>NC_138369.1:10023547-10064271 GCF_054177405.1 Leptonychotes weddellii | reverse complement strand
TCTCAGAACCCCCCCCCACACACACACACACTCATTCAGGGACCAGGGCAAGTCCCATGACCTCTGGGCCTCAGTTTCTTCATATTTCAAAGGGTTTACCTGATCCACATAAAATGCTCAAGAAGACACGTGCTGTCCCATTTTACAGATGGAAAAACTTGTCCATTTGTGGCAGGATGAGACACAGTCATCTATCTGTGGCAAACTTGCCTATCTGTTGCTCTGGGTCTTAACTATCTATACCATTTTTGCCTTGGACCAAACTCTTACACATCTAGCAAAGTCGTGGCTCCGCCTTTCTGTTGGGAAGCCTACTGATGGCCCAGGGCAGAGGCTGTTGGGACCCCTTGGGTCCCTGCACCTGCCAGCATTTGTTCTGGCCACATCCAGGCACGAAACTGTCCCTGACCAAAGGGTTCCCAGGGACCAGGGAGGTAGCCCTACCGTGCCTAGCAGCTCACTCCTCATTTCGCTGGTGTACCGAGCCCGCGACTGCAGATGCACCGTCTTGGTGGCAGGCACCCGCTCCCTGGCTGTGGTTGGTACACGGCCAGGGGCCAGAAACTGGTTGGCTAGGGCCTTCTCTGAGGCGGAGGTCTGCCAAAGAGGGAAAAGGGGTCACCAGAGGGACAGGTCCTGGGCAGGTGAGCGTGATGAGGGCTGAGGAAGTAGAGCAGGCCGGCTCACCAGCTTCTCTGCCTGCAGCATCCCCTTCAGGAAATCGACCTTGCGGGAATATTCATTGATCACCTCGGAGGCTGGTTTGCTGGAAGGCGAGAAGAGGAAAAAGAAAGGCTGCCCATTGTCCCCAGTTCCGGGAAGGGTCTCAGCAGGGGGCTGGAGCCTAGGGATTCCCCAACAGGGACCGGCCTTGGCCCCCGACTCCCATCCCAGATTTGAAGCCCCTGTGGCCGCCTGCACTCACCTTGCCTGGGCTTTCAGGGCCTGCAGCATGTCCTCGAGGGCTCCCACGTACTGGGGAGGGAAAGTGGGGGTGTAAGCCTGGTCTGCCACACCCTCCCACTCCTCCCGGTCCTGCTCAAAGTGGGGTGGGGGTGGGGTGGGGGCTGGGGGCGGCAGGGCCACCAAAGGGGCGGGGCCAAAGAGGGGGCTGGGCCGAAAGGGGAGGAGTCAGGGAGGCGGGGCTAGCTGAACTGTAGGAAATGGGGCGGGAGTTACAGGTGGACGTGGCGGAACCGGCCGGAAGGGGCGTGGTCAGAGCGGCTGTTGGGACTGGGGCGTAGGGCCCGGTGGTCGCTAGATGCGGAGGTCGCCGTCTGGGCATTGGGCTCTGCTTAACAGTAAAGATTTCCCTCACCTTCTCCAGACGCCACTCGTCCGGGTCCCGCTTCTCCGCTGCCATCGCCTCGCAGCGGCACAGCAACCGCACCAGGTTCAGTTCCAGCCTCGACGCTGCCATCATCCCTCGGCGGTACCCTGCCCCTTCCGCCGGCGCCATCTTGGAGAAGGGCGGAAGTGCCCTCATTTGGGCTTCTTCCGGGCGCGTCCACCACTCGTTCGCGGTTGCGTCTTTGGGACGGAACTAATGTTTTGTTTCAAGGAGAGGCGCTTTCCTGTCTGTATTTACTCAGGGCTGAATCGCGTTTTCCCTTGTCAAGCGTCTTAACCCTTCCGGAAGGGTTAAAAGGACCGGTCCTTCGATGTCAGTCCCATGTGCAATACGTCCTCTGCTTATTCCTTTTCTCCTGCTCAAAATTCCTTCCCCACGCCCACTTCGGCTTGGGTTCTTCCCACGCTGAGCTCTTCCGTATCCAGGCAGCCTTCCCCGGTTCTTCCCAGGGTACGGGCCTGGGACTAAGGTATCCAAGGCTTAGGGGCCCACCGAAGTTTGTGGTTATGAGCTTCCGGGTCTGATTCTGACTCCACCCCCCGCAGTGGCCTTGAGGAGGCTTGACTTTTTGGGCCTGGTTCCTCCTTTGGAAAAGGGGTGGTGTGACAAAGCCTGCCTCGGGGTGGGGGTGGGGATATTAGCTAGCTCTCGGGGTGAGAGGTGGGGCAGGGTCACCCCTAACGCCCAGACCCCCATGGAGAGAGCCCCACCTGAGTCCCCAGTCAAGGCCCATCCTGCGACCTCCCCCCACCCCTAGGCCTGCGGAGGACAGTGTTAAGGACTGCAGCTTCAGAGGGACTGGAGCCTGGCTTGCGGCACTCATCCATCTTCCCACCCTTCATGTCACCTGTGTCCCGGTCACACGTGGGCCTGGTGTCCTCGCAAAATACTATGTAGCAGACTAAACCCAGGGATGAAGGGGGGCACTGGAGGCAGATGGGGCAGGCTCTGAATCCCAGCCCTACCCCATCCCAAATGTGTGGCCTCAGACAAGCCTCCCAACTCCCTCATGTGCTGTCGGGACTAAGGTTCTTCACTGCTCCCCCCACCCCGGCCCCATGGGTCCCGACTGCCAGCAGGTTCCCACAGCTGCCCATCTGATTGCAGCCTGAGAGCTGGGCTGAGAGAGGATAGTGGGCAGGGGGTGGCTTCCGGTTCCGCTGGGCCCACCAGGGGCTGATCCTCTCAGAGGGAGACGGCCTTGTAGCTGACATTTAAGCCCTCGCTGGGGAGAGGCTGGGTGCTAAAACAGGGCAAGGGGAGGCAGCTCCCAGGACAACAGGCTCTTTGCCAACCCCCCCTCCCATTTCCAGATCAATAAACAAGCACCTCCAGCAAATGCACCACTCTAGTGTGAGGAGCACATGTGAAATTCCAACAGCAATTGGCTGGAGGTTCAGGGCAGGTCCTCCCAGACAAGGGGCACAGCCCCCCGCCCTGCACCCCTCTTGGCTGAGGCCACAGGGTGGACCCCCACCTGCTAGCCCCCCGCTCCGCCAACAAACTCCAAACCCAGTCTGAGCAGGAACTGCACGCAAACACCTTTCAGGCACTTTTTATTTTGCACGGCTTGTGGGGCACCTGGGGCACCTCCCGTCCCAGACCTGTGGCTGTGTGTCTGAGGAGTGAGCCAAGCCTGAGAGAGGGGGAGCCCAACTCCGGAGATCCCCAGGCTGTCACTGTCGACCAGCAGGAATGTCCAACCCCAGGCCTTGCCCTCCCTGCCTGTGAGTGGTCCTGAGTCTCGGCTCCTGTTGGCCACACGGAGTGGGCAGTATGCTGAGGGTCGCCTCCTCTGGCCTCCCGAGTCCGGGGCATGGAGACAGAAGAGTGATGGCCACATTCAAGTCTCCCTGGGATGTGAGGTCTGTGGTGCTGCAGGTGGAGGCTGCCGACCACCTTGTGCCCTGACTCCAGCCACCAGCCTTGATTCCCAGAGAGGCTCCAACACTCCTTCAGATGCATGCCAGCCGGGCAAGAGGATGCGTCCGAGACACACCTGGGGCAGTCAGAGGCCCCAGGGGCCCAAATCCCGTGTGCAAGGCCCCGGCCCTCAGACTGTGGGCCCCAGGCCGTCCTCAGTGCGGGTCTGAGCCCCCGACACGCGGCGGCCGTGCACGCTTTGCTCTGAAGGCTCAAGTCCGGGTTATAAGGGAGATGCAGGACGTTAATATAAAAGTTTGTACATACAAGTATAAAAAACAATTTGGTCTCTTGTTAAGGCTGTTACAGTTTAAAGTTATGTAAACCACGCACAAAGAAACAGTTACCATATAAAACAAAAAGGGAGGTGGGAGATGCCAGATGCCAGGCCGCCCACCATGATTTGGTGCTCTGGGTGGGCGCATCTACGTGGTGTGGGGGCTCAGCAAGGGCGGCCGGGCCTTGGCTGGCCTCTCCCTGCTTGGACTCTGCACTTGGGGCTGGCGCCCACCTCACATTGTCTTGGAGCTTTTCATTCGGGATCCTTCTCAGCCAAACGCTGGCTCTGCAGCTCAGTGCCCAGCTCTGGCGCGGGCTGGTCCTCAGACTCGCGGGGACTCTGCACCGCGGGCCCTCAGCCGTTGGCCTGGCCCGAGGTGGGGGGCAGGCAGTAGGTCGGGGGGTCTGAGTACCTCCGCTTGGCCCCCGGAGGCCGGTCGTCCTCGTCCAGGGGCTCCCGCATGCCCTGCACGGGCAGGTGAGCGCTGGGTGTGATATACACAGAGTGTACCTGGTCCGGGCGGCGGGCAGGCGGCTCTCGGCGCCTCACTGGGGCAGCGGCCTCCGGGGCACCCGGTACCCGGCCGGGGAGGTGGGAGGGCAGGCCGGGCGGGAGCTTGATGTTGGCTGTGGGCATGATGGGGGTCCGCCGGGGGGTCTTCACTCTGACCGTCACGAAGGACGACGGCCTTCGTCGTGGAGGGGCGGCTGCCACGGGGAGGGGGCTCAGGGCGGGCGCGCCGGGGCTGGGGAGAACAGGCGCGGGGGGCCCTTTTGAGAGACAGACGGCAGGGTTACTGCAGCTTCGGGGCCAGTAGACGGACCCTTGCCCCAGGGCCTGCCGGTGGTGGAGGACACGGGAAGGAGAAAAGCAGACACTGCCTTAATACTGACCTTCTGAGGCCCCCCGCCCGGCCCGCTCTTCCAACAGGCTCTCAGTGCTGGCCGACGTTTCTGAGTCCAGGTTTTCCTCGTCGGAGCCCCGAGGGTCCAGCTCCGGCAGCCGGTAGGTGATGTCCTCCCTGGGGGGGGGACGGGGTCGTGGTGTCCAAGGCTGTTCCCAAGGTGAAAGACCACCCAACAAGAGTGCCAGGCCAGCAGGGTACAGAACAGGCCTTCCTGGTCCTGGATGGGAGTCCCTGCCCTCAGCACCCCCAGCACCCATCTCCAAATCACACCTGGCCCAGAGACACTCCGGGGAGGATGGTGTCAGGCTGCTGAGGGAAGCCATCCACCTGGCCCTATACTGAGCTAGTGACAGGCTCCTGCCTCAGGGCCTTTGCAAGTGTTGGTCCCTCTGCCTGAGTGCTCTACCCTGTTCCTAAGACGAGGGAGGCCAAGTGGCCCAGGTCACACCTGTCCTCCTGGTATAATAAAAAAAAAAAAAATTATTTGACAGAGAGAGAGAGCACAGGCAGAGGGAGCGGCAGGCTCCCCGCAGAGCAGGGAGCCCGATGGGGGATCATGACCCGAGCCAAAGGCAGCCGCTTAACCGACTGAGGCACCCAGGCACCCCCTGTCCTGGCATAATGTTAGTGGCGTCCCTGCACACTCACGTCTTGACTGGGTGACAGATTAATTGGTCACACTAGCTAAAACCATCTTGAAGACAAAGTTTGGGCATTACCCCTCTGCTGCCCCATTTTCCCCTGTGGACCACCATGGCTCCTGGGGGCCGAGTGGGGGTTTAAACAGAGCCCTAGGCTGCCTTTGAGGACAGCAGCGCCCCCATGAGGTAGGCAGCAGACGACGGGAATGGGCCTAGCCTGTCAGCCTCCTCTAACAGCCGGGTCTGCTACGCAGAGGGGCCTGGGGATGGGGGCCGGATGGCAGAGCCGAGGGCAGGAAGGGGACAGAGACACTTGCTTCTCCTCCTTGATGCACTGGATGCGCTCAATGAGGATCTCCTTCTCGCGGTCCTCGTCGCCGCTGGGGACTTCCTCTTCTGGAAGCACCCCCAGCTCCTCCGGGCCGCCAGCACTGCTTGCCCGGGACTTAGGGCTCTTGTTCTACGACAGAGAAGCGGCAGGTGTGGCTGGCCCCTCTGGGAGGGTGGGGCCGGTGCTCCCGGGAGGGGAGAGGGTGCTGTGAACAGCTCGGGGAGATAAAGGTTAGTTCTGATGTGGAAGGGTGGGCTTAGTGAGGCTGCTCCAGGGATCATGTGGGGACCGAGTGGCTGGTGCTTGGCTGATTAGTCATCCTCAGCGCAGGTGGTCAGCAGGCAGTGGGCCTCCCCCAGCATGCACTTCCAGAAGGTTAGGACATGTTCAGTCTATCCTATGAGACCACGGGCACAAGGGGAACCCAGCATGCACCACACCCGGAGACATGCGGGGCGGCCCGCAGAACGTGTACATACCAGGACCCCCTCATAGGGAGATGAAAACCCCAGTTTGAGAGGCCATGGCTGGGGAAGAGACGAACAGAGGGTGACCATACAGGGGCCATGACCACCACATGGGCACAAGTCACGGGCACCGAGCCACATCGGACTGCAGGGACAAGGACAGGGTCCTCCCGTGGAAGCCCAGGACCTGCCCCCCTAAGTCCCCACCCCACTGCGGGGCCACTTCTGCGGTGGGGACTTTTCCCTGTAGAAGGGACAGAGGATGACCTGAACCATCACCGAGTGGATGACAGGTCCCATGCTGCCCTTCAAGGGGCAGTCGGCGTGAGGCTGAGCGAGGAAGGTGGTCATTTAGCTGATGTGGGGGAACTGGCCCTCAACCACGCACCCTTGGCAGGCCAAGGGCGTGCAAGGGGTGGAAAGGTGAGACCCCTCCCCCGCCCCCAAGCCCTGCCCACCGGCCACTCCCACCCCGCCTGCTCACAGTGTTCTGTCGCAGGAGGGAGAGCCTTCGGAAGGCAATGCTCTCCGCAGCTTCCAGCTGGTTGATCTCCTCCATCTTCACCTTGTACTTCCTCATCTGTTCCTTGATGAGCATCTCCACGCAGCTGTGGAGAAGGTGACCCAGTGTGACTGCCCGCAGGATGGCCAGCGTCAGGGTCTGGCGTCCAGAGGGCACTGGCCAGAGACTGGGGCCTGGGGGCTGAGACGGAGAGCCCGGGACCAGACAGGGCCACAGACGCAGCCGTGGGCTGTGGCTCCCATCTCCGTGGCAGCGTGCTGTGTGACCTCGTGAGGCCCACTCCACCTTTCTGAGCCTGAGGCCCCGTCTCCACAAGCCTCCCGGTTTGAAGGAGGAAGCACAGCACCGTGGACGGAAGTGAGCCAGCCCCTCCCAGTCCCCCTGCAGGGCGGGGATTGCCCCGCCAAACACGAAAGCCTAGGGGCCCGCAGGAGCTCCGTGAGTGGTAAGCATGGGGGGCAGGCCCCTCAGCCCCGACAGAGAGGCAGTCACAACTCAGGGTTTTCCATCATCACAACCACACAAGAAAAAAGGGAGCAAAGAAAGTGCCGGAAGAGGCTGGAAGAAAATCTGTCAACACCACGTGGCCATGCGGGTGTGTCAGGGCCGCACAAGAAACCACCTAAGGTGACAGGTTCTTATTTTTATAGCTTGAAGCCTAAACAGTGTCCTCTTAGTCCCTGACGTCTGACGACTTTTGAGCTCATTTGAAGAACTCTGAAAACTTCTGAAGACGGTGCAGGGGGCAGAAGAGACCCCCAGACAGCTGCTTCTTTCCTGACAGCTTTCACTGCTACCAAAGGCCAAGGATGTCAGGACGCTGGGCCCCCCATCTGCCCCTCGCCCTGCAACCGGAGAAGGCTTTCTCCTTTCCTCTGCGTTCTTCAGCCTCAAAAGCACTTGGCAGGGATGCCCTAGCTGCTGGAGGAGACATAACGCGGGGGACGGGGGGGGGGGGGGCTGGCGCCCAGCACTCACGTGGTGACCTTGAGGACGTCCTTCATGCTGGTCAGCGGGTCCGAGTTGTCGGGGCAGCGCAGAAGGCAGGGTGCGAAGATGATGGCCAGGGCGCTGGGCGACATGCGGTTCACGTCCTCAAGCAGGGCCACCCTGCGTGGGGAGCGGCAGTTAGGGGCGGCCAGGGAGCCCCCGGACCCGAGGCCCGAGCCTTGCGGTTGCCTCGGGGAAGGGGCCTGGAGGTGAGACACGGGTGGAACCACAGAGAAGGCCGGCCCGGGGCACACCGCGGCGGGGCTCTTGATGGGGACCCCCCCCCACCCCACAGAGAGCAGACGGCAGGCACTTGCTTGACAAGGTGGAAGATGAGCCGCTCCAGCGAGTTGTGGTTGGCCTCAGGCAGGTGCTCCAGGACGGCGTAGATGGCGCCCAGCTGCTCCTGCTTCTCTGGCAGCTCTGGGGGGGCCCAGGGCATCAGCTCCCCGTAGGCCTGGCCCTGACACGTCCGCGGGGGCAGGGGTCGGGGGGGCTGGGACGGGTGTGTGGCAAGGTGCAGGGCCACGGAGGGGTGCACCTGCGCCAGGCCAGCTGCTTGGAGCCCTGAGGTTCCTCAGCCATGCCTCCCCGCCTGGCCACCGTGTGTGCTGCCAGCCCCGACCGTGGCCACCCACCCGCCTGCCCTTGCCGCTGCTGCGGTGGGACTCACCCACAGCTCGGAGGAAGTCGCCGTACTGGGCGAAGGTCATGAGGGGCTCAGGCAGCTCTCGAAGCCACTGCTTGAGCACTCCGGTGATGGCATGGATGGGGAAGTTCTCCAGCTTGACGGCTGCGGGGTCTGCGGGCAGGCCGGGCGGGGGCGGGTGAGCGCAGGCAGGACCCCCCCGCCACGTGCCCACCCGCCCCCGACACCCACCTGTCTGCAGTGCCTGTCGTAGCTCCCGTGTGCGGTTGGCAGCGCCTGACTTGCGGTAGAGACCCTCGGTGTACAGGCCGTGCATCTCCACATGTTCCAGAAGCTTCTCCAGCACGATGGGCACCGAGGCCTTGTCACTGGTCAGGCTGTCCACGCACACGCCAAAGTGGCCTGGCTCGGCACCTGGCTCGCTCTGCAACACCAGAGGTGGGGGTCAGGCCTCCCGCGTGGGCTCCCTCCCTCCCTGCAGGCGGCTGGGGGCGCCCGGCTGGGGAGGTGGGCTTGCTGGCCGCCGGGCTCCCTCAGGCCTGAGAGCAGCCACAGCTCCCTCAGGGGAGTTGGTCCTGCTCCTGCTGCAGCCCCGGCACTTGGGACCCGGCCTCCCTTGTGCAGAGCTGGAGGCTTCCCTCCACCTGGAGAAGGGAGGAGCAGGGCTGGGGGGTCTGAGATGCACACATAAGCCCAGCCCTGCCTTGGGGGACCTCAAGGGGCTCTGATGACAGAACTGGGGGGTGCTCTGCTCTGGACCAGGCCCTCCTGTCGGCTCCCTGCTCCTACCTGACACCCAACCTTGGCCTCGCACCAAGCACACCCTCTCCTCCCCATCGCTTGGGATGGCCTCCCCCAGGTCTTCTGGAAAGTTCCGGGCCCCGGGGGGTGCTCACCTTGATCCCGCATGTGTAGGAACAATAGGTCTGAATCTTGTGTACACACTTCTTGTGGCAGGTCATCTTGCACACTAGGAGGTCATGGGGGGATGTCACAGATGGTGCACAAGGGCCCCAGGTTCCCACCAACCGGCTTCTATTTTTTTTTTTTAAGATTTTATTTATTTATTTATTTATTTGACAGAGAGAGAGAGAGACAGAGAGAGCAGGAACACAAGCAGCGGGAGCGGGAGAGGGAGAAGCAGGCTGCCCGCGGAGCAGGGAGCCCGATGCGGGGCTCGATCCCAGGACCCTGGGATCATGACCTGAGCTGAAGGCAGATGCTTAACGACTGAGCCACCCAGGCGCCCCTCCACCAACAGGCTTCTAAACTTGAGACATATGAATTTCTACCCCAATTCCCAGGCAAGGAAGCCATGTGGGTAGACGTTCACAGCTGGTGACTGTCAGTGGCCTCAGAGTCTGGCCAATGGGACAGGAACAGGGGTTTGGGGGGTCATGCTTGAGAGAGAAAGCTAGCTGAGACCAAAAAGGAGAGGGCATCCAGTGTCCTTGTCTCAGGGCGGTGACAAGTGCCCGAGTATTTGTGATGGACACGGTGGGGATACACAGGGACTGAAGAGACAGCACATCCTGGGCGGAAGAGAGACAGGCCCGGCTGGTCGTGGCAGGGACACACAACCGCCAGAGACCTGACTGACCGCGCCCAGGGCCAGACCCTCCTGCCCGCTGGGTGGGCCCGGGCTGCGTCTGTGTCCCAGGGTTCCTCTGGGGCAGACTGGCCTTGCCTGCTCCATGGGGGAGGGACTCCGGGGGTCTAGGGAGGCGTTGGCAGATCAGGCAGCAGGAACAGTGTGCACGTAAGCTGGGAGGGAGGACATGGGGTAACCTGCCGAGGTGGGCATGTGGAGGGCAGGCGGCAGAGGTGGTGGGGGGGCCTCAGGGCCGGCTGAGAATCGGCATCTGCCCCAGGGTGACAGTGGGAGGACTGAGTGGGTGAGGCGTGGCCAGGGCAGTGTTCCAGAAAGATCCACCCTGTGGCTCGAGTGGAGGCCCTGGTGCACACTGAGGGGTTGGGGACGTGGTGGGGGAGGAGGGGTGTCATGGAGCATCAGGGGGCATGGTGGGAGGGCCAGGAGCACTCACCGCTGCAGAGCAGGGCCTTGTCCATGAGCCAGATGTAGGAGAGGCACTGCTCACACGACTGCGGGATGCTCACCTGGTAGCTGACGAACACGTGCCCATTGTGCTGCTGGACCTGGGGGGCCGCGGGGGAGGGCGCTGAGCGGCCAGGGCAGACCCCCCCGCACTCTCACCGCGAGGCTGCCCAGCCTGAATGGGCCGAGGTTCACGTTCACGAGCAGGGCTCCCTAGGGCTGGGCGGGAAAACACGCTCCCACACGCACACGCGCAAATACTCACAGCGCGATCCTGCTTCCGCTTCTTCTTCTGAGCTTTGCTCTGCTGTGAGGGAGCGCACAGGCGAGGTCTGTGAGGGCCCTCGGGGCACCTCCGCCTCCCGCCGCCCACCCCCCCACTGGTGGTCCCTGAAGCGGCACCACCAACCTTGGGCGGCTCGAAGTCATTCTTGGTGTGCCCGCGGGTGAACTCGTCGAGCAGCGACTGGAAAAGGTTGAGAACCAGGTTGGTGTCCTTTTCCCCTCGCTCGGCCGCCAGGTTGTTCACGACAATCTGGTAGTTCTCCATCAGGTCCTTGTAGCCGACGTGGATCTTCCCATTCTGCGGGGATGCAGGCATGACCCTCGTGGGACAGACAGATTGGGGGGGCACCCTGGAGGGGGCATGGGGGGTCCCCACAGGGGCCCTCCCCAGGGCTGGGGACTGCACTTACGGGGACAGAGTACATGGTTTTGAGGTTGCTCCTGAACTTCTCGGTGGCTTCGATGAATAAGCTCTCGATGGGAGTCTTCTGAGAACGCAGGTCGTTTATCTGGAGAAGGAGAGAGAGATGCCCTGACTTGGAGTTACCTCCGAGACTTGGCATCTGACTGCTTGCTGCTCTGGTCTGTCCCAAGTCCTTCCCTGGCTCCTCTGGGATCCCAGGAAAAAAAAAATCCAGGCCCGCTGGCTAATCCTGGTCTTTCCAATCCCTTCAGCCCAGGTTTTTTTTTTTTTTTTTTTTTAAAGATTTTATTTATTTATTTATTAGAGAGCGAGCGAGAGAGAAACAGCATGAGAGGGGGGAAGGTCAGAGGGAGAAACAGGCTCCCCGCCGAGCCGGGAACCCGATGTGGGGCTCGATCCCAGGACTCCGGGATCATGACCTGAGCCGAAGGCAGTCGCTCAACCGAATGAGCCACCCAGGCGCCCCCCCTTCAGCCCAGGTTTAAACTAAACACCCAACATTTGGGGCTGGATCACACTAGGGGTGTTGAACAGCACCCCCGGCCCCCACCCACCAGTTGCCAGTAGCACTCCCCAGTCATGACAGCCAAAAATGTCTGCAGATGTAGCCAATGGTCCCCTGGGACACAATCATCCCTGGGGCTCCTCCTGCCACCACACACAGGCGCTTAACCCTGAGCCATGCCCCAAATGCATGCCATGGTGACCGATTCACCTCCGCTGTATACACTAAGTGCTCAGTCAGCATCTGCCCTGAGACCCAAGGCGTTTTGTAAAAGTGTATTCTAAACAAAATAAGTTCATGGTCAGGGCTGAGCCACAGCGAGTCACCCAGTGGGATGCAGGTGTGTCCAGCGCCCACCTGGCTCCAGGCACTTCCGTTTCCTCCAGTGTGAGAGAAAGTGGGGCAATCATCCCCAGGGGTGCTGGGAGACAACACGCAAAGTGTCTTCAAGCAGCAGATTCTGAACGTCCTGGGCAGGTACTTCCGGATCAAATGCATCTGCCTGGTGCCCAAGCTGCACGCACTAGGTGCAGGAGAGGACGCTGGGCCAGGCCACAACCCCTTGCCTGAGGCCCTTGGGACAGGAGTGTCCCAGAATCAGGCAGTTCAGATGTAACACTGTTCCACAAGTTCTGGGCAGGCCCTGTAATCAGACCCACTGCCCTTTTTTTTTTTTTTTAAGTAAGCTGTATGCCCAACAACGGACTTGAACTCATGACCCTGAGACCAAGAGTCACATGCTCTACCGACGAGCCAGCCAGGCGCCCCAAGACCCACCGCCTTTTCACACGAAATGTAAACATCCACGGTGAGCAACATGAACGTATTCTACAAATGTTCTCCCGTGAGGCCAGGTGGAATTTTGCAGTGAAGTTTGGGAATAAGCGTCTGGTTTCTGGAACGTTCTGTGTTGGAACTGTGCCCCTGGGTGGTGGTGACAACCCTTCTGGGGAGGCCCCGGCCTGACCCTGCATGTCCCCCCAACCCCGTAGTTGCCCCTCGACGACGACCCACCTTGTTGAGCAGGAACTCATCCAGGTACTTGAGCTCATTGGCATTGGTGATCTTGCGGAACACTGATTCTCGCCACTTCTCCGACACTGTGATTTTGCCGATCTTGAGGTTTCGGTTCTTCTTCCCTTTGCCTCCTGGCTCCTTGGCGTGCTTCTCGCCTGCTGGGTGGCGGTGCTGGTGGCTGGAGGCTGGAGGGAGAAGGAGCAGCTGGTGAGGTGGGGTCTGGGGGAGGCAGGGTCCCACACGCAGAGAACCAGGAAGGACCCTGCCCTGTTGCAAGCTGGGGTCTGCAGTCAGAAAGCACCCTGGGGTTGGGGGGCGGTATCCGGGACCAGCCCTGAAGCCCTGTGCCCCGTACACATCCCCGGGGACCCTGGCAGCCCTGCCCTCCATCTCTGAGGCTGCCAGCGACCAACCTTCTAGATTTTTTTTGGTGGTGGCAGCTTCCAGCACGGTGAGCCCTGGCGCTGTGTTCTCCGTTTCCTCTACCCCCTCCAGGCTGGATTTTTTATCCTTATTCTTATGCAAGAAAAGTCTTTTAAAAGTGGATCTGCAGGAGAAAGTAAGGGGTTTCATTTAAGCCTCAGGAAGCGACAATGGAAACAAGGCTGAAGGAAAGGTCATCTTACTATAAAGAGAAAAATCACCCTTTGCTTGGTCATCCACGGAAAGAGATGCTACTAAAAATGAAACTGATTTGTGGGAACTGACAGGGGAGTCAGGTGAAAAAACAAGACGCAGAGCAGACATCACAGCGTGACTCCATTTTCATATGAAAAAAAAAAAAGAAATAAAACTACCCTCTGCCCCCTTACGTTGTGTTTATGGGCCCGAGTTTTAGGAAAGAAAATCAGAAAGAACGATTGCCCAATCAGGCACCGAATGGTGGGCCCCCCAAATGATGTGTCTGTGTGCTCATGCTCAGGACCTGTGAGTGTGATCTTATTTGGGAAAAGGGTCTTTGCAGATGTGACTAAGTACTATGCGTCATGCTCTGAATGAATGTCTCCCCTCAAATTTGTATGCTGAAGTCGTACCCCCCATGGGATGGTATTAGGGGGGTGATTAGGTCATGGGGGGGGAGCCCCCTTGCCCTGCCTGCCACGTGGCGCCCCAGGGAAAAGACACCATCCGTGAACCAGGAAGTGGCCCCCACCACATACTGCATCTGCTGGTGCCTTGACCTTGAACTTCCAGCCCCCAGAAGATATGTCTAGAGTTTAAGCCACTTAGTCTGTGGTGGTTTTGTTACAGCAGCCTCAAGATGAGGTCATCTTGGATTACCCAGGTGGGCCTTACATCCAGGGACCAACATCCTTATGAGAGAGAAAGAGAGAACACAGAGGAAAGAGGAAGGTCATGTGAAGATGCAGATGGGGACGAGGGTGATGCAGCCACAAGCCGAGGGTGCCCGGAGCCCCCAGGAACTGGAAGAGGCAAGGAGGCCTTCCCTAGAGCCTTCCGGGGTAGGGGGGGCGCCCTACCAACACCCTGATTTCAGACTCCTGGCCGCCAGGACTGTGAGAAGTGAATTCCAGTTGTTGGAAGCCCCTGCTTTGAGTGCTTCGTTTTGGGGGTGGGATGTCCCTGCAGCAGCGAGCACTCTGCAAGCCTGTTCTGGGCCTTCCTCAGCCTCCTGTCCCTGTGTTAGGGTCAAAGCCCCCGTCCCATGGCTCATCCTCTGCGCTCTGCGATGGAACCATCTGGAGCACTTCTGCAGGGGTTTTCTAAACCCAGAGCTTTGGCCCAGTTTCTTCTATCCACGGACCCGGGAGGGGTCGCGGAGGTAGGGGGAGCCGGGAGCTGGTTCTGATGCCATAAAAAGTCAAACAGAAACTGTCTACCTGTGGACCCAGAGGAGGTGACCCAGATTGGCTCTAGGCTGCAGTGGGAATCAAGACGCCGGCACGCGGCCCCACCAGTACGTGAGGTCACAACCTGGGCGCCGTGAGGGACCGCTCATCCTAGACTGGGTAAACACCTGCCCAACTGTGCTTCGTAAATGCCATCAGTCTAGGAGACCAGACTGCCCTGAGACAGGGGGCCCCTGGCAGGGCCCCTGGGCATCCTCTGGTGGTGACCTGAGCCACCTCCAAAGCTCACACTTACTTAGAGTCGGCCTGGTGGCCTGGGGACAGGCCGGAATCTGAGCTGACAGACGTGTCGCCTGACTTCTTCTTCTGAACGGCCGGCTTCTTGGTGCTGGGCTCCCCGTCCACGGTTTCTAAAGAAGGCTACAAGGGAACAGGGCTGGGTAAGCAAAGGCAGGTGGGACTGGCTGGAGGGAAAGCTGCATTTTGGGCAGAGCTGGGGCAGCCAGGGTGGGAGCTGCAGCCTGAAGCTTTACCTGCATCTTGGTCTGGGATGGGGACGGGAGGAGCTTGGAGACGTCGCTCGTGGACAAGGAAATGCGTCTCTCCCTGCGAGATCACAGAAACGTGGCTTTTATTTACAAGGGCGAGTTAGGAGACCTTTTTGGTTGTCCTGACTTGGGTGGGAGGGGCTTGGGCATCTGGTGGGTGGGGAGCAGGGACGGTGGTCCACACTCCACGGTGCATGGGTCAGCGCACCCCAGAGAACGAGCCGGCCACAGGTGTTGGCGTGCCAGGCCAAGAAAGCCCGGCTTGGCAGAAGGCCTGCACCTTCTTCCAGCTCTTCGTCCCTCTGGCCAAGCAGGCCTCTGGGAGGAGGGGCTGGGGACTCGGGGTCACCGGTATGTAGCTAACTAAGGGTCAGGTAGAGTGGGTCAAGAGCTGAGCCCCTTCTTCAGTTCCTGGGTGAAGGTAATCACCCTATTCTCTGATGAGGACACGGAGACCCAGGCAGACTGGGAAGTGGGACGTTGCCCCGAGAGGCTGCCTCCCGCAAAGCCAGGGGATTTCTATGTGAACAGAGGTCATTACGGGGCAGGAAGAGGACTCAGGATCCCAGCCGGCCCCTGGCTCCGTGGCTCCTGGCAGATGCCAAATCTTCACGTTCCCCTGCTCCTCCTTCCTAGGGGCTCCCACACACCTGGCCTTGGCTCTCAGGCAGGTACAGAGCCACTCACACGTTTCTGGGACACGTGGCACCGCCCGGGGCCTGCTGCCAGGCCTCCGCCCAACCCAGCCTGGAAGCCACGGTGTTCAGACAAGGGAGGGCCCAGGGCTTACTCTGTGGGCGTGAGAGCGGCCCCCATGGCCCTGTGCCGCTCGCTGAGGTCCAGGGACTGGCTCAGCATGGCGCTCGAACTGGCGGCCATCAGTTTCCTGCCCCGCCACAGCTCCACGGCGCTGGCCAGCCGCTCAGAGTCTGCGTCCCGGTACCGCTGGATCTGGGTGGAGCCTCCCGGGCTCTCAGACCTGTCCTGTGCCCTCGGGTCGCCCCCCAGCTTGCTCTTGTCCTTGGGAGGCTCGGGGCTGGTGCTGGGGGCGGGCACACTGACCCTACTGTCCAAGGCTAGGCTGGTTGGCCGTTCCACGTGGCCAGGCGCTGGCTCCACGCCCTGCAGCATCTTCAGGGTTTCTCCAGAGAGCTGGCTGGCTGGCGCCCCCTGCAGGGGCTCCTCAGGCTGCTTCTTAGAAGCATTCTCTGTCTCTGTCCCCGCGTCTGAAGGGGTTTCATCTTCTCTGGTCTCCTGTCTGTCTTCGGGGAGGCTCTCCTCGTGCTCTAGCACAGTCCTTCCAGAAGGTTCTCTGAGGGCCATCTCTTCCTTACAGGACTGTATGTGTTTGTTTTGGAGCTTCACGTGCTCCAGCCCTCTCTGCCGCCGTGACTCACGCTTCTCCCGGCTGCTGGGCACTTTCTCGTGACTTTCAGCTGCATTTTTCTGGGGTGGGAGAGCCTTCTCTGGGCTGGGGACCTCCTTCTCTGGTTGGGAGCTCTCTGCCAGGGGCTCCTCGCTTGGCCACACCTCGGGTTCCAACGCCAAATGCTCCCTATCCTCCGATGGTTCTGGGTCCTGCCTGGTTATCTGCTCCTGCTCGGCCGCCTGGCCTGGCCCGCCCTCTGCCATTTCCACCCTCAGGGCTTGCTGGGCTTCCCTCTCCTCTCCAGCCTTCTGCTTCTCTGCGACCATCCGGCTGAAGCTGGTGTGAGAAGAGTAAAGGGGCTGGGTTCAGGAATAAAAGTGCGCGCCATCTCCAGAATCCACCCAAGGCGTCAGGGACTCCCGTGCCACCCACAGGCTGGCGGCCAGGCTTTGCCCCTGCCAAGTGGAGTAACCCTGGCCCTCAGAGATGCTTCTGGAAAGGCAGAAACGCCTCAGCTAGGAAAGGGAGATACAGGAGGTGGACCCTTATTGTCACGGCCACCTCTGCCCTGGGTCTCCCTGTTGTGAGAGGGATCTGTCAAAAAACCCCTGAATTCCTTTGGGGTCCCTGGCTGGGTGGATGCTTGAGCTTCATATATAAGCATGGGGTGAGGGGAACCCACCATGGGCTGGTCTTCACAACCTGAACCCTCCACCTCTGAAGCCAGGTGTTTCATCAATGGGCCCAGGGTAGGTGGGTACAGTGAGGGGGGTCCCTGGCGGAGACCAAGTCCCGCCAACAGTGACCTCGGTTTCTTCGTCTACAGGTGTTGCCCACCAGCCCTGGAGCATCTCTCTGGGGCTGCGTGTGCCCGGATGGCCATATTTTTGACAGCCCCTCCCAGCTTCCCTGCATCTAGAATGATGTCCTGGGGGCTCCCCTGGCCAGGAGGTATCTCAGGTAGCTCTCGGGTGAGTGGGATGTTCGGGGCTGGGCCAGGGGGCGGGGGGTTGGGGGAGGGATGGGAGGGGGGGCCTTGCTCTGCTCACCTCTTGCGCTGAAGGTGACCCCGGCAGAGGCTCTGCAGGCGGATGATGCTCTGTCTACGGCGCTGGTAGGCCACCCGTTGCCGGTAGCCCCTCCACGCGGCCTGGACGTACACAGCGGCCTGTGTCCTCTCCAGGGCCCGTCGGACGTGGTAGGACCGCCAGCAGGCCTGGGGGTGGAGTGAGCGTTCAGGGCCTGGGCATGTGTGACCCCGGCTGCCCCTGTCCCTGGCCCTGCAGGGTCCCCGCGGTACCTGGATGGTGATGGCTGCCTGCCTCATCTGCAGAAAGTGCCGGCGTTCCAGCACCATCCGGAACCAGCTCTGCAGGAGCAGGATCTTCCGCACGACCTCCCGGTGCAGCGTCTCCTGCAGGGCTTGGCGCTCTGTCTCCTTCAGGAAAACCTGGTGGGGCGTGGGCACAGGAGGGGTCAGCGCAGCCCCCAGAATCCCTGTGCCCCGTAAGTGCGTGAGACAGAGCTGGTATGCTGACTGACCTGACCAAGGGGAGTTTTTTTGGAATATATTGAGAGAATTCTCGTAACATGAAGTTAACCATCGTTAACACAAACAAATCAGGGGCATTTGGTACGTTCACAACATTGTGCAAACATCACTACCATCGAGCTCCAGAACATTTCCATCACTCCGAAGAGAGACCCCATCCCCGTGAGCAGTCACTCCCCCTCCCCTCTCTCCCTCCAGCCCCTGGTAACTGTGATCTGCTTTCTATGGATTTGCCTGTTCTGGAAGCCTCATATACACGGGATCACACACTATGCAGGCTTTTGTGTCCGGCTTCTCTCACTCATCATGCTTTCAAGGTTCACCCATGTCATAGCTTGTAGCAGGGCCGTATAGCAATTCATCATACGAATGGCCCACAGTTTTGGAATCCATTCATCAGCTGATGGACCGCATGGGCTGCTTCTACCTTCTGCCTATCGTGACTAGTGTCGCTATGGACATGCACATATAAGGATCTGTTTAAACACCTCGTTTCCAGTTCTTTTGGGTCCATACTCACGAATGGAATTGCTGGGTCACGTGGTAACTAGAGGATTAGCTTGTTGGAGAAGGGTGAAGGGACTTTTCACATCAGATGAAGCCCTAACGGGAGCTGCCCTTAGCCCTCGTTAGACAAGGACAGCGGCTGGTGCCCCAATAGTAAGAAGCAACCAGCACGTACCTAGAGCTAGCGGATAGACGGTGTCCGAAAGGAACACCAGGGAAAGAAGCCTTCTGCCAGACACTAAAAGCTAGCAACTGGCTCCTGAACACCCGGCAGGAACCCTAGGCCATGTGTGAGGATGTGGGAAACAGGAGTGATGCCCGAGTCCCGCCCCTTAGATGCACCCCTTTGCCTTCTGGGAAGAAAGAATGTGCTGGGCCCCAAGAAAGACACTTTCTCAGCAGAGCCCCTTGTCTCTCAGCATGTGGCCCGGGACTTCGGGCCATGGGAGGACCCTATGTGTGGCGGGAGGTGGGGTGCGGGTTTGTGGCCCCCGAGGGGCGGAAGCCCTGACCTTGGTCTTCCCGATCTGGTAGTTCCTCTTGTCCACGTCCATCTTTTCCAACAGGGCAGAAATGACCTCCCTGCAGGGCTGGGTGTTCTTGGGCAGCAGCACCTGGAACTGCTCTGTGAAATCCTGTGTGATTTTGGCCAAGAGAAGAGAATCTCTGAGTGTTTCTGCCACCAGCAAGGATATGGCGCTCCAGTGATTCCCTGGTCGAGCCAAGTTTCCAAAGCTGGAATGGTACTACTGACAAAGCTAGAATCTCAGACTCTCTGAAACAGCTTCAAGCTTCAGAAAGACCACCACACACACAGAGCACTGGGTCTTCAGTCACTTGGGGAGTGGCTCTTAAGGGCCTCTCCCAGGGCTGGCATTGTTGCGGGGTGGCCAGGAAACAGGGCTGCCTTTGGGGGGCTCACGGTCTCTGGCTCATTAGAGAGCTGAATCAGAGCTGGGGATACACAGCTTTTACGTAAACAGGTCAAATTTTTAAGAACGAAGCGTTAGTAAAATACACTGGCATTTCCTCCCATTTCTGTGATTCTGCTTTTCCTATTTATACAGGCTCAGAGAGACGCTATTTCCATTCTGTGGATGAGAAAAAGGGAGGCATGCCATGATGAAGCCGTGTCCCCGAGGCCATATGGGTACAGCTGGATTGGGGACAAGGTGCCACCACCTCTGTCTTCAGGCCCAGTGCTGACTCCCGTGCTCACACCGGGGATGCCAGCTCATGGCATGAGCCAGAGGTTCTCAGGCCAGGCTGGTTTACCACCGGGGACGTGGGGTGATGTCCAGACACATCCAGGGTTCTCCCAACTTGGGAGGGCTGGGTGCTCCTGGCATCGAGACCAGGGATGCTGCTCAACGTCCCATAATGCACAAGGCGGCCCCCACCAAAAGAATGACCAGGTGGCCCCAGGGTCAATGGTGCTGCCACTGAGAAACTGCTCTAGCAGCTTGGTCTTCACTAATTTGAGGTCACCAAAGATCCTTTGCGTTTCTAAAAACCCCAGGGAGCCAGAACCGCTTGCTGCTGGTTGGAGGAATAGAAGAGATGGGTATAAAAGCATCTGTCACGGAAGATGCTCAACAGAGGGCAGAGCTGTGTGGGGATCTGCTCATGTAACTCCCTCTTCCCGGCTTGGCTTGACACCTCTGTATCCTTCTAGGCTTGGCCTGGGCCCAGCCACCTCTTCTGAGGACACTTGCTCCCGGCAACCCCCCCTCGATGACAGAGAATAATCTGGTATAAATGCCAACAGTGCCGGGGTGGAGAAGCCTTGGCATCAAGTGACCCCCTGGGTTCGTGTTCCAGAGAAGCGCTTGCTCTGACAGCAGGAGGTGGCTGGGCCCCTGCCCCGTCACGACAGTCACGCGCGTGCCGCCTACCTGGAACGTGTACTTGGCGCTGTAGCCCGACCTCCGGATCCGCACTGTCTCCAGCATGCCCGTGTAGCGCAGCTGCTGCAGCACCAGCTCGTCGTCGAAACACAGCTCTTTCTGAAACGGGGTGAGGGCGGTCAGGACATATGCCTGCCGCTGGACAGCAAAGCGTCAGCGGCCGGGGATGGGGAGCTATGGGACAAGGTCCCGTAGGATTCCGGACACAGGCAGGGTCGGGGAGCACAGGCGGGCCCCAGCTGGTCAGGACTGTCCCCAGCACGGCAGCTGTGGCCACCCGGAGGATCCATATTTCCTTGCTCCAGACATTCTTTTTGGATTAAAGAGGTAGGGCTGCTCAGCAGTGGTGCTTAAGGTATTTATCTCTTCTGGAGAAGCTGGCATCTGCTCTGCTCTATTCGCTGGTGTCTGGGACACACGTGCCATTTCTTGCTGGTTAATTTAAGATGATGTGCTGCAAAGAGTTAGTTCTTAAGAGCTCCAATCAAAACCGGTGCTGAGCTCATATCCTGTGCCAGGCTCTGGGGTAAATACTAGGGATTCAGCCAAGAGAAGAATATAAGGTCTGGAGGTGGAAGCCAGGTGCATATGTGAATGGGGCGGATACTGCCAGGGCCCCCTGGGAAGGGTCCAACAGGTGAGGGGGACCCTGGACTGAGTCCTGAGGAAGGAATGGGCAGGTAACAGCCAGGTGAAGGCCCAAAGGAGGACTCCGGGTCCTTGCCCAGGAGGAGAGAAGCCACAGAACCTGGTAGGGAGAAGCTGGGCTCTGGATGTTGACAGAGCATCCCAGGAGCAGGAGAAAGGGAAATGGGAAGAGTAGAGGCAAAGGGGGTAGGCCCCGATCCTAACGGTTCTAGCAAAGTCCCCAAGGGGACAGAATGGCCAATGGACCCATGGGGCAAAGGAAACCTGGCAGGGAGGGCTGAGCCCCCACTGGGGCCCCCACTGGTGCTCCATGAGTCTTCCCAGAAATTTTCAGATCAAACGAACAGCAGGCTCTCTGCTTCTGCCATATGACCTCAGCCCCTCCCTTCTGGCACATTTTCTGCACTGGCCGATTTGGAGATGTACTGAAGAGCATGTTTGACCTGTCCCTCCTAGGGCTTCGCTACGTTCCAGATGATGTCCTTGCTCTTGGCGGGCCACCTGGCTGCCCTCACTGCTTCCTGCGAAACCCCCTCCACCTCAGGCTGGCCATTTCCGGTTCCTGGAACCTGTGTGAACACTTGGTTCCTTGAGAGACCTTGGCCTTCACCTCCCCAAGACATGGGAGCTACTCACCTTCTCAGCATTGGAGCGGATGCAGCGGATAAAGAAAGGCTCCGCTTTCCCCAGTGCCTCCAAGAGCTTGTTAAGGGATGTCTGGGGAAAGAGGGAGAGGTCTTGAGCTGGCAAGCCGCTCAGTGGGAGGGGACCCAGGTCACTCGCTGGCATCAGCACTGATACAGGACATGGGAAGCCGTAGCTGGACATTCTGACTAGAGGCTGCACTTCCCCTGGGAGCCCCAAAGACAGCCATAGGGTCCCCAGAGTTAACGGCTGTCCTCTTCCCAGGGTCTCCCAGCTCTTTGTCTCAGTGGGACTGTTGGGGGAGGGTTGGTGGGGCCAGATAAACTCCTTCTGGGGATTTAAAATGCCGGTCAGCCTCAGAAAGAAGCACAGATGCTGTGATTTTGGTCTTTGGCCTGCTGTTTACAAAAAGGATTTGCAAGGGGTGCCTGGGTGGCTCAGTTGGTTAAGCGTCTGCCTTCGGCTCAGGTCATGATCCCAGGGTCCTGGGATTGAGCCCCGCATCGGGCTCCCTGCTTGGCGGGGAGCCTACTTCCCACTTTCCCTGCCTCTCTGCCTACTTGTGCTATCTCTCTGTCAAATAAATAAATAAAATCTTTTTTTTTTTTTTTAAAGATTTTATTTATTTGACAAAGAGAGACAGAGACAAAGAGGGAACACAAGCAGGGGGAGTGGGAAAGGGAGAAGCAGGCTTCCCATCGAGCAGGGAGCCCGATGCGGAGCTCGATCCCCTGGGATCATGACCTGAGCCGAAGGCAGACGCTTAACGACTGGGCCACCCAGGTGCCCCAATAAATAAAATCTTTTAAAAACAAACAAACAAACAAACTAACAAAACCAAAAAGGATTTACAGGAGCTCCCAGGTGAGGGGATTACAAAAAAAGTCAAGGTGGGCACAAAAGACTCAGACTGAGGAAAAGGGGAAAGGGAAAAAAGGTAATGGCAAGTACGGGTCAGCAGCAGCCTTTTGGACCCCTTAAAAAAAGTACCTCTGAGCTTCCTGGCAGCCAAGGAAAAAAAGGGAAACATGACCTCACAACACAGTTCGGTGGTCACCTTCATGGGCTCACATTATTTTAACTAAATGGTTCACAACAGGGGTGATTTTGCCCCACCCACCAGAGCATGCGGCAATGTCTGGAGACATTTTCGGTTGTCACCCCCGGAGGATGCTACCATGTGTCCCATAACACCCCAGATGGCCTCCGCCACGGAGGACGAGTCAGCCCCAAATGTCAAACAATGCCGAGGGCAGGAAGCACTAGAATAACCATTTGTTGGGTTTGCTATGGCCAGGTCACAAGAGCATCAGGCTGAGTTCGCCCACCCCCCACACCCGGCCTCTTTGGGCTGCCTACCTGGAACTGGGCGCTGATACTAGGCGGCTTCTTTTTCTTGTGGAGGTGCAGCAGGGACTTGGTGGTGCGATCGTGAAGAGTCATGCTGATGATGAGCTTCAGGGACTTGGAGTCCAGCAGGTTCTAGGACAGACACATGGGGTCTGGCCTGCCCTCCTGGGGGGCCCAATGGGCACCGGGAGGCATCATAGAGGCCCTGGAGCCAGAACTATGCTCCCGGGGGTGGCAGCTCTTAGGATCAGTCTTGGGACAGTGCTGCTGGAGGGCAGGGGGTGGTGGGCTTGGCAGGAGGCAGGGGCGGCCCCGGGGCTGAGTCTGCGCTGCGCCTCGCACATGGCACCAGCTCCAGGAGGACTGATTACGGCCTCTTTTGCAGCCCGATGGGCCGGAAGCCGAGAGCTCCAGAGGGCCACCTTCCTCCTGGACATGACTTCTCCAGGGGTGCCAAGCCCCTGGCACCTCCGCATGAGCTTCTCCAGAGGATTCCCCCCACGTTTGCCAACCCTTAGTATCAGCTCACAATAGGAACTAGCGCTGTCCTGTCTCTTGGCCAGACTGGGAGGTTTTTCTCCCTTTTGCACATTTCATAATCCGTTTGCACACTCCATGTGGAGACTAGACAGAGGCTGGGTGCACTTTACCGGAGGCCAGCTACTGGGGTCTCGGCTATTGACCACGCACGGTTGCCCCCTTCCTGGTGGGACTTCCCTGGCTGAAGGGCCTCCTCTCCCAGAAATGCCTGGGAGGTGCTGCATCCTGTTCTGCCCTCCGGAGGTGGCTGGTAGCTAAAGATCCCCAAAGTGGGGGGAGGACAGAAGGGTCCCATTGCCTCTGGGCGGGAAAAGCTCTTTGGTGCGGATCACACTCCGAGGCTCCCGTGGGAACAGGCCGAGTCCACCTCCTTGCTCAGTCCTCCCCCTGCCCCGGCCTGCTTTCCCACCTCTTCTTAGGTTCCTCCTGGGAGCTCCTGTCAACATGCTTGTGCAAATAACCCCATCACATGCCCGGCTTCTGGGAAACCCCAAGACTGCTCCAAATCATTTCCATCAGGGAAATTATTTTTGGAGGGGGGTGGGGGGCAGGGGGCGATGGCGGGAAGAGGAAAGAACTAAAAAGCTAGAGATGTTAAAAGTACCTCCCTCCCCCCACCCCACCCCCTATTTTCCAGAAAGGGAGTTGAGTCAGGCGCTCTCAAGACAGGCAAAAAGCAAGGTGGCCTTGGGCCGTGTCGCAA
This sequence comes from Leptonychotes weddellii, assembly GCF_054177405.1. Lineage (NCBI taxonomy): Eukaryota > Metazoa > Chordata > Mammalia > Carnivora > Phocidae > Leptonychotes > Leptonychotes weddellii. The sequence goes on along the minus strand of NC_138369.1, from coordinate 10,040,342 downwards.
ATGTTTACCTTTGGAATGAGCTGCTTTTGTTTGATACCTTTACTTTTCCTGTCAAAATATTAAAAATGGTTTTGTGAACAGAAGGAACACAGTGTCTGGATCCGGGTTAGTTGAGCAAGCCGCGCCTCGCGGGTTAGAAGGAGCGAGAGCAGAGAAAGCAGAGTCAGGGCCCACAAGTGCAACGAGGCCGCTGCGCCGCCTCTCCGAGGCCCTGGTGGGCCCACCCGGTGCATGCGTGGGGCGCTTCTGCGACTGCGCAGGAGCTTCACTGCGCCAGCAGCCGCCCCCGAGGGGGCAGGTGCATCTGGCTTGGGGCTGCGGGTCATCGGCCGGGCAGAACGTGCGTCTGTGTGGGGCCAGCCACAGCGGAGCTGACAGGTCTCAGAAAATGACAGTGGACTGCCTCTCGTGGAGCTCGGGGGGACCCAGCACCATTCTGGCGCCTACCAGGTGTCTTGGCTCTATTCTCTACACGTTGGGAAATGTCAAGCAGGCCCATAGAGCCGCTTCAGGACCCCCTGGCAGGCCGCGGGGGGCTCTGCCCACACTGGGGCCAAGGAAAAGACAAAGCCGATCTTTTGGGCAAGGGAGAGGGGTATGGTCCTCATTCTGACACTTTATGGAATCTTGCAGACAAACAAAAATTTTTTTAAGCTTGCAGCTTGGGGGCGCCCGGGTGGCACAGTCAGTTAATTGGTTGCCTTTGGCTCAGGTCATGATCCCAGGGTCCTGGGATCGAGCCCCATGTCAGGATCCCTGCTCAGCGGGGAGTCTGCTTCTCCCTCTCCCTCTGCTGCTCCCCCCTGCTTGTGCTCTCTCTGTCAAATAAATAAATAAAATCTTAAAAAAAACCAAACTTGCAGCTTGGCTCATTTTTAAAACCAGCTGAAGAAAGGCACCTGGGTGGCTCAACCTGTTAAGTGACCAACCCTTGGTTTCGGCTCAGGTCATGATCTCATGGGCTGTGAAATCAAGCCCCATGTCGGGCTCCGCACTCAGCGGTGAGTCTGCTTGGATTCTCTTCCTCTACCCCTCTCGTGTTTTCTCTTAAATAAATAAATAAAATCTTGAAAAAAAAACAAAACAGCTGAGGAAATGGTGTCCCACAAATCAGCAAGATGCTTGGTTGTGAGGTTCTATGTGTATCATGTTCCATCTTAATCCACATGAGATAGAATAAGGCATAATAAAAATCAATTTGAAAACTGCTTCTCTTGTGGGCACAAGCTCTGAGTGGCGCCCCATCGGCTGAGGCTGCTACCTGCCTGGTGCTACATGCAAGTCATCACTCTTGCTTTGCAGACAGAGGCCGAAAGCTCAGAGCACCTCAGGCCACGTGGCAAGTGAGTGAGAGCGAGACCAGGTCCAAACCCGGTGTGTATGGCTTCTGGGCCCTCCCGCCCACATTCGCACTGTCGTCCAAACAAAGCAGGGCTGTGGATGTGTGTGAAATCAGACACCCTCCTTCCTACAGCTTCTTTATAAGCTCATAGGGGCAAGGGGCAAGGGGCGGGGGAAAGCAAGCCTTGCTCTGCATGTTTGGGGACGGAAAAAGAGATGCTTTGTGGGAGGAGCGTTCCTGCGAAGCTGCGCGGGGCACTGGGGAGCTGGCAGGGATTTGGGTCATGGGGCAGACGCTAGGGCAGGAGTGTTATGAGGACCAGTTAGCAGAGGCTGGTGTAAGAATGGAACCACAAGACAGCACGTTTGCAGCGGCCAATTCAGCATGACGGGAAGCCCGCAGGCCGGGGTCCTGGGAGCCAGGGGGGCGGGGGGGGGGCAGGCGGTCGTTGCACTTGTTGCGGGGAGGGGGTGGGGAGGCGCCACAGCCTTGGGGGGACTCACGGGATGAAGGTGCGGGGTTTCTGGAGCCGACTGAGGGACTGGAGAAGCCTACGGGGGTCCTCACCCTGCCAGGGCAATCCTTTGATGGTCTTGATGATTTGATCATGCAAATCGCTGAGGGGAGGGTGGGGGGGGGTGCAGTGACAGGGAGAAGACCGAGTTAGAGCAGCAGGCCCGCCACCTTGGGGTCCCCAGCACGGTCGGGACCATCCCCAGGCCACTGGAACCGAAACATGCAGCTGGGGAGTCTGCACGCCACTGTCTCTCTCCCGCCTGCACCGAGAAGGGGGTTCAGCCAAGAGTGGCCAGCCACCTCATGGAGGCTCCCCCTGCTCTGGGAGGGCCAGGCCTGTTTCAGGCCTGGTTTTGCAACCCAGCATCTCAGATCACTGAAAAAGGCCTTCTCTAGAACAGCCTTCTGGAATCTGTAACAAGCATCGAGGGCTACTGAAAAGAGACCAGAGGGTGCCTGTGGGATGCAGCTCATCAGTTTTTCTGGTTGATTCTGGGGCCACATGTCAAACTCCTTGTCGGCTTCAAGAAAGGCCTCAGGAGGAATGATGGGAACTCACACCGTGGCCCTCCACCGGGGGCGATGCTACCCTCCAGGCGATGTCTGGAGACATTCGTCGTCGTCATGACTGGGTGGGGGGTGCTGCTGGCATCTGGTGGGTTGAGACCAGGATGCTGCTCAACCCCTACAGGGCCAGGGACGGTCCCACCACAGAGGGGGAACCCGGCCCAGCGCTGAGGGTGGGGAACCCTAGTTGAAGGAGGGCTTTGCCCCAAAGAATTCAATCTCCTTCACTTCCTTTTGTTCGATCACCGCGGGTTCAGGGCTGAGCATACGTCCTAGGCCCAAACTTTGGCACCAATGCGTGAGAACAAGAATGGATGAGAGATGAAAATCAGATGCTCTGGAAGGGACTATTCATGAAGGATGTCTAGATGACAAATGTCCTTATGGGACTTCTAGAAACGAGGCAGCAGTGACTGCAGGGTGAGTCGGGAGGTTCTGGTATGTTCATTTCTTTTAAAAAATCCCTCATTCCAGTTATTTCAAGTACATGTTTAAGCTCTGGGCAGTTGGCCTGGAAAGACCCCGATCGGCAGCCCCTTGTCTGTGTTCCATGCACCATGCCCGAGGGCCTGGACAGCCACACTTACCTCTGCTCCCTCGCCCTCCAGGGAGGCACAGAGCAAAGACAACAGAGGGGTGACATTTCACCTCCATACCCTGAGCGGTCAGCGCAGCAGCCAGAGCTCCGGACAACGCCCGTGGCCTCAGCCCACGCCCCCTAACCCAGCCAGATCTGGCTAGAGTGTCCCTAGCAGGCCCCAGGGTTCCCCGGCCTGCTGACTCCCACTCCTGGCCCTGGACACCACGCTGAGCGCCTGGGGACAGCAGCTCCTCTTGATGTACCTCCCTGGTCTTGGGTTCGAAAGCCCTTGCTTCTACTTACTTCTTGCTTTCATAGAAAGCAATGATGTCCTCAAAAGCGTTAATATCGAACTCCTCAGAGCCGTCAAATGAGAAATCTAGCATTGAGCAGCTGAAAGGGAGAATCTGTATAAACTAAACACGCTCCTGGAGTGGGACCCGCAGCCTCGGGGCCAGGCCCTGGGGAGACTGGCATCCCTTTAGCAAATGTGGGTCAGGGGCTACATTCAGTCTTTGGGGGAGGGGGACAGGGAACACACAAACAAATAAAGAGATGCACTCTTTTTCTCTTGCCCCCTTTTGGGTGAAAAAGCGGATTCCAGGAAAACAACACACAGTGCTTTCAGACAAATCCCTTTGGTCACTTACCTAGGTGCTAGCTCTACCTCGATACATACATGTTTATGAATCTCTTGAAGAACTTTTTACTATGAAGGACTCAAAAATAAAATGACCTTTTCAAGTTTAAATATTGACTAACTTGCTTCTTGGGAATCTGGAGTATCAAGAAGCTGGGAACTTGGCTGCCACAGGACCTTTGCATGTGCCTCCCCGACTGCTAGCACGCCCTGCCTGCCTTGCCTGGCTCAGCTGGTCTCTTTTCAATACAGCCTGCCTGGCTCTCTCAAGATATCAGAAGTGTCCTTCCTCTGGCTTTGTCATTCCCTTGGAGGTCTGTCCAGTGTGGCCTTTTTTACCCCACCTTCCTGGGAGCGCATGCTGCTCACTGTTATACTCAGTGCAAACTGGGGTATGTGGAAGGCCCTCAGTCATTGCTAGGTGGCCACAAAATACCTCATCATCTTGTGTGCAACGAGGCATATGGGGTTTCTGATAGCAAATGAAGGAACTCAGCCTATGTGCGTTTGGGCCACCCCGGCCTGACTGAAGGAGGAAGTGCTCTTAAATCAAGCCTGTTGCTCGGTGCAACCAGTCAGCGGCTCCCTGGCCCCACTCGCCAATGGCCACGGCCGGCCATGAAAAGAATCCTTTGTAAAGTGAGCCGTCCAACATCTCCCTAATGCAGATGCTGCATCGAGGCCTGACTCTGTGTGCAGAAAAGAGGCAGCGAGATGCCGTTTGTTTCTGGGTCCTTTTGATTCAAGTGGCTGCTGGGTTCCTTATTCAGGTCAACCCCAACCTAGGTGGAGGGTGGAGGGTTTCTGGCATTGTTTTAAACAATACTGCTGTGTACCAGCTTTGGTTCGGACAAATCAAGGTCTCGCTCACCGGTACAGTTTTTCTGATGGGGTGCTGGTTCCTCTCTGCAGCTCTCCCAGGAGACCGCGGACGCCCGGGCTGTCCGTACCTGCTGCAGACATAGAGCGGATGGGAGTTGGAGGCGGGGGCTGCCTGGGGCCTGGAAGGCCTTTGTCTTGGCCACAGAGGCTTCCATCCTGACTTGAACTCATTAAAAAAAAAAAAAAAGACAAAACAGTCTGACACTCAAATTTGGGCAGAGCTGGGAACCGTGAAGGGTTTGATCCTCCCTCCCAAGCAACACTATTTATGCCTACTTCTCATAAAAGCTTTATTCTCCTGGTTCTGCTTTTAATCAAGGCCCTTTGTGAAATGGAGCTCCATGGCCGGTACCTAGAGCCAACCTTGCGGGAGTCACTCAGCCATTCTGGGCCTCAGGTTGTCCTTATGGAAAGCCAGGAACGTGCCTTTCTGCCTTGTGAGGACGAGGAGAGTGAATTATATACCCTGGTACAGAAATTCTGTTTGGGACGATCCAAGTTCTGGAGCAACACAGGTGGTGGTCACGTGACACAGTGAATGTGCTAAAGACCACAGAGCTGCACGTTTTAAAATGGACTGAGTATCCCCCTCTCGACGGCGACAGGTGGGCCCCATACCTGCAGCCTTCTCGGCCCTCTCGGCCCTCAGACGCCCAGCCTCCCGGAGCACAGCCATAGCCCGGATGGCGGCCCGGAGCACCGCCCAGCGGAACACGGCCACGGGATCCATGCCGATGAGCTCCCGCACATAGGAGCTGTCACTGCCCCGCAGGAGGGCCACGATGTCGGGCCGCATGTAGTCCATGTTCTTTTCCCGGAAGTCCTGGTGGGGGAAGGAGGTGTGTGGTCACTCGCCAGTGACTGCCAAGGTCCTGGGAGCCAGCCCGGGAAGGGCTGCTGGTGGGGTGGGACCCATCTCAACAACAGAGGTGGGTCCTGTCCCTGGGGCCTTTGACAGTAAGAGCCAAGGACTTAGGGCTGGGTCTGAGGGCCCCCAGAATCTCGCTGTGCACCATCAATAAAGGAGATGGACCGAGCAGACGCCAGAGGTAAGGAGCCTCCGGGGCATCCACCCTGTCCCTTTCCTGCCTTCCACCCTTGACTGATGATGGCAATGGACAGACACGTACCTTGATCTGGTATTTCACCTTCCCTGCGAAGTGCTGAATGATGAACGCCGGCTCCATGACGGGGGTGCCAAGGAAGTACCTGTTGTCTTCGTGCTGCTGTTTGAACTTGGCCAGCAGGGTCTGGCTCGTGGCATGGGGAAAGCTGGGAAGAGAATCTGGAACTTTTAGCTGCAGGAACAGCGGCGACCACGCGCTCTATATCCGGGTGCAAGCCCTTGGTGGATGAGGCCCGGGCCTTCGTGGTCAAGGCAAACATCTGGCACAGGCAACACTGGGAACTGGGCCCACTTTGGGCAGCTCCCGGGAATAATCCCAGGATGGGGGGACTTCTGGTCTCAGATCTGTTGTGTATCTGGACGCTGTGTCGTGGTGGGGGGGTCTTGCCCTTGTTCCTCTGTTACAGAGAGGGGCTGGGAGATGAGGACGGAGCAGGGAGGGGGGCGAGGGCAGAAGAAGAGCCCCGTTGTACCTGGCTATTTCTGCCTCCCAGGAAGGAAATGCTGCAGTTGGCTTTGGCACGCCCTGCCTCACCGCAAACATAGGCAGAGAAATGCGCCTGTGACGCCCAACGCCAGGCTCCACAGACTAACAGGGATGGGCTGGTGGAGGGGGAGAATCTGTAGCTACCAAGCACACTGTTTCCAGGGCTGGGAAAGGGTGTGGAGTGAGGAACCTGCTCACTTAGTCGTTGGGATAAATGCCATTTTAACGCGCTATTTTAGAAAATCCAGATGAATGCAAAAAAAAAAAAAAAATCCACGATGAACAAAAATAGCAAGATTTTAAACAAAGACAGATACAGCCCTGCTCAGCCTGGCCCTGCCTCACATTCCTCCTCTGGATCCAGCTCTGGGTTTCCTGGGAGTGATGGTTTAGCCCTTCCTAGCAGCCTGCCTGTTCTCTTATCTCAACATTCTCTACCTGGATCCCAGCTATGAATGGATGTGTCTGTCCCCTGGCTCAGGTGGGGCCTGGGTCTGAGGCAGGAGATGAGCCTGATTCAACCCAGCCCCACAGGGACTTCTGACACAGACAAAAGGCTGATAAAAAGTTGTTGATAGAAAGATGTGTCCACGTCCTGACCCTGAGAACCTATGAGAGTGACCTGATTCAGGTCTTTACGAATGTAATTAGTTAAGATGAGGTCATTGGGGAGGCATTCATCCAGTGGATTGGAATCTTTATGAGAAGAGGAGATGAGACAGAGATAGAAGAGGTGGTGATGTAACCACAGAGGCAGAGACTGGGGTGACGCAGCCACAAGCCACAGAATGCTGGGGGCCCCCAGGAGCTGGAAGAGGCGAAGAAGGACCACCCCCTAAAGCCTCTGGAGGGAGGGCAGCCCTGCCCACACCTGGATTTCAGCCCAGTGATACTGATTTTGCAAGTCTGGCCTCCAGGACCATGAGAGAATATATTTGTTGTTTAAAGCTGCCTGGGGGCACCTGGGTGGCTCAGTTGGTTAAGCGACTGCCTTCGCTCAGGTCATGATCCCGGAGTCCCAGGATCGAGTCCCGCATCGGGCTCCCTGCTCGGCAGGGAGTCTGCTTCTCCCTCTGACCCTCCCCCCTCTCATGTGCTTTCTCTCTCTCTCTCAAATAAATAAATAAAAATCTTAAAAAAAAAAAAAGCTGTCTGTGCTTTGTGGTCATTAATGGAGCCGCAGGTTAACAAATTCAGTGAGTGAACTTCAGTGACCGCGGCTGGGTGACCAGGGGTGAGGCACTTTATCCATACCCCTTCCAGCCTTCACGGTGTCCTCTGGACGAGGGGTGCCAGGCTTAGTGGTCAGTGTGGCGTCTGGGCCTGCGATCCCATGTGTTGCCCTTCGCAAGCATGCACCAACCCCGTGCCTAGTTTCTAGACTCAGGCCCCGTGTCCCTTTCTTAACAACTCCCGGGTGTGCGTGTTTCAGAATCGAGTTATCGCACATGTTAATACTTCCGTGATAAATGCTATGTGCCTTTTGCTAACGTGAGGTCAGGATTTGTGGCCAAATGAGTGTGACAAACTCAGAAGTTCTTGGGGATGGTGTGGATTCAGGGTGAGGCTCCAGGGGCTAGGGAACCAGGTCTGCAGGGGGAACTGGGCCGTGGACACTCACTTGCTCTCTTCGTCCAGCAGATAGAAGAGCCCCGTGGGCTTCTTGCTGATGAGATGGATGCAGCCGACGTTATCAGTGTAGTCAATGTTGTGCCATGAGATCCCTTCGCTCTGGTACTCCTCCTGCAGGGTTTTAGGGGTTAGCTGATAATCTCACTACCTCATGGCTATGTTAACGTTTACACAGCATGCGGTGTATATGAATATATTTATGTATGCACGTACGTATTCGTACATACGTGTGTAAATAACAACACATGTTGATATATCAATGGAAATATATTCATAATTATATAAAATTATTAATAACAGGAAAAATTATTAATAACAGGAAACAGTACATGCTTAAGCATCAAACATACAAGATGCTTAAAATCACACTTAATGTGTCCCAGGGGCCAGCAATCTTTCTCTGTGAAGGGCCAGATGGTAAATGAATTAAGCTTTATGAGCTAGATGGTGTCTTGTCATGATTCTGCTGTGGTAGCGTGAAAGAGGCCACCGATGATGTATAGACAAGTGGGCGTGGCCACATGCCAATAAAGGTTTATTTACAAAAACAGGTTGTGGGGCCAGACTGGACCTGTGAGCTGCCATTTGCTGGCCCCTGCTCTGGAACCTCAATGTCCAATAATGCAAGTGATATAATGCCATGTAGTGAGCGTGCTCTACGTAACTTCGAATTTTCTATAATAATCAGTTAAAAAGGTAAAAAGAAACAGGTGAAGTTAACTTTAGTAATATAGTTAATTTAACCCAATATATCCAAACTATGATCATGTCAACATGTGATTAATGTAAAATGATCAATGAGGAATTTTATATTCTTTTTCTTTTTGCATGATGTGTTGGTAATCCACTGTGTTTCACTATTGCCACACAACTCAATGTGGACCAGCCATGCTTCAAGGGCTCAACAGCCAGAAGGAAAGTTTAATAGTAAAATCAGCTAGATATTTATATAAGCCCATCATTTTTTTTTTCTGTCCAAATCATCAATGTGATGGATAACACATGGGTAAAGATGGCTGAGTGTGTAGTAGTGAAAAGACACGGAAGACAGATTGTCAAAATTGTTGACCAAAGCAAATCCTTACAAGGCAACTCCGTTTCTCTCCCATTGGATGGATTTTCACATTTGAGCAGAAAGAAGGTACAAAATTGACCCATGGACAAAAATGCCCCCAGCGTCTGCCTCATCCAAGTCTGGGCTGGGTTTTCCCAGACTTTCTCTTCTGTAGAGAAAGATTCCAGGGCTGGTTCACCAGCAAACCGGAACCCGAGGGAGACCCCAGTTCCGGCTCATTCCGTTCCCCCTTGGGGCTGCCTAGGCAACAAGATGGCATTTCCTTACCTGTTCTAGTTTGAAAATGTGCTGATTGAAGTAATACTGAAGCTGCTCGTTGGCATAGTTGATGCAGAACTGTTCAAAACTGTTCCTCTCGAAGTCTTCAAATCCGAATATGTCAAGGACCCCAATGGACAAGCACTGGGAAGACAGAGAAAACAGTTATTACTGCTTCCGTGGAAGTGACCTGTTTGGTTGTGCGGGCTCTGCGCTCAGCTGAACACTCTGCTGTCACTGCCTTGGAATCTGTAATATGTGAACGAGGGGCTCCGTGTGTTCACCGTGCACTGGGTCCTGAGAACTGCGCTCCATCCTGTTCCCTGGGCCTGCCCCTCGGAGCAACCGGCCTCTCCCCTGACACCAACCAAAGCCACCTTGGCTCCCGACATCACGGGCCATCTGCCGAGGGTGTGTGACACTGAGGGCCTGGCCTTCCCCAGCTCTGCTTGGTGGAGCAGACAGGGGTGGGGGCTCTCACCGAGACAGACTCTTCCATGTCTTTCTTGTTGAGGAGGGCGTGGTTGATCCGCAACACGATCCAGTCGAACAGAGCACTGTACAGGGACTTGGCCATGGAGTCACGGGCGGTGATAGCCTGCGGGCACAGGGTGGAGAGTGTCACACCTCGACAACGTGGGCCCTGTGCTGCACCACCCAGAGATCTGCACTCCCGGGAAAATCGAGGCTGTGACTTTGAACACCCCACTCACTGGACACAACCCCTCTCACTCTGCACGCCACCTGTCTGCTCGGGATGCCCCTGCACACCGAAGCACGAACTATGAAGCTCGGGCCCGGCAGCCTAAGGTTCAGCGAAGTCTTTCTCACGAGCCAGCCCTATTCCTCAGAGCAACCTGGGGACGCTGAGGATGGAACACAGGCTCAGGGAGCGTGCCGGGCCAGCCCGTGGGTAGAACCAGCCAGGAGGCCGAGCTGGGTGGGAAGCCAGGTAGGTCCCTTGCAGCTCTGAGAGCATCGTGGAGATGCCATCGTGGCTTTTAAATTAAACGCAGTAATGGCTTTTAAATTAAAAAAGAGGCTTAAGGAGGTCTCATTTACATCCAAGAAATTGTTTCTCTTTATATACTCAGATCTAAGTTGTGACAGATGTGCTTGGCTACAGTTAAGATCAAGAACACATGTCTTGGTTTTGCCTTTCCCGGGAGGTTGCGGAAAGGGGGCCCCGAGGGATACAGAACCCTCACACCTGGCATCTGTCCCTCGGCGTCCTGCCCCTCAGGGGCAGCCAAGCTGCTGGGGGCTCAGGTGTCCTATAGCAACTTTTACAGAACGTTTCAGGGGACCTTTCCCTGTGGGGGCTCAGAATGTACACGGTGCCCACTGAAGATGCCCAAGCAGTTTCTACCACCAGCTAAAAATCCCTGCCATGGCTAGGTATTTTCCTGTGGCCATCCAAGCTGTAAGCTGCGAGGCCCACTGCTCTTGAGATATAAAAACGCAAGAAAAACCCATCACAAGGAAAACATCCTGGCTGGGGCAAAGGCCAGAGAGAGGTGTCCTATCAAGATCCCCGGGACGCACTTAATGGTTGTAAAGGTCATGCACTAGCCTGGGGTGGGGGGGGGTCAACAAACTTTAAAGGCCAGAAGGTCAGTATGTTCAGCTGTGAGGGCCAGATGGTCCTGTCATGATCACCTAGTTCTGCCAATACAGTAGCAAAGCAGCCTAAAAAAAGGGGGGGGCGTGGCTGTGCCAATAAAACTTTATTTACAAAAGCAGGCAGGAGGCTGGATTTGGCCTGCGGGCTGCAGATGGCCATCCCCTGCTAGTGAGAACCAGCACGGAAACACCGAGCAGAACACGTGTGGCCTGAGTTCTGGCCCTAGGGCTGAAGTGTGCTGTAGAAGCTGCTCTGAGCTGTGCCTAAGCTCACGTGAGAACCAGAGACAATGTCACAGCTCTTTCAAGACAGGGAAAAGGCTATCCAGGCCGGCTGTTTCCAGAGCTCCCCCGCAAGAGCCCAGGGCCACGCTCACCTCGCTGAGACTGTAGGGAAGGATGAGTTTGTCATTGGCTGTCACCGTTTTTCTTTTGGTCAGGACCTCCACCAAGATTTCTCGCTTCACCTGTTTCGAGGTCAAGGAGGGAGAGAAGGCTTGTTGGGCGGGTCCTCACATCCCTGAGGTAAGGCTGGAAGCCCGAGAAAAGTGCCAGGAGGACTTCCAGCAGCCGCACCAGGAAGTGGGCCCGAAGCCCACCGAGTGATGTGCGCTATGCTCAGTGTGTTTCCGAATCATCACACTCACAAGCTCAGTCGATGGCCCTGGGAGGATGGTCACATAGGCCTGGGGGTCCCTGTGGGCCCGGGTACTGCCTGGCAACCTGCATTTATAGATGTCGCTGTTGGAGTGGGTTCCTGGCCTGTTCCCTCCTGACCGCCAAGCCCGCTCCACAAGCCAGAGGCAGTCAGAGTAGGGGCAAGAGAAGCTGCCCAAATCTCCTGGCAGGTGTGCTTACTCGTCCCCACAAACACAACAGAAGCCAGGCTCCTGCACGCAGGTACATGCTCTTTAAGAAGAGCCACAAGTGGAATGTATGCTTAGAAAACAGAAAGATGAGGGCAGGACTTCTCAGATCTGGCACCAGGGACACTCAGGGCTGGATCATTCTTTGCTGTGGGGAAGCTGTGTTGTGCATTATATGACGTTAAGCAGCATCCCTGGCCTCACCCACCATATGACAGTAGCTCCTCTGGGTTGTGACAACCCACAGATGCCTCCAGACACTGCCCAGTGCCCCCTGAGGGTTGACAAGTGCCAGTGGACAAGGGGATGGCAGGTCCAATGAGCACATGACCTCGCTGATCAAAGTATGGTTTCAAAGGGCCTTTCACATGAGGGGCTGAGAGGGGGTGCAGCCGTGCTCAGGAGGGCGTCCTTGAGAAAGGAGGAAGGGATAGGATGCCCTTGAGGGCATTATGCTAAGTGAAATAAGTCCGAGTAAAACATGTATGATCTCACTGGTATGTGGAATCTAAAAGAACCAAAAAAAAAAAAAAAAAAAACCCCACAAAAAAACAAAAACCAAAACCCAAAACACTCACACACACACCCAAACCAAAAAAAAAACCCCTCCCAAAACCCCCCAAACTAAACCAAGCTGACAGATACAGAAAACAGATTGGTGGTTGCCAGAGGCAGGGGACGAGGGTAGGTAAACCAGGTAATAAAGAGGATCAGAAGGAACAGACTTCTAGTTATAAAATAAAGAAGTCCCAGAAATGTCATGTCCAGCATGGGGACTTCAGTTCAGAATACCATATGCCGTAACTGCAAGTCGCTGAGAGTAGATCTTCCAAGTTCTTATGACTAGAAAAACCCGATTCTGTAACCATGTGTGGTGACAGATGTTAACAGGACTTACTGTGGTCATCGTTTTGCAATATAGACAAATATTGCATTTGACGATCATCCTGTCATAATGCCGAAACTAACATAAGGCTGTATGACAACTGTACCTCAATTAAAAAAAAAAAAAGAAAGATAAAGAGAACCAAGGAAGAGGTGTTGAGCAGATTGTGGGGAGGAAGCAGGCAGACAGACCCCGGTTTATAGACGCAAGGCCCATGCAGGAAGTTCTGGGTCCTCGCTGGCCACCATGGCCGAGTGCAGGGAGCCATACCTTCAGGAGCTGGGACAGCGTGTCCAGCACCTCAGGGGGCCCGACCTCCAGACCTTCGTCTCGGCCTGTGGCTCTCTTCTTGTACGTGACGTTGCCCAGGTACAGGATGGCTGAGAGGACGGAAAAAATCCTGGGAGAGCAAAGGAGCCTAGGTTGGGGTGGTTTCCAGAGTCGTAAGATGACAGAAGCTTCTAGCCACTTGGGCTGAATTCATACAACCAGCCAAATCCAGTCGGACATATGAAGTTAAAAAAGGTCCAGGGCGCCTGGGTGGCTCAGTCGTTAAGCGTCTGCCTTCAGCTCAGGTCATATCCCAGAGTCCTGGGATCGAGTCCCGCATCAGGCTCTCTGCTCAGGAGGAAGCCTGCTTCTCCCTCTCCCTCTCCCCCTGCTTGTGTTCCCTCTCTCTCTGTCACTCTCTCTGTCAAATAAATAAATAAATAAATCTTAAAAAAAAAAAAAAAAGTCCAATCTCACTGCTGAGGACCCTTTGTGGAATGTGATTTTGTAGACAGATGGCTCACCTGGGTGGTTTTGGTTTTTTTTTTTTTTTTTTGGTGAGAGGGGTGCTTAAAAATTTTTTTATGGGAGCCTAATATGCATGAAAAAAAATGCAAAAAAAACCCCCCAAAAAACCTGCCTTGCATAAAAAACAGACGAAAAAAAGCACACAATTCTTAAGCATATTTTGATAAACTGTCACAAAACATACACCTCCCTGTGATGAGCACTCAGAGCAAGAAATAGAACATTCCAGGCACTGGAACCCACCCCAGCTCCTGCAGAGGAATGGCTATCCTCGCATCCTAACGCTGTCCGTGAACTTGGTGTCAGTGAAATCATATGTACTTGTATCTGGCCTGTCACTGGAAGACCGTGACGTGGGGGTGCAATGCACGTTCCTGCGCGAACTGGTGTGGCCACACTCAATGCTGCAAGCCAGCATTTCTTAGCCTCTGCCCTACGGACTCGTGGGCCCGGATCATTCTTTGCTGCGAAGGGCTGCCCAGTGCACTATGGGACGCCGAGCTGCACCCCTGGCCCCTGCCCATTAGGTGCTAGCAGCTGTGTCCCTCTCCTCCTTCCCCGATGCAGGATGATGACCAAACATGTCTCCAGACATGGCCAGCTGTCCCGTGGGGGCAGAAGTGACTCTGGCTGAGCACCACTGCTGTGCGTGGAGTCCAGGGAGTGGGACTCTATAGCCCATTACTGGACAGCCTCGGAGCTAAGAATGGTTCTTCAGTTTTTTTTGGGGGGGGGGTTAAAAAAATAAACATGGAGAAGAACACGCAACAGTGACCATCTGGCCCCCGAATCTGAAAACTGGACTATCTGGCCCTTTACAGAAAGTTTGCCCAGCCCTGCATGATATAAAGCGGTTTGTTTAGTTATTTTATTTAATTCCCGCTGGTGAGCATTTGTGTGTGTGTGTGTGGGGGGAGGTTCCTAACTTTTTGGCAATAAATAATAAGGCTGCCATGTGCATATCTTTGAGTCAGCACATGCACGCATGGTGTTGGGCAGACACAGCTCTCGTAGAAACTGCAGACGGTTTTCCAAAGGGGCTGCCCCGATCTGTGCCCTCCGAGAAGCATGCAGGCGTTCCCTCTGGGTATACCAAACATCGGGCAGGTGTGGCGAGGACCCTAGGTGGCTTTCAAAAAATTTTTCAAAATTTTAATTATGGTAAGATACATATCATGTAAAATTCACCATCGTGACCATTTTTAAGAGTGAGGTACATCTGCGCTGTTGGGCAAAAGCCCCGTGGTTTGACATCTCCCAGTGACTAATGACTAATGTTGCTTTTCATGAGCTCACGGTCATCGGTCTGCCCTCCTTTAGTGTCTTAGCTCCCGCTGGGGTGTCAGTCAGCTCTCAGAGAGGGGCCTTAGGTAAGATGTGTGTGTGGGGGGGTCCATGCAGAAGGTGGGATGGCCGGCCCGCCCACTTACTGCTTCTTGGTGGCTGGGAGGAAGCCCACCATCTCCATGGCCTGCTTGAGTCTCTCAAAGTCATGCTTTAGGTCTTCTCCATCTTCGATCTTCAAGTTATGCTGAAAAACAAAGTCAGGGGCACTCTGGGTATTTCTGGGCTGGCAAGGGTGGCGTGCAAGAGTGATTTTGGCTGGAACCGAGGGGGCAGGGCTCAGGACACGGGGAATGAATGGGCCCCTTTATGCCGCCTTCTCTGGGCCTCTTTGGAGTCGGGTTTGGGGGCCGGAGAGGGCCCAGGCAGACAGCCTCTGACCTCCCGGTGGCACGTAAACAGCCCGTGGGGAACAGAGGCGGTGTTTGTGACTGGGACGTGGGGCTGTTTACCTGGTTGAGGTAGAAATAATCTTCAGGCTGCTTGAGCTGAAATTCTTGACGCTCTTCCTCGCTGACGCCAAGTAACAAATAATAAAACACATGGTAGTTCCTGTGGGTCAAAACGAGGAGAAAAAATTTGTTTTTGGACACCACACGACAGCTACTCTTCAAACCACTGCTAATATTGCTTTGGAGCCCACACTGGAGGGAAAAAAAGCACCTCAAATATGTACCAATTTGAGACAATAAGTCGATTCTAAAAACTAAACTCTGAGCTTCTCTGGTGAGTAGATGTCTGTGGATGGGGGGGTATTACTCTGAGTAAAAGCCTGGAGCAGGCACAAAAATAAGCCCAAAAAAGGTGGTTTAGGAGGTATGAGCGCAAAGCTTGCAGCCACAGAGCAGCCTCGATCCTGGGACATCAGCCACGGCCTCCGTAGGCCCAGGACACCTGCTTCTCTCCTTTGTGGGGAAGAAAGCAGATGTGGTGGGTCACCAAGGAAATTTCCTCCTACCTCTCATCCTTCTCTTGAGAGACCAGGCGGGACTTTTCAAGCAGGTATTTTTCGACAACAGCTCTGTCATTAAAAGAAAGATGAAAGAATAAGATGTTAACATTTTGATAAGAGTTTTCTGGAAGAACTAGAGTAATTTGTTACCATAATAAAGCCAGCTGTGGATTAACTTCCTTTGATACAAGGTAAACACAGGTACCTAAATCACCTTTAGAAATATGGGGCGCCTGCGTGGCTCGGTCAGTTAAGCATCTGCCTTCGGCTCAGGTCATGATCCCAGGGTCCTGGGATCGAGCCCCGAGTCAGGGTCCCTGCTCAGCAAGGGAGTCTGCTTCTCCCTCTGCCTCTGCCCCTACCTCCTGCTTGTGCTCTCACACTCTGTCTCAAATAAATAAATAAAATCTAAAAAAAAAACCAAACAAAAAAACAACAAAAAAAGAAATACAACCATCCTAAATGTCGCAAATACAACCAATTTAAATGTTGCAAATATAATCAGTCTATGTGTTGTAAATATAACTACCCTAAAAATCACCCTAAGTGTTGCCTTATTCTATGACTGCCATCCATAAAAATAAGGAACTCGGGTTGGCCACTTCTGCTCCCCAGACCAGATGCAGGCTGATCATTGCTCGGAAAGCTCAAGGAGCATCCTGGGGGAACCCCCTCAGGCAGCGGAAACCCGAGTGATTATACCCATGTTTTCATGGACAATATAGAAGGTCACCCCCTGCATTTACCACCTCCTCAGCAATTTAATGCTTCTCCCATTAAAAATCTAAATATAAGCTAACAGTTTCATTTTCTATTTTTTTTTTACAGCTTCATTATTGATATAAACCACACATTCTTATTTATTTATTTATTTATTTATTTGACAGAGAGAGAGACAGCAAGAGAGGGAACACAAGCAGGGGGAGTGGGAGAGGGAGAAGCAGGCTTCCCGCGGAGTAGGGAGCCCAGTGCAGGGCTCGATCCCAGGACCCTGGGATCACGACCTGAACCGAAGGCAGACGCTTAACGACTGAGCCATCCAGGCGCCCCATTGCAACCATTTTTAACTGTCCAGTTGCGGGACATTAAGCATATTCACGCTGGCATGCAGCCAACCCCCTCATCCATCTCCAGGACTGGTTCATCTTCCCAAACTGAACCTCTGTCCCCATGAAACACAGACTCCCCACCATTCCACCTTCTGTCTCTATGGATTTGACC
>NC_138369.1:10016120-10023047 GCF_054177405.1 Leptonychotes weddellii | reverse complement strand
CCAGGACTGGTTCATCTTCCCAAACTGAACCTCTGTCCCCATGAAACACAGACTCCCCACCATTCCACCTTCTGTCTCTATGGATTTGACCACTCTAGAGACCTCATATAAATAGACTCATATGGTGCTTGTTTTTGTTTTGTTTTGTTTTTTTGTTTTTTAAAGATTTTATTTATTTATTTGACAGAGAGAGACACAGCGAGAGAGGGAACACAAGCAGGACAAGTGGGAGAGGGAGAAGCAGGCTTCCCGCGGAGTAGGGAGCCCAGTGCAGGGCTCGATCCCAGGACCCTGGGATCACGACCTGAGCCAAAGGCAGATGCTTAACGACTGAGCCACCCAGGCGCCCCTAAACCACACATTCTTAAAGTGTGCAACGTGGTGAGTCTTGACTGGGTCCTTTCCTATTTTGTTCCACCAGCTTTACTAGCTGCCACTGACGTACAGTAAACTAGAAGCGTGTGAACTGATGAGTTGTGACACATGCAGACACCTGTGTGCCCACCACCATGACCCAGTTTCCTGGGCCCTTGGTCACCCCTCCCTGCCTCCCACCCCCAAGTGGCCACTGATCAGCCCCACTATAGATTAGTTTGCATTGTCTAGAATTTTAAAGAAATATAATCCTTTGACATATATACTGTGTCTGCCTTGTCACTCAGCCCGAGAACTCTGCGATTTAGCCACATCGTAGCGTGTATCGGAACTCTGTTCCTTCTCGTGGCTGGACACAGCACATCTGTCGACCCGTTCATCCGATGACGGATGTTTGATGGTCAGGGGTCCACAAGACTGGATGGCCTCTGGGCCAGGGGCCAGGGACCTCTCCAGCCACACTCTCAATGCTAGCAGTAGTAATGGTGACTATTCCTTGAGCACCTAGTGCCTTCTCAGGAATTAAATGCCCTGAATCCTTCCACCTGGGGGTGGGCACTGTGGCTCCCATCGAAAGATGAGATACTGAAAATTGAAGGGGCCACCTGCTGCCTAGGACCCCACGGGAGGGAAGTGGCCTGGTGGGGACCCGAACCAGGCATTGGCCCTGCTCCCTCCACACCCACTGGGGCTGGAGGGGCTGGGCTTTCATGGGTTCCACAAAGTGTGGGAGCTGGATGGCTTTGCAGGCCACCCTCATTTGAGTGCATCTGGTTTTATAGGAGGGGCAGCTGGTGCCCGAGGGGTGGGGGGCAGACCTGGGGGACAGCACTGGGCCCCTGGTCTGGGGCTTGCTGGATGCCGCCTGCCTCTCTCTCTCTCCAGGACGGCAGTCTCCTTTCTGCAGTCTTGCCTGGGACACATGCACACAAAACAGGCACGGGCGGGTGTCCACAGACTCAGCCGGTGTCCGCTCTGCTTCCAAACTCGTATGTTTTTTTCTATTCCTTCCCCCTGCTAGTAACTATTTTAGTTATTGGTGGCTTGTTCTCCTAGGGAGGGAGGCCGCATCTGTTTCTAGAATCAGACTCCTGTTAGAATCTCCACCTGTGGCCAATTCCCTGTTTATCAGCGGTGGGGGGGGGAGGGGAAGGACAGTGACCCCTTACTGGCATCGAGCTGCCATTTGATGACGCCTTTCCCTGATCGTTTTTAAGGCCCCGGCCCCTATCGGGGTTCGTAGGGGGGCCAGAGATCCCCCAACACTAAGCCACTGAACCCACAGGAAGACGAGGCCTTGCAAATTGGGGAACTGAAGGAAGGCTTGGACTGCCCCTGACCCTTGGCCTCCACAGGAAATGGCACTGAGAAGTGTCACCTCCCCAAAAGCAGAACCGGGTCTGGGCCTGCTCTTCCCCAGCTGGCTGTGGCCACTCCCGGGACAGGAAGTGCACCTCCCCCTCGGAGAGTGGGCAGTCCACGGTCATGGGCTGAGGTGGGAC
Source organism: Leptonychotes weddellii (assembly GCF_054177405.1). Classification (NCBI taxonomy): domain Eukaryota; kingdom Metazoa; phylum Chordata; class Mammalia; order Carnivora; family Phocidae; genus Leptonychotes; species Leptonychotes weddellii. Next base: position 10,021,170 of record NC_138369.1, on the reverse strand, counting down.
TTCCTTTCCTGAGTCTGAGGCCACAGATAGAGGACTTTCAAAAGTTGGTCTATAAGACTCAGCCACCTAGAGCTCTGGCCCAGAGCTTGATGGCCGGCAGAACAGGCTGCACTGGATAGCTGAGGGCCGACCCCTGCTGGCACACTGGGTCACGCGGTGGCCCCCAGAAGATGCGAGTGTGACCTTATTTGGAAAAAGGGTCTTTGGAGATGTAATTAAGGGAAGGCATCTGGAGATATGATCATCCTCCAAGATCAGGGTGGACCCTAAATCCAAGGACAAAGTCCTAAGAAGTAGAAGAGAACACCGAGACACAGAGGAGAAGACCACGTGATGGTGGAAGCAGAGATTGGGGTGATATGGCCATAAGCCAAGGAAAGCCTGGGGTCACCAGAAGCTGCAAAAGGGCACGAAGAATCCTCTCCTGGAGCCTCCAGGGGGGAAGCGCTGTCCTGCCTACGTCTTGATTGCAGGCTTCCAACCTCTAGCACTGTGAGCCAATAAATTCCTGTTGTTCTGAGCCCCCCGGTTTGTGGCACTTTGTTCTGGCAGCCCTAGGACACCAAACAGACCACACAGAGGAGCAAGCTGGGAGCAAAGACTCCCCCGTCTGGCCCATGGCTGCAGAGCCAGCCCGGGACCCAGGAAAACATGAGGCAGCCTTCTGGCATCTCTGCACCCCTGAGGGAGCCCCCAGAACTGTAGATGGGGTATAATTCTGTGTCCTGTGCCTGACAAGATACTCTGGGCATCTCCTGCTGGTCAGAGGCCCCGCAACAGGGACAGGGGGTGGCCGGGCCCATGCAGGTGCCCAGCAGCACTGAGCTGGGGGGACGGCTGGATGGTCTATGGGGGGCTGAGGGGCCGGAGCAGAATTGCCATTTATTGTGGGGTCTCTCCCCCAGACCACTGCCCATTGCAGCCTGGGCAGTGGGAAAAAGGAAAGATGCCAGAGGCTGAAGGATTTGAGAAAACAACATTCCAATTTGTGTCTTGAATATGATTTGTCATTTGAAATGATCATCAGTCAGGTAAGATGGACAGAGGAACTGACATACTTTAGACTCAATCCCTAGGCCCCGCCAGTGGAGGACTTCTCCATTCCTGAAATGCTGGAGCCTTCTCTAGGACTCTAGCCCTGTTGCTCAGGTCTCTTCCCCATGTCGAACATTTGGGCTGCTCAGAGGATCACCTGGAACTGGTATAAATCCTGCTTCTACCACAGACCCTCCCACCAGAATGTGGAGGCAGGGATGATCCCTTTGAGCAGCCCCAGACTATGCCAAGATGCCTTCTTTTTTTTTTTTTTTTAACTCTGAAAGAGTTTTGTTTTGTTTTAAAGATTTTATTTAGAGAGCGAGAGAGAACAAGTAGGAAAGTAGGAGGAGTAGCAGACAGAAGGAGAGGGAGAAGGAGGCTCCCCGCAGAGCAGGGAGCCCAACGTGGGGCTCGATCCCAGGACCCTGGGATCATGACCTGAGCCGAAGACAGTGGCTTAACCAACTGAGCCACCCAGGTGTCCCAACTCTGAAAGAGTTTCATTGGCTCATAAGACCTTTGTGTATTAAAAAAAAAATACCCAATACATTATGCAGTCTTAAACCATAATTACATTTTTTAACCAAACTGTAACTACCCAGAATATATACTTTTTAAAGAGAAAGAAATGCTACAGAACCGAATTCTGAAAATGACATTGACTTAAATACTATGACAAAATAGGTAATTCCTTGTAACATTAATTCACTTCACAAAGCTGCCATTTTCTTAAGCATAACTACTGCACAGAGTAACAAACACAATTTCAATGTTATACATTTAGTTGAAGTGACCGTGCCTCCACCTAAGGAACTCACGTTTCTGGCACAAAGTGCTGGTCTGTTTTAACTTTCACCAATCAACTTCACAATCCAGTTACCACCTACCCACTCACACATCTACCTAATCCATTCATCCATCCATGGATCCATCAATCTACGAATTCATCCATCTATGAATTTTCCCATCTAGCAATGAATCTATCCACCTACCCACCCAGTCCATGAATTTATTCATCTATCTACTCACCCACCCATGAATCCATCCATCTACCCACCCACCCATGAATCCATCCATCCATCCACCTACCCACCCACAATTCCATCCATTAATCTATCTATCCTCCCTCCCTCCCATTCACCCATCTGCTTACCTTCAGTACTTCCTTGGACAACCACTTCATTTCTGCTACCCAGCCTTATGTCTTCTCCTGGCTGAAGGGGCACATGTTTGGCAACTGCCACAGTCCACATCAACTCTGCCTATGGCATCCCCAGACCCACTGAATTTGAAACCTCATCAAGACCAAGACATAGGTTGGTATGTCCTTGCCTGTTCTTGGCAAACTCCATCACGCTAGCACCTTCAGGTCGTTGTACTTGCTTCTTGGGCACCTGGGCCCAGGCTCGATGACCTGGGGACAGAGGTCCCGCCCCTCCCACACTTACGTTTCCCACTTTGACCCACAACTCAGATCTTCACATCACTGACTTAAATAAAACCCACACTTGCTTCCCTGTACAATTCACACATATCTGCAGAGCCACAATTTCCACACTGAGCTCCCAGGCTGGCTCCTCCTCGCAGGGATGCCCAGGACCCCAGGACCAAGGCTGGTGACCCACAGCTAGGCGGCTGCCAACTCACCCTCTCACGATGCCACTCTCCAGGTAGTTGACCTGGATGAATTTCCCAAATCGGCTGGAGTTGTTGTTGTGGGCCGTTTTGGCATTTCCGAAAGCCTGTGGGGAAAACAAGAGCAGGTTTTCAGGTCGTGAGGATGAAATTTCTACACGCCGCAGCCTGGAGCCTTGGAAGTCCCCCTGGGCATCACGGACACTCATTTGCCTGAAGTCAGCCAGTGGCCCTGATGAGCCTGGTAAACACAAAGGCGTGTAGCCCAGGTGTGTGCCAACATACTTTATTACCTCTGTGTTTGGGTTGTGTGAGGGGTTCAAGCTTTAACCCTCAGACATGAAAAATGCTAATCAACGGCATTCTTTTTCCGTTATAATTGTTCGGAGGGTGAACTCTGGCCCATGGGCTGAAATCCAGTCCACTGCTTATTTTTGTATTGCCTGTGAGCCAAGAGTGGTTTTTACATTTGTAAATCGTTCAAAAAAAAAAAAAACAAAAAAAACCCAAAAAACAAGAATAGTACTTCCTGACACATGAAAATTCTATTCACATTTCAGTGTCCATAAACGAAGTTTTACTGGCACGCAGCCAAGCCTGTGCATTTATGGATCGCCCATGGCTGCTTTCTCACTCTAGCAGCAGAATAACCATGATAGAGACCGTTCTGGCCTGCAAAGCTGAACATATTCACTGTCTGGCCCTTTCCAGAAGAAGTTTGCTGGGCCCTAAGCTGATGAGGGCTCTGGGCCCCAGGGGAAGAGGAGGCTGATTGAGAGGGAGCAGATGTGGAGACAGGTCCTGGCCTGGAGGGGTCCTGCGATTCTGTGAGAGGACAAGCCGGTTCACAACACAGTTTTTTTTTTTTTTAAAGATTTTATTTATTTATTTGACAGAGAGAGACAGCAAGAGAGGGAACAAAGCAGGGGGAGTGGGAGAGGGAGAAGCAGGCTCCCTGCCGAGCAGGGAGCCCCATCTGGAGCTTGATCCCAGGACCCTGGGATCATGACCTGAGCCTAAGGCAGACGCTTAACGACTGAGCCACCCAGGCGCCCCTCACAACAAATTTTTTGATTGGGGTGAAACTGGCATAACATACAATTAACCATTTAAAAATAAACAGTTCAGTGGCATTTAGTACATTCACAATGTTGTGTAACCATCACCTCCGTTTAGTTCCAGAACATTTCCATCACCCCAAAAAGAGACCCCCATCAGCTGTCACTCCCCATCCCCCCACCTGCCTCCCCCAGCCCCTGACAGCCACCAGTCTGCTTTCTGTCACTATGGATTTGCCTGTGTGTGATATTTTGCCTAAGTGGGAGCATACAGTATGTGGCCTTTTGTCTTGCTTCCTTCACTTAGAAGGATGTTTTTGGGGTTCATTCTCATGGCGGCATGAATCGGGGCTTTATTTCCAATATATAGAGGAAAGGATGCACGGTGCATGGAGTCTGTGACTCACTGGGGTCCCCCCTGGGCCTCCTGTGTGTCCACAACCCAGATTAAGACAAAGAACACACCCCGCTCAGGGCCTTGGGGTGCCCCTTCTCCATGAAGTACCCAACACCCTGGAGGGGTGAACAGACAGGGAGAGGGTATGATAAAGCCTTGGGGGAATGCAGGGCAGGGAAGGTGCTGGGGGCGGTTTCCCTGTTTCGGGGAGCAAGTTGCTGGCAGAGGTGGGAGCGGTGGGGCGGGCAGGGGAGGGGAGAAGGGCAGAACCGATCACAGGGCCTGGTGCTCAGCTGTCCAAGCCCTTGTGGCTCCAGGGGCCAAAGAAGGAGTGACTTGGGGGGTGGGGTGATGCCCCACTCACAGACAGAAAGGGAAGCTTGGTGCCCACGAGAAGGGCCAACAATGTTCCAGTTTGAGAAGGCTGAGCTGTGTGGGAGGCTGCGTAGGCATGAGGGCAACGGAGAGGAAGTGGCAAGGCCACTGTCAAGGTTTGCAGGGTGGGGACTGAGCGTGGATGTCTGAGGGTCCGGTGGGGCAGAGGGAGGAGGGCAGGGTGGGGAGAGATGGCCAGGCCTGCAGGGAACTCAGGATCCAGGCTTTTCTTAAAGGCTTCATTCTGCAGGGAAATGAATGCAGGTGGATCACTGATCAGAGCTTCTGGTGTGGCAATCTGAAGGCAGAAGCCCCACAAAAAAGCGTCTGCTTGGGGGCAGCCCAGGATGCTTCCTTTGAGAATGGCTCCGTTCCGCAGAGCTCAGGACCAGGATAGTGGTACGTGACTGGCGTGTGTGTGTGTGTGTGTGTGTGTGTCACAGGGCAAGAACTTCCTGCCCCACTGTCCCAGGATAGTGGCACCTGGCTGGTGTGTGTGTGTGTGTGTGTGTGACAGGGCAAGAACTTCCTGCCCCACTGTCCCAGG
>NC_138369.1:9980092-10016020 GCF_054177405.1 Leptonychotes weddellii | reverse complement strand
CAGAGAGGCAACCTGGCCGGGAGGTGCACCGGGGGCGGGGGGATCTGCTCAGGGCAGGGTGGTGGCCGGGCACTTTCAGTGGGGAGTGGGTGCCACATGGCCTTATGGAGGCAGAACCCAGTGTGAGGAGGTGCGTTCCCGAGTCAAGACAGCGGCCGCAGAGCCCCCTTCTCTTCTTCACAAATGCTTCCTTAGGACCTGTTGTCCATTGCCAGGTTTTGAAAGTCTGGAGAGTTGGATTAAATACAGGGGCTCTTCAGCCAATGGGAACGACCACGTCCTGAGATATGTGACCGAGCTGCTGGCCAGTGGCTGGGAGACAATGCTGGGAGCCAGGCCTGGGTCTGCCTGGTCGCCCAAGTGCCTACGGAAGCCGGCGCAGGGTTCCCAGCCTCGGCCCTGCTGATCTGTGGGGCTGTCCTGTGCACTGTGGGGTCCCAAGCCTCCACCTGGCAGAGGCCGACAGCATCTGTGACAATCAGAAATGTTCCCAGAGCTGGCTGAATTGCTGAGTAGCACTGCTATATACAGACGGAGGTTAAAGGGGTCTGCGGGGTTGGGTGGTCAAGGGCTCTTTGGGCCCTTCATCCTGTAGTGAGGACCCCCATGGGCACTATAAGGCCCGAGGAATCCTGTGAGGAAGAAAACTGTCTTTCTAGGTTTAATCTCTGGTTTCCCTCAAGTTCAGCCTTGGAACTGTGTTTTTTGTCTGGAGTAAAGCCCGGGGACTCTTGCCGTTCTGCTCCAGGAATCAGCAGGCAGCAGGTCCGTTTCCTCCTTTCATTGCAGGCTCACGAGACCCCACGGGGTGCCATCTGAGCTGAGGACAGGCCCGGGCCCTCCCCCTGCTCCGAACTAAAATAAACTCCGTGAGCAAGCCCGCCTGCCTAACTACGAGCAGATGGCGCGGCGATGCCCGAGCCTGTGTGGGCTCCTTCCCCGGGGAACGGGCCTCTCTCTGTGCTGGGGCCCCTGCAGCATCCAGGTCCAGGGCCCGCTGCAGAGGCACCCCGGCAACGTGCACGCGCGTCCCAAAGACCCACAGCAGTCCCCCTTTTGAACTCGGGGCAAGACTCCGTGGGATTTCTAAGGAACAGTCAGGGCTGGTGTCTTGGGGACCACAAGAGGGAAAGTCTTCGGGATGCGAGGGCCCACCAGCTCTGTGCAGCCCAGGCCTGGGGGCGGGGGGCGGGCAGTGACCTCACGCGTCTGGTATGCGGTCTCAGCACACTGCGACTTTTCAAAGCCAGTCTAAAAATATCCGGTTGCTGCTATTATATGTCCAAGGAGGAGGAAATGCTAGCCTGGCGCTCACAGCCAAGGGAGTTATTATGTAGCTGCTCCAGGGGCTGGACGGGTGCGCGCATGGCCTCCGAGTGCATGGGAGTACAAGGGAGGATGGTGTGCTGGGTGATCATGTGGGGCCCGGAGTGGCCGGGAGGGAGGAAGCGGGATCCAGGCGCCGGCAGTGATGCGATGTGATCTGGCACTGGGGCCGCGGAGGCCATGTTAATGCTGTCTTCCCACCAGGTCAGGAAAGCCAGAGTGCTGGCAAAATGCTATGGGAGAAAGGTCTCTACTTTCCAGGAAACACTTCTTTCCCTTATCTAACACAAAATACAGATTTCTAAATAAGTTATACACTATGACCAAAGAAAAAAAAAAACATTAACAGGGCACCTGGGTGGCTCAGTCGTTGGGCGTCTGCCTTCGGCTCAGGTCATGGTCCCAGGGTCCTGGGATTGAGCCCCACATAGGGCTCCCTGCTCAGCAGGAGTCTGCTTCTCCCTCTCCCACTCCCCCTGCTTGTGTCTCTCTCTATTAAATCAATCAATCAATCAATCTTAAAAAAACAAAAACAAAACCAAAAAAACCCCAGAATCATGATAGAAGGAAAAAACCCATAAAGTAGTTCAAAATCCTCCAGGCACAGTTTCTAGGTAAAAGTAACAAAGAAGCAACACATCTGCCCCTTCCTCTGACGGGGCAGATGATCGTGGGCCCACGGAGGGCACTCTGTACCCCTCCCAGGCCACCCCCGACCCTGCTGAGGATGACAAGAGCTGGGGGGACCTCTGACTTTCTTCCAACTGTCCTTGTCCTTTGAGGTTCTTTTGGGAAATTCAAAGGGTTTCTTAATTTGGAGAAATTGAGGTTGAGCATCTTACTTAGCCAGAAATTTTAGAAGGTGCATTTTCTATCTAAACAGGATGCCTCCTCTGCTCTAGGCTGAAATGCGTGGTTAACATTTTAGGAAGAATGGTGGTAACATCACAGAATGACCCGTGGTGAGTCCAGTCCCACATCAGGTGAGATAGGGCTTCTCTTTTTTTTTTTTTTAAGATTTTATTTATTTATTCATGAGAGACAGAGAGGCAGAGGGAGAAGCAGGCTCCCAAGGAGCAGAGAGCCCAATGCGGGACTCGATCCCAGGACCCTGGGATCATGACCTGAGCCGAAGGCAGTCGCTTAACCAACTGAGCCACCCAGGCGCCTGGGGCTTCTCTTTCTTTTGCTTCTACTCCTCTGAGAGACAGGTGTGCCCCATTTCAGATGAGGAAACTGAGGCACAGAGAGGCCTGCTAACTTCCCTGAAGTCTGAGGGCAGGCAGGCAGTTGACATGACCCTGGGTTTGAACCCAGTGTCCTCACTCCCAGCACACGCTCCATGCATTGGCCCCTCAGTCCCCACAGCCTGGGACCTTTTCAGGTGCCTGCCTGCCCTGGCTGAGGCGGCTCACCCTGGGCCTGGCGACCAGGCAGATGGACGCCCGAGCCCTTTCTGAGCTTACACCTGGCCTCTTGTGCATCCCACACAAAAACCAAACAAACCTCGATGGACTGCATTAGGCAAACTGTTTTGCTTTCGGATTTCAAAACCTAAAAGCCCCATGGGATGAACTCACGAAGGCAAATGCATTTGCCTTATCTCCCATGTTGACAGATGAACCTCAAGCTGGGATTCCCCTGTGGAGAAGTCCCCCAGCCTCACCACCCAGGGTGGCTGTCCTTCCAGCCAGGTTGAGGTGGCCTAACCCAAGATAACTCCATTGTGCCCAGGTTTACCCGTGGCCATCCTTTCTCAGAGGGAAGTTCTAGGTCATTCTAACGGTTCTCTCTTGGTTACGGGGTCGGCCTTCTCTGTTTTCCTGACCTTCTAGTCACAGGGACCTCACTTCCCAAGTGTTTATGAGGCTTTGGCGCATGTGGTCTCATTCACTCATTCATTTGTCCATCCATCCTTCCACTTGACAACAATTTACTGATTGGCTGCTGTGTGTCTGGCACTATTGCAGCTTCAGCGAGCCCCCTGCATGGTGGGGCTCTGAAGCAGATACCTGCATGTCCACCCTGGCCACGGATCGAGTGTCACCACCTCGAGGAGCCACCACCTTTTGTGGTCTTGATGCAGCCCCTCCCTGGGCAATGCCACCTCGGGGTGAAGCCTCTGTCCCTGCTTCAGACCACGCGCCACACAGGACTTCCGGATCTCTTGTGTCCAAGCCCAGACCGGGCATGGAGACAGAGGAGTGACTGGGGTTGTGGGAACAGGCCTCCTTTGGTGAAAGAACATTAGCAGGTATTAGGCAACAATGAAGCCTAAGGATGGGGCCAAACGGGAGTGTCTCCCCCTTGCTGGGCTCCTGTTCCAGTCATGGGTGGGGGTGGGAGAACACGACACTGGGAGCGACTGGAGGTTGGTGGTGGCAGGGTGGGACAGACTTGTTTTTCTCCACGGTATTCTCCATGTTTTGGGGATACTCTGCTATATGAAACAGAACTCAGCCTGCACCCACTGACAGGTTGCGCCCACTTGGGGACACAGATGACGGTCAGACAGGGCAGAAGGCACTCCGGGAGGTGTCTCATGGGCCTGATGGGAGCACAGAAGCTCCACAGACAGTGTCTCTGCCCAGGTGGTTCATGAACCAAGGAGCCTGGAGGGTCTGCTCTGCCCTGTGTGCTGAGCAAACAGCCCCAGGGCATCCACTCCAACCTGGGGCTTTCCTGGGTGGAAATGCTGGGAAAATAACCCCGCGTGGGGTGGAGGGCTACTTCTGGCAAGGAGCCCAGGCAAATGGCTCTGTCTGCAGGGGATTCCAGTGGGTCCCGGTAGCCTAGGGGAGGGTCACCAGAGGCGAACTGGTTCAATGCTCTTGGGTTTCAGATTCCCCTCCTGTCAAATGAGGGAGAGAACCTCTGACTCCCCACGTTGTTTAAAGATGAAATGAGACAATGGGAACCAGGGGCTGCAACTTTGTCCTGTGAAGGGCCACATAATACATATCTGAGGTTTTGTCAATATGACCCGAATCTGCCATTGTAGCCTGAAGCAGGGACAGATGGTCTGTACGAGAATGGAACTTGGTTGTGCGGAGGGCACCTCCCTGACGTCTGGCAAGGTGGGGCAGTCTTGGGCTCTGATCTCTACCAAGGTTGGCAAATTATGGCCAGCTACCTGTTTCTGTATGGTCCACGAGCTAAGGATAGTTTTCACACTTTTTAATACTTGAAAAAAAAAATCAAAAGAGTATTTCACAACACATGAATAGGATATGCAATACAACTTTCACGAATTCACTTCGAGAATAAAGCTCCACTTGGCGTATAGCTACGTCTGTTTACGTGTGGTCTGTGCCTGCTCTCAGACTACAGCAGCAGAGCCGAAAATACAGACCTGGGGTCCTTTACAGGACAAGACACTGTTCTAGGGGCTCTCTGCTCCACGGGCAGGAGAAGACTCTGACACTTGGACACGGGGTGAGTGAACAGGAAAGGGTGTGAGCGTCGGCGGGACTGACTGGTCTCCCAGGGCACAGCAGGGACCCAGAGAAGCAGGACCTCAAGGCCGGATGGGCCAGCAAGGTCACAGGAGGTGGGGAAGTGAGAAGTACAGCTAAAGCGCTTTCCAGAGAGCTGTCATACAGGGAGCGGGGGCCGGTTCTAGGGAGGGAAGATGCCGGGTGAGGACAAGGATGACGATGGGAAGGGGGCGGTGGTGAGAGGAGGTGGCTGTGGGGTGGGAGAGAGGACCCTCCCCCTCCCCACCACCACTGCCAGCCTGCCCAGGTGGCACTATAGGCTCCGTGGGCCTGCGGGTGTGGGCAGGAAGTGGAGGGGTCACATCCAACCCCATGGCTCCTGATTCTTAGATGTTCGGAAATGGAGGTTTTCCAGGGCCCTGCTGACACCTGGCCTCTGCCTGGATTGTTTCCTTCCTGTTGCCCATGGGCCTTGGGGGCACCCCGTGGGTTCTCACAGCCAGCTGCTGGACAGATGGGTGAATGGACATCAGGCATCTGCAGAGAGCCAAGTGACGATGGGATGGGACACTCAGCCTACCTCCGTGCCCCCAGTTTGTAATGGGCTCTGTCACTCTTATCTGCACTGGCCCCAACAATCAGCCACAGACTCGGACAGAAACACTGAAAACCAGCAAGGGCTCCTGGAACCAGAACAGGCTCTTTGAAATGGATAGATTCCTCCCAAGGGCCAAAGTTTCAAGCAAACCATGCTGGGGGGTGGGATTGCGGAATCTTTAAAAAAAAAAAAGGAAGAAGAAGATAAAAAAGAAACCAAGTATGAAACAAGTTCTTGTATCTGGTATTTCACTAAATTTTTGTTTAGGTTATAATGAAACCATGTGCCTGATCACAGAGAGTAAAGAACAGATCAAGCTTTGATGGGGGAGGGCCTTGCTTGGTTCTTATGGCACCAAAAACATTTGAGGAATTCAAATGATCCCCGAGGGCTCATCTTATCCATTTCAACAGCCAAATCATTCTCTTTGGGGTTTACTTGGTTCTTTTTCTCAGGTTTTTGAGCTGGGAAATTAATTCACTTACTTTCATTTGTTCATATTTAAGACTATAAAGTGCTTATGGCTACGAATTGCCCTCTTGGTACTACTTTACATAGTCCTGTGGATTCTGATAACATATAGTTTTGGTCACGGATTTTTAGAAAACCTGTAATTTTGGTTTACAGATGCCCCTTCATCCAAGAGTTGTTTAATAGAGACTTATGGTTTCTTTCTGAAAAAAATTTCCATGTGCAAGGGTCTTTAAAAAATTAATTTCTAGTTTCATTGCACTGTTAAGTGTGCTGCTTGTAATAGTTCTACTTTTGGAAGTTCTAGATGCTTTCTCTGTGGCCTGATATAGGAATGAGTCTTGTGAATGCTCCATGAATAATTTAGATTTATTCTCTTATCAAAGTGAAAGGTTTACGATACGTCCATAGATCTGCCTAAACACACGGTTTGGGCATATTACATCCCTGCCGATTTGCTGTCCACACAACCAGTCTCATGCTATGTGTTTATGGCTGTTTCTCCCAGGATCTTCTAGAATTTCCACTTTGTAAAGGCAACAGCTGTGTTGTTTGGTGCACAGATATTGCCAACTATTTTACCTTAAGTGTAAACTGAGGTTTTTGGTATTATGATGAATCTTCTTTGTCACATGTAACATCCAGAGCTCTGAATTCTGCCTTCTCTGTGTCCATGGAACTACAGCTCTTTTCGCTCCTGTTTCTATCTGCCTGCTACATCTGGGCCTGTCTTTTCATTTTTAGCTCCCTCCTTGGTTTAGGTGTGCCTTGTTCATACAGCACAAGGTCGGGACTCAGCTTTGTGAGCCAAGCTGAAAATCCTCTCCTTTCAATAGGCGGATTGCACCTGTTTACATTTAGCAGCACGACAGACTCATTCCCTTCTGAAGCCCAGGCTGCCATCATTAGCTCTCTTCCCCACCTGCTGCTTGTGGGTGTGGCTGAGTGACCGGAGTCAGAGCAATTGTCCGGGTCACTTGATGACTTTCTGAAATCCTGCACCTTTTGCTGGACTTTTCAACCTCACTTTGCAACTGATTAGTGTGGCGTTGGTGAGGCGGGATGCACCTGGGAGAGAGCATGCTCCGGGGCTGCTGAGCTGAGAGGAGAGTTTGAGTAGGGGACCCATTCTGTAAGTGGGCAGTTCATTATGGAAGGTTTCATCTTGGGAGGATGACTGCCTCCCTACCCAATTCCCAAACGGCACGGACTCTGGTGCCAATGATGAGAACAGCAGGGCTTCTGGTACTTTCTATGCAGCAAAACCAAGCATTTGCATGCATGAGGAAATGTGAGCTCCCAGGGGTGAGCTGGAGGGTCTCCAGGGCACCTCTCCACTCTTCTGCAGGCACTACACACTCTCTCCACATCCCTGGGGAAGGGCTTGCCTTTGAACCCACCCCCCATACCTGGGGTGGACAAACCTGTCATGTTGGAGCTCCCTGCTTACAGTAGTGGGGAATCTGTCAGAACTGCCAAGATTTCAGTGGCCGCTTTCCCCAGAGCAAGTCACCACTACTGTGCCGCTCTGGTGGGTTGGGGAGAAGGAGAGAAAAGGTGGAGATCCCAACTATGAGCTGTGGGGGCTTGTTAAAGATACGGAGTCTTGGGCCCCATCCCAGACCTGCAGAATTTCTAGAAAGGCCAAGGAATCTAAATTCTTAAATCAGAGCCCGAGGGGGTTCTTCTGATTCAAGGAAGGACAGAGAACTATGGCTTTAGGGTTTGTTTTGAGAAGGAAGTATCTCTAGTGGAGGTGTGAGAGGTCCAAGTTCCAGTTTGCCAGGGTCTTCCCTGTCTAAGATTTACTTTGAACAACTCACCAAGGTGGTGGGAGCTTATCTAAGCCCCAGGTCTACAGACTATGCCCCACAGGCCAAATCTGGCTGTCTTTTTATGAAAAATATAAACTTTTAAGATTTACAAAAAGTTATAAGAATATTTCAGCAAATTCCTGTGTACCTCACATTCAGTTTCCCCTATTTTTTAAAGATTTTGTTTATTTATTCCGGGGGGGAGGGACGAGCAGAGGGAGAGGGACAAGCCGACTCTGCGGGTAAGCACGGAGCCCGACGTGGGGCTCGATCTCAGGACCCTGAGATCATGACGTGAGCCGAAACCAAGAGTCAGACACTTAACTGAATGAGCCACCCAGGTGCCCCCAGTTTCCCCTATTAACATTACCTTTGACACAACTAACAAACCAATACTGATTGATAAGTTCTTATTCACTAAATTCACATTTTATTCAGATGTCCTCAGTTTTTCTCTAAAGTCCCTTTTCTGTTCCAGGATCCCATCCAGCATTCCCTATCACATTCAGTCATCCTGTCTCCTTGGTGTCTCCATACCAAGTTTCTCAGCCTTTTCTTGTTTTTGAGACCTGGACAGTTCTGAGGAGGATTGGCTGGGTATTTTGCAGAAGGTTCTTCAATTTGGGTCTGTCTGATGCTTCTCTCCCACCACTTGTCTTTGTAAATAGTTTTATCGGTACATGGCCCCACCCATTCATGTATGATTCTCTGTGGCTGTTCTGCTCTGTTCTGCAGACTGCATGGTCCTAAAATCTGGAAATGCTGACTATGGGGCCCTTGGTAGAATCAGCTTGCAGAACTGTGGTCCAAGCCTCTCCGTAAGGGCAGTGGCCTAATCCAGGATACAGACTCTGGAGTGGCCAGTGCCAACCCACTCTGGCAAATTTTACCATCACTCAGCCGCTGGAGTTTCAGCAATTAGCATAATGAATGTTCAAAGTGGGCTTCCATGGATGGAAAAGTAGGCTGGATAAAACATTTTTGAGACATTTGCCTCCCTTGTTTGAGAAATTCCATTTAAGGGTCCTGTGGCCTGTTCTTTAGGGACGGGGCTCAGGGAGATGGAGGCGCTCAGGTGTGCCTAAAGCCACCAAAGAGGCCAGAGCCAATGGAACTCTAGGCTCTAGGATGTCTGGGGGGCTCCTGTTTAAGAAGTTGTCCCTATAGCATTTGGTCTGGGACTTGTACTCATTATAACCCTCTCTGCTCTAGCTACGATGGCAGCAGGATGCAAGATCTATGGGAGGGGACCAAAGTGGGGGAATGTGGTGGGTCCCCATGGGCAGTGTTCCAGATATGTAGAGACCACTCTGCATTTCTGTTTTAACTGTGAAGTTCATATAACATCAAATTCACCATTTTAACCATTTTAATGTGCAATTCAGTGGCATTTGGTATGTTCACCATGTTGTGGCAACTATCACCTCTATCTAGTTCCAGAACATTTCATCACTCCAAAAGAAGACTCCATCCCCATGAGCAGTCATTCCCTGTCCCCCTCCCTCAACCCTGGCAATTGCTAATCTGCTGTCCCTCTGGACTTGCCTCTTCGGGACACACATGGATAGGATCACAGATTATGTGGCCTTTCGAGTCTGGCCTCTTTTGGTCGGCACGTTGTTTTTGTGGTTCATCCACGTTACAGCCTGTATCAGTGATTTATTCCTTTTTGTAACTGAGTAATCTCCACTGTATCCACTCTGCCTTGAAAAGGGGCAGTAGGAGCAACATCCTGGCCTGCCTTCGTGGGTCACTCAATCTTCCTTGGGTCTGGGGGAACCCTGACTGGTGCTGACCTGAGCCCAGGACCACTGGAACCGAAGGCTCCAGCAGTCAGGGGTCAAGTGCCCCAAACGCGTCTCTTTCAGGCAGACACAATCTTCCCTTTGACTTTCCACCACCGGCCTGCTTCCAGCCTTTGTGTCTCTCGAAGCCCCCTCCCTGGCATCTCCCATCTTCCTTATGGGCTCAGCCCTGGAATGGGTGTGGAAGACTGCCCATGCCCAGGAGGGCTGTCCTTGGCTCCCCATGAGACTCAGGTCTGCTTAATTAGACTAAGTGGCCCTGGAACACCAATGGCCCCTCAGAGCCTCCGGATGTGGGGTGGCGGGAGCCACGCTGTGTGCTGGCTCTGTGGCATGACTCTGCTGGCCACATGACACTCTGGACCTTTGACTCTCCCAGAAGGCCTTGGGGTGGGACTTAGCCAGATTACTGGGGGCAAGAGCATTCTAGACTGAGAGTGTAGTGCATGCAAAGGTCCTGGGGATGAGTGATCAGGAAGGAGGCAGAGCAGAGAGGTAGACCTGCCACAGGTCACACAGCGCACGGGCAGCTGAGCTGGGCTAACTAGTCCTGTTCCTGTCTTCCCGGCTTCCTGGCAGGGGCAGCTTCAGGCCCTGAAGTCTGGCACATGGTAAATTCTGGTGGAAGGGCGCGTGGTTACATAATGAAGGGCAAGGACTGGTCCAGGCACTTTGGGAGACCTGAAGATGTTCCCTCAGGGGCTGTGCGTCCTTGTCATCTTCTCTCCCCGCCCCCCCCCCCCCCGCCACTGCTTACCATCTCTTAAAACATTCACACCCCCAACAAGCTCTGTCCAGGTGGTGGCTCCAGAACCCCAGGCTGGCTTTATAACTGCATATCCTGGAGGCCTCTAAACTCCAGCAGATTGCTCAGCCTTGGCACTGCTGGCATTTGGGGGCCAGATCCTTTTCTGTGGAGGGGGCTGGCCTGTGCACTGGAGGATGCCGAGCAGCACCCCTGGCTTCTACCCCCCAGATGCCAGTTTCCAGATGTGGTCAAACGTGCCCTCGGGGTAAAATCACCCCAGCTGAGAACTGAGCCTTGAACTCCGTTAAAAAATCAGCTGCCCCGGAGACCCCACGGTCAGAGAAGGCTAAATGGAACTCTGTATGTTCTCAGGGGTCACCTTACGGGGGTGATGATACCACGTAGCATCCCCAAGGGCCCACTTCATGGAGGACTCTGGGCCTGGGTGTCTGACTGCTGCCATGTGGTGCCATTCTCCCCTCCCCTCAAGAGGAACTGGTCAGGAACCCCACACTGGGGTCACAGGGCTGGTCAGTAGCTGGGCAGGTGACCACGAGCCTCAGGCTCAAGGGGCCTCAGGTAACTGGGGTCTTGCAGGGCCTGGCCTTGGGAGTTGGCTGTGGCCAGCTGGTGGCTGGCTGACACAGAGGAAATTTCAGAGGGCAGCTTCCCGGTGATGCTGGGGATGGGGCACTGGAATCCCTCCATCCTGGATAATCACTAGGAAACAAATCAGCTGCCAGGCCGTATGGTTGCTCCTGGCCCAGCTACGTTCCCGCCCGAACAGCAAGGCAGATGTAGCTGATAGATGGGCAGACATTCCCTGGCCCTCTCCAGTCCTGGTGCAGCAGAGTGTCCAGAACATTCGGAAAAGGCGGTGGCTGTGGCAGGGGTGTCCCAGGCCCAAGCTCTGTTTCGCCTTTTAATCAACCTTTTCTGTAAATTCCAAGGAGGCCTTTCTGGGTGCTTAAAATACACCCCATAATTTCACTTTCCTCTTTAGACACAGCGTTCCCAAAAATATAAGTTCCCCTTTTGTCTAAAATACCCTTCGATGGTTGCACAGTGTCAGGGCTCTGCACTTTTTTAGGCAGCAGACCAGAAAGGCAGCCCTAGGTCTGCAGGGCACAGGGGGGACAGAGGGCACCAGTGAGCCCCAACTTCTAGATGGCCACCCCTTCCTGGTACTTCCCCCCACACCACTGCCGTAGGACACTCCTATGTTCTCCTCACCTCCCCCAGACACTCTCTCTTTCTGCAGCCCCTCCCACTTTGCAGCTGGACTGTCTCCTGACTGTCATCCCCCCTCTTCCCCGTCTCTGATCTGGGTGCTCCTGGTAGCTGCTCCCCATTTTCTGCATCTGGGGACATCCTTGTAGTGACGTGGGAGTACCCCTACCTGCTGGTTTGCATTAAGCCCCGTGGCCAGGAACGTCGCCAGCCCCCACCCTGGGCCGCGAGAAACTTGTCCTCACGCTCCTCTCTCTGGCTGAGTCATCATCCCCCAGCTGTGAGCTCCCATGAGTCCGCCTCGACACACGTCTGACACCTCAGACGCTAGCTAGCTTCCTCCAGGGGTGTCTGATCCCTGGGTGCGCACTTCCGGCCTGGCCCCATCAGCTCTAGCGCCTTCACACTGCTTCTCCGAGCAGCTCCTGGAGGATCCAGGGATTGTTGCGGGGGTGGGGGTGTCCAGGTGGACTAGGGTCTCACTCCGTGTCCTCATCCCGCTGTGACCCCGGCAGACAGCGCTGCCTTGCAGGCGGGGGTGCGGGAGGCCTCAGGGCCCAGGGTGCGGCTGGAAACCCTCTGGGGGCCCTCTGGGAAGGTACAAGGCTGGGTGGGGGCCCCACATGTCCCCCGCCACCCTCAGCCAGAGCTCAAACAGGCTGGCTATTAAAGCACTCTCAGCTGTCCATGGGACAGAGTGGGTGAGCATGACAGCAAGGAGCCCCGCACAGAGGCCCAGGTTGGAGCTGGCCCTGCTGAACTTTCTGGGACATCTACATCCCAGGCCTCCTTTCTTGACTCCTCCAAACCACTTTAAGACTCTACAGTTCTGGGGCGCCCGGGCGGCTCAGTCGGTTAAGCGTCTGCCCCACATCCTGCCCAGGGTCCTGGGACTGAGCCCCGTGTCGGGCTCCCTGCTCAGTGGAGAGCCTGCTTCTCCCTCTCCCTCTGCCCCTTCCTCCTGCTCGTGCTCTCTCACTCTCTCTCTCTCAAATAAATAAAATCTTTAAAAAAAAAAAAAAAAGACTCTACAGTTCTGACTCTACTTCTGATGTGTGGGGTTTTTTCCCCTCCAAACCAAGCTCTCCTCCAACACCGGCTGGGTGTTCTAAGATTCAACTCAATTCTGATACCGTCTCCCCTGAGATAGTATCAGCTCCCACAGGTTAAGGGCTCAGTCCCACAAAGGCTGCACGCTCCCCCCTTCAGATGCCAAGCGAAAGGTTTTATCCATGCTTCTGACCAACTGGCTATCAGTCAGAGGTTCCTACTACAACCCCCTCTTTGGGTTTGATTAATTTGCAAGAGCGATTCACAAAACTTGGGAAACCAGTTTACTCATTCCATTTCCGGTTTCTTATAAAAGGATATAGCTCAGGAATAGCCAGATGGAGGAGATGCACAGGGCAGGATATGAGGGAAGCTCCATGCCCTCTCTGAGTGCACCACCCTCCCAGCACCTCCACGGATTTACCAGCTCAGAAGCTCTCAACTCCTTCCTCTTGCGTTCTTATGGAGACTTCGTCACAAAGGCATGGCTGATTAAATCATCGGCCACTGGTGACTGATTTCAACCTCTGGCCCCTCTTCCCCTCCCCAGAGGTCATGGGCACGGGGCTGAAAGTTCCAACCCTTTAATCACATGGTTGGTTCCCCTGGCAACCAGCCCTATCCTTAGGTGCGTTCCAAAAATCACCTCATTAATATAACCACCTTATTATTCTTATCACTTAGGAAATTCTAAGGGTTTTAGGAGTTCTATGCCAGGAACAGGAGTTAAACCAAACATATGTTTCTTATTATAAATCACAATACCACAGACCCCACTGTGGGTAGATGTTTACGAACACATGTATCTATACCTGGCATAGATACAAATGTAGGAAGAGTTCAGTTGGTGACAGCACTTCTCTGGAATGAGGGTGGGAAGCTGGTTTGAGTATGGGGAGCTGAGCAGAAGGTGAGAAGAGGGTATGAAAAAAGTTAACTGTGGCAAGTTCCAGAATGTTCTATGGGAATGTACAGGTATGAGTGGTCAGCTAACCCTTCCTGTAAAGGGTCAAGTGATAAATATGTTCGGCTTTGTGAGCTCTCTGGTGTCTGCTGCAAAAAGGCTCTGCCCAGCCTTTGCGAAAGGCAGAGTGAAATCTACCGCAGACGACAGGTAAACGAGGGGGCATGGTTATGTGCCAATAAAACTTTATATATAGCAACTGGCCCTGGCAGATTTAACCTGTGGGCTGTATTTTCCCAATTCCTGGTACATACGAAAAGAAATTATACTTCAAATAAGGAAAAAGATACTAAAAAAATAAAAAGAAGAGGGGAAAAAAAAGAAAAGAAGCAGCAGCATTATATGAAAAAAGCGAAGAAAAGCACCTGGGTAGAACCAAAAGCAGTAACGTGTCACGACTTTGCCGAAGTGGGGCAGAAAACCACACGTGCTCCTCGGCAGCACAGACCACGATGGTGGCCCTGGTGTGCTTCCTGCAAGGGAGACACTTAAAGGAGACATGAGGCAAACCACAGCCAACACGTGCCGTTACATTCTGAAAGTCACACCAGGAGGACAGGGGTGGAGGGACGACAGAATGCCAGGGCTTGGAAGCAGCGCAAACTACATGAGAAATCCACTCGCGTGCTCTGGTAGAGTTCCTCTGCAGCAATGCCCGCAGGCAGCGCGCCGCTTCCCGGCTCTGGGGGGGCCTCGAATCGGGCAACTGCATTTTTTTGGTATCAACGAGCAGCTCTTAAAAGATGTCACTCAAGGTCCACCTCAAAGGCCAAACCCAAGAGTATTTGGGTGTCAATGAAGACTCGAGGTGATTTCTGGTCTTGGGGCGGGTGGGTGGGGGCATTTGCAAGGCTCTGGCTGATCGCGGGGCAAGAAGCAGCACCAGCCTCCTCTTTCCGGGAATGACCGAGAAAGCCAGCAGGAGATTGCATCCCGGCCTGCCAGCCACCCTGAGTGCTGGTACTGAATATAGCTGGGTTGATGTGTAAGTACAATGGCATAATGTTACCAAAAAAAAAAAAAGAAAGAAAAAAATCTGAAGCTATTTAGGCATAAAACATCTGCGACATTGAAATCGTTCTTTGCATGCAGTCAACCTAAAGCTGATTCTCAATGGGGGCGACTCAGCCCTACCAGGGGGACACTTGGTGATGCCTGGACACCGTTTTGGTTATCCTGCCTGGGGTAGGGACTGCTCCTGGCACATAATGGGTCAAGGCCAGGGACGCTGCTCAATATCCTACAGCGTATAGGATGGCCCTTACGACAGAGAGGGACCCGGCCCTCTCTATGTGTTTCTCTCTGTAAGGTCTGAAGCCGACCCCACACAGGCCTTATTCATCCTGTTGGCCCCTGTGGGGTTTGCCCTGCCCTATCCCCCTCTTCCTCCAGGTTCTGGCTTCAGCTCCTACCTTCCTTCAGGCTGCTCTGCCGACCTGGGGCCCCCCCAAGTGACTCCCCCAAACATCCTGGGGAGGCCACACTGGGGACAGAAACAGCCAGAGATTTGACTCCTTGCTCTGTGTAGCCACCTGAGTGGGGCCCACCCGCCTCATGGACTCTCAGTAGCTCACCCGGCCTCAAGGATGGCCCAGAATAGCTCGAGCCTTGACTGCTGGCCAGGGTGTGCGGGATGCCTTCTGGGAGCTCTAATTCTGTCCCCCTCCCCACCTAAGCTGCACGCCCACTCCAGCTCACCCCCAACTCAGGAGCGTCTGGGGACTCCAGCCCAAGGCCCAAGGCGGCCTGTGCACCCAGACTCAGCCCTGGACTGGTCTGGTCAGCATCTTTCCCTAGCGCATCCCACGCTGCCGCCCTAGACCCTCTCAAGCCCAAGCCCCACCCCCTACCAGCGGCCAACCCTCCCCTCAATGGACCAAAAGAACAAGCGCTCTTAGGACTCTCGCCCCAAAACACCTCCACATGCACGTACAGCAGACACAACCCGGCCTTTGGGGCCCTCCGATCTGGGAAATGGAGGGGTCCTGGATAAAGACTCCTGGCCCCAACACGTCTCCTGCTGCAAAGGCTCTGGTTCTCCTTTGTGAGTGACACGAGCCACTTCCCTCCTTCCACCCCATCCTGAGGCTCCTCCCTCCTGGCCCATGCCCTGAAGCGGGCCCCTGGAGGCCTGTCCTTGGCCACCTGCCCGATTCTCAACCCTGGCTCCTCCTGGCAAGCCCGCTCCCTCCACGTGGCTAACACACAAAGGGCAGGGGGCAGCGCCCAACCAGGAGGCACCCCAGCCGGCCCCCTGCGCCTGGCCCCCTGCCTGTGCAGCCTGCTAGGTCACGTGACTGGACAACCTCTAAGGCCCAACAAGCCCTGGGGTCAAGGGGTCTTTGTGCTGCCCATGCTCAGGTCCCCCCTGGATGACAGCAGTCTGCATGAGCACCCAGAAGCAGCTCCAGGCAGCACTGTGCAGCCACCTCTGACCCTGTCCCGCTCAGACACCTCGGCGTGGGTAGCCCACAGAGGGCCTCTGGAGGCCCTGGGTGGTTTGCCCTGTGTGTTCACTGCCCACTGGTCCTGAGCGCCAGCCTCCCTCTGCCTGCTAGCCTCTTAGCAGGTGCAGCAGGCACACATAGATGGGTGACACAGACGGACAGAAAGACGATCTAGGCATGTCTACCGGCCCCATCCTGCCCTCGACACACCCAGGCGGGCCCCATATGTCCACAGCAGGCTGCTGGCCAGGCTTTGCTTCCCTCCAACGGCATGGCTCAGGCAACCCCGAGAGTCTCCTGATGAGGGCCAGGGAGGCACTGATGGGGGGGCGTTGGTCAGGGCAGGGAGGGGACCAGGGCTCAGGAGAAAACCCAACTGCAGACTCAGCCGTGCAAAGGAATGAAGTCCTGGGACAACTGGTGAGAGAGGAACAAAGTGTGGTCTTATCCACAGGACGGAATATTACTCAGCCATAGAAAGGAATGAAGCCCTGATTCATGCTACGACGTGGGTGAACCTCGAGAACATCATGCTGAGCGAGAGAAGCCAGACACAAAAGGCCACACAGTGTAGGATCCCATTGATAAGAAGTGTCCAGAACAGGCAAATCCACAGAGACTGTAAGCAGACTGGTGGTTGCCAGGGGCCAGGGGAGAGCCATGGGGAGTGACTGCTCATGGTGTTTCTTTTTGGGGGGATGGGAATGTTCTGGAACCAGACAGAGGTGAGAGTTGCACAACATGTGGGTGTACTAAACACTACTGAATTGTACACTTCAAAGGGGTGAATTATGTCTCAGTAAAGCTCTTCAATAGAAACTCTAACTGCAGAGGGATACATACCCCTGTTTCTGGAACCTTGTTTCTGGAACCTCTGTCACCCTGGCTGAGTGGCTTCACCTGTGTGCCCCTAACACTGGGCAGAGGCTGGCCAGTCCACACAGCTGTGAGAATGAAGGCTATGACTTGGGCAGGTATCCCTGAGAATAAAGGGCAAAGTGGATAATGGCATGCAGGTCTGGGTGAGCTCTCTGGGTGGACCGAGCCGGTGCTAACAGATGGTCGTGGGAACACACCCAGCAGCCCGGTGGG
The DNA here is from genome assembly GCF_054177405.1 of Leptonychotes weddellii. NCBI lineage: Eukaryota > Metazoa > Chordata > Mammalia > Carnivora > Phocidae > Leptonychotes > Leptonychotes weddellii. Next base: position 9,999,038 of record NC_138369.1, on the reverse strand, counting down.
TGGAGGGGGGGTGGGAGCCGCCTGGGGTCATATGAGATTGGGGTTATGGGTCCTAAAGGGGACTGGTTCCTTCGGGAACCCTGGAGGCGAGGCAGGGGCAGCTGCGAGCTCCATGAACCCCTGGGTCCCACATTTTGCTGTCCCAGGTCACTGGCTTCCTCCTGTGGGTATGGCAGGTGGCTCAGGGTGTCACAAGCTCTCAGCCTCCTGGCCTCTGCACGGGCCAGGCCACGGTGGCTACACGAAGGCCCAGAACCCCAGGACACAGCAGCAGCCTTTAGCTGCTTGGGAAAAGGGCCTGGCCAGCAAGCATCCTCGTTTCATTTCTGCTTTCGAAATTAAAACCCTGTGCGCATCAGCAAATGTTGGTGGCAACTGTCACAGTTCAGGAAAGAGAACCCCAACTTTGAGGCCCACACCATCAGCCCTAATGCTGAGGTCTGTGGGCCCGGGGAGGGGAGCATGTCTGGGCATGCTCTGTGGCCGGTCCTGTGGTGGAGGCCTCGGTGGCTGCGTCTAGAGTCACCAGGTTCTCTGAGGCCCCCCGGGATGGGCAGTGGACCCCAGTGCACGGGAGGGAGGACCCCAGGCCTCTCTCACTGCCCTAGTGAGCCTGCCTTCTGCGCCCTCGGTGTTTCTGAGCTAAAACAACAGTCCCGCACAAACGTCATGTTTCTGGAGGCAGCGTGGAGGCTGGGCTGCAGGGTGGCCGAGCAGGGCCGAGTGACATCGTGTGAAATGGTGACAATAAGTAACAGTAACAGTTAACTGCAGGGGCAGGCAGATCAGCTGATTGGAACTGGCTTCCACAGTGCCCCCTTCCTGTTTTCTGGTCAGAATTGCATAGCGAAGCTGCAACCCACAGGATGGGGGGGGCAGCCTGGTGACACCCAAACCTCAAAACAACTCAACTTCTCCTTTCAGGGAGCTGAGAAAAAGTCCCAAATGCTACAAGAGGTGTTGATCTTGGGCCTTTGTCGGCCCTGGCCAAGGTGAGAGAGGAAATCTTTCATGAAGACCATAGAGAGGTACCATGAACTCAGGCTCAAACCCAAGCCAGGTTCCCACCATGGTCCAGCCATGGCTGCCTGTGGTGTGGCCTGGGGAACCCAGACAGCAGTGGGTTGACTTGTGTCCCTTCAAAAGATATGCTCACATCCTGATCCCTGGAACCCATCATGAAGGGGACATTATTTAGAAATAGGGTTTCTGCAGATATAACTAGAATAAGGATACTGAGGTGAGACCGTCCTGGATTTATGGTGGGCCCTGAATCCAATAACAAGTGTCCTTATATGAGGAAGGAAGTTAGAGACACGGAGACACAAAGGGAAGAAGGCCGTGTGCAGGTAGAGACAGAGATCGGAGAGATGATACCACAAGCTGAGCGATGAACACTGAAGGGCTGTTGGTGGCCATCAGAAGCCTGGAGAGGGGCCTGGGACAGATTCTCCCTCAGAGCCTCCAGAAGGATCCCACCACGCCCACAACTTGATTTCAGACTTCTGACCTCCAGGGCTGTGACAGAATCAATTCTTGTTTGTTTTAAGCACCCAACCCACCCCCACCCTTGTTTGTGGTACTTCGTGAAGGCAGCCCCAGGACACTTGCACACCAGCATGCCTCTCCGGGACCCTCATTCCTCATCTTTAAAATGGGCAGAGATGTTGTAAGGATGCAGAGAGATGGAAACTGGACCCAAAGGCACAATAACAAATTATTCCTGTTATTAGAAAGTGACTCTTGGCTTAGCTCAGAATGGCTGGAACTTGTGAACAATTTGTAAACGGTCAGAGCTGGAACGAAGACTTGGTCTCGTGGAATCCAGAGCTGTGACTCTAAGACAGTCATTCTCGGGCGCCTGGGTGGCTCAGTTGGTTAAGCGACTGCCTTCGGCTCAGGTCATGATCCTGGGGTCCCGGGATCGAGTCCCACATTGGGCTCCCTGCTCAGCGGGGGGTCTGCTTCCCCCTCTGCCCTCTTCCCTCTCGTGCTCTCTGTCTCTCATTCTCTCTCTCTCTCAAATAAATAAATAAAATCTTTAAAAAAAAGAAAAAAAAATAAGACAGTCATTCTCACCTGGGGAATAATCTGCCCCAGGGGACACTGAGTGATGTCTGGGGACATTTTCGGTTGTCACACGGCGGGGGGGGGGTGGAGCTGCTGGTATCTGGTGGGTGGAGGCCAGGAGTATGGCTCAGCATCCTGCAGTGCACAGGACGGCCCCGCCAGGGAATGGCCCAGGCCCAGACGTCAGTGGTGCTCTGGCCGAGAAGTCCAGCTCTAAACTAAAACAATCTTCTCCCTTTCCAAACGGTCGCCCCAGGAAGCACATTTATGGCCATGACGTGGACTTGGCTCCAGTCTGTTTTGGAAGTCGACGTGGGCACCGCCCTCCAGCAGCTCCTACCCTAACCGCTGGGGAAATTCGGCCTTGCCCGCTCACACTGCGGAGGCTGGAGGGAGGCAGCCGGGCGGGGTCAGAGGCATCTGACTCACGAGGTGCAGACACTAGGCAAGAAGGGTGACTAATGGCCCTGGAAAAATGTGCCAGAATCCCTTGGGGCAGCTTCAGGGGAGGAGCTCCCAGGACCACTAGGGGCAGGGGCGGCCCTTGGGGAAGAAGGCACGGACGCTGCTGCCAGCTCGCTGCCAACCGTCACTCGCTCCACAGGGGCTTGCTATGCGCAGACTTGTCACCAAGGACGTCCACGTTCGGACCCCTATGAGTGGAGCCTTATTTGGAAATGGGGTCTTTGCTGATGTAATTAGTGAGGATCAGGTCATCCTGCATTAGGGCGGGCCCTAAATCCAATGACTGATGTCTTTATAAGAAAAGGCCACGTGACCAGAGGCAGAAATTGGGGTGGTGGGGCCAAGAGCCAAGGAACGCTAGAGACTCTAGAAGCAGGAAGAGGTGAGGAAGGATCCTCCCCCAGGGCCTTCAAAGGGGGCATGGCCCTGCTGACCCCCTGAACTCACTTTTGTCAGAGAAGAGGTTTCTGTTGTTTGAAGCCACCCAGTTTGTGGTCATTTGTCATGGGATTCATCGGATCTCAGCCCGCTGCCCTGGCTGGTCCTCAGCCAGAAAAGGAAACAGCACCACGGTGCCAAACCTGCCTCTTCACCGTGTTGTGTTGAGACCTCTAGGCTCAGAGTCCACATGGAGCACGGACACAGCCACGTGCCTGCCTGGTTTGGTGAAGGGTAAATGGTCCACTTGGCAGAACACCTGATTTGGCAAATGCTGGATCCGCCCTCTTGTTCACGCACTTCTGACGTCACTGACAGCCTGCTCCATTTCATCTGGGACTGTGGTGCCAGGCTTTGGCCTAGAGCACCCGCCATGGCCCCTAACTGGTGCTTCCAGGCAGCTGCACTGAGGCTGAGTTCTGGAGCTGGGATGGCATCAGATCAATCTACCAATGCCCTGTGTAGCTCCCATGTCACACAAACCCCGTAGCTCACAAGATCCCAAACGATCTGCCCATCACCTCCCTATCACCTCCCTGTCCCCACTGCCTCCTGTTCTGCCCCTTGCTTACTCTGCTCTGGCCCCATCTTGTACCCTGCAGGCCCCCTGCCTTCCTTGCAGCACTCGAGGCACAGCCTAGCCTCCGACCCTTTGTGCTGGCTCACCTGACCTCCTTCTGGGCCCAGCTCAGTGTCACCTCTCACCTCCTGCTCCCTTAAGCCTTTTTCCTTGGGCATGCCTGATGTTCTTATTGGCACTTAGCTCGCATACGAGGCCTGCTATTTTGTTGCCAGCCTCCTCATCACTGGGGCGACTGCTCTGAGAGGGCAGGCCTTTGTGTAGATTTGGGCTGCCACGTAGCCCGGGGTCTAGAACGGTGCCTGGCACATGGCAGACATGCTCACGGAATATTTGTAAAAGGCACAGATGATCAAAACAAAGGAGACAAGACATGCAGGGTACATAGCATTAAAGAGAAAAACACACTCTGTGGCTGATTATTCCAGCTTTTAAAATGGTTGCACAATATATACATACATACATAGAAGAAACAGGCTGGCTATACGTGGGGCCAGACTGTACAACCCCATGTAATTTCTTGATGATCTCAGAGATCATCAGAGAGGAAAAGGAACTGAAATGTACTCAGCAGGCATAGCCTAGATAGGCTTTCAGTGAATTTGCATGGCAGCAAGGTGGCTGCATCAGGCCTTCAGCTTGGGGTGGAGGGGATCGGCCGGAGGCTAATACTCTGGGGTGGGTAGGTCCCCTACCCCTTACCCCACGAGAGGACGGTCTGGGGTCCTGTGGATGGACAGACTACAGCACGCCCAGAGAATGCGGCGTTATGCAGAAAGACGAAGAAATGAGCTCTGGGGCCACTAAGGAACCTTAAATGTACGTTACTAAGTGAAAGGAGCTGGTCTTAAAAGGCTAGGGCCAGGATGAATCCAACTCTACGGCATTCAGGAAAAGGCAAAACTATGGAGCCAGTAAAAGGATGCGTGGCTGCCGGGGCTGCGGGGAGGGATGAACAGGAGGTGCCCAGGACTTGCGGACAGTGGAATTACTCCATAGGACAGTGTCATGGTACATACGTGACATTGTGCCTTTGTCCAGACCCACGGAATATACAACACCAAGAGTGAACCCCAGTGTAAATCATGGACTTCGGTTAATAATCATGTGTTGATAGTGGCTCATCTATTGTAACAAATGTACCACGCTAATGCAAGATGTTAATAATGGGGAAAGCATGGGGAGGGGGAGTGGGGGCGTATATAGGAACCCTCTGTACTGTCTGCTCAACATCTCTATAAATCTAAACTGCTCTAAAAAATATAATAACTTACTATTTTTAACAAAACTTATTTAGAATTACTTACTTATTATAATATCTAATTAGAGAAAAAATTGAACAGAGCTCTGAACTCCAAACCTATAGGCACAGACCCTGGGCCCCTGCATCGTCCCAGCCCTCACCAGGTGATGACGATCAGAATGTCTGAGACATGGATGCATCTGGTCCCAAGACCCCCAGAGTGAGGGATGCTGTGTGGTCATTGCCACCGCCCCTGCATCCAGAAGGCTCAGCCACAATGATGCATCATCAGTGGCTTCTGTGGAGTTTGGCCAATGGGGACCCTGGATGGAGGGTGGAGGGCACTTCCGCCCCCACTGCCTTTATGGTGATGCCAGGAGGCCCCCTCCCTCGGCATCGCTGTCCCCTACGCCCTAGGTCTGCACCCTGCCTTGCCAGCTCCCTTCCATACCACGGGCTGCATCGCTGACAACACCTGGTCATGAATTGCTCAGTTTGGACACGCCATCCTTTTCTTTCTGGGAACTGGAGTATAGACGGCTACCACATAGCTATCAATGGTGTATTCACCAGGCCTTCCCCCCACCCCTACATTCTGATGCTTTCCTATCGGGTGGACCTGGCTGACCTTGAAAGGACTGCCCCTCCCAAGGCTAGCTAACTGTTGAGAGCAAAGGACTTGCCTGTGAGTCTGCCTTACGTATGCAAACCAACCATTCCGGAGCCCATACCCCCACCACGTCTGTTCTCAGGCTCTCGCACTCTGGGCCACTAGCTCCTGCCCTGATCACCCCAGGGCCAGGGTAGCCCCTACTTCCCAGATCCCCGGAATTATTCAACCGAGCCAATCCTAAGCCTGCAGACCACCGGCTCACCCATTCCTTCCCATGAAAACCACAGCAGAGACTCTGCCCACGTTTCCCCTAATCCAGCTGTCTCCCCACCAGCCCTGGTGCTTCCCAGTGTGGCCCTGCGTGGCTTGCTGAGCAGCGCCCCCAACAATTTTTAGGAAACTAAAAGTGAGTATAACCAACTACGTTCTCGAGGGCAGTGGTCTCACCAGAACTGAACGAGAATAAAACCCATGCGTTAAGGCAGAGGGCCCCTCCCGCCGACAGCCCAGCTCACCTCCAGCACGGGGCCGGCGCCCAGGATGGTCCTCTCGACACCACTGGCGTAGCCCTTCTGGCTCAGTGCGGTGAGGCAGTGGATCAGGAAGTTGGTGCTCTGCGTCTTGCCCGAGCCGCTCTCACCCGAGATCACGATGCACTGATTGACCCGCTTTCGGAGCATGGCGTAGTAGGCCACGTCGGCCAGCGCGAACACGTGCGGCTCCAGCTTGCCCAGCTGCTGGTTCTCGTACATCTTCACGTACTTGGGGTTGTAGATGGGGAGGAACTTGAAGGGATTGACAGCCACCAGGATGCTCCCGGCGTACGTGTAGATCTTCTGCTGCAGGAAGCGGTGCTTGAGGTTCTTGAGGAGGTTCTCCTCGGTCAGCTCGGGGAGGTTGCACAGATCGTCAAAGTCTGCCTGCTGCCGGGGCAGGAGGCCGCGCTCCACCAGGCGCCGGGTGGCCGTGGCCTGGGACACCAGCTGCATGTGCACGTACTTGATGGTGCCATCCGCATTGCGCTCCTGCAGCAGGAAATAATAGCCGTCCTCCTGCGGGTGCTCGTCTTGGGCCCGCCGGGGCCACAGCAGCACGCGGTGCACAGGCGAGTCGTTGGCATCCAGCACCCACTCCTCCCCACCCGTCTCCTTCACCTCCACCAGCACGTAGCACTTGGTGCCATCCAGCTGCAGGCTGGCGATGGCATCCTGGATGACATCGGAAGTGGTGCTGTCCTTGGTGGCGGTCACGCAGCACGAGGCCCGGCTCTCGCTGGTGGCCAGCTGCGGGTAGATGTGCAGGTGGTAGGCTGCCTGCCCCCCGCGGCCGGAGCTGCCTGCCTCGTTCACACTCATCCTGCCGGTGGCCTGGCCTCAGCATGCCTCTCGGGCTCGAGGCGCACGTCCTGGAGCTGGAAGGGAGGTGGCGGCATGGTCAGAGTGGTGGGGGTGGTGGGGGGGGACGGCACTGACACCCACCCCTCGGCCAGAAGGAAATCCCCTGCCCCTAACAGAGCTCTCTCCAAAAGCAAGAGAGGCAGAGGAGCCTCCGTCTGTCCTTAAATGTGCCCCAATGTAAGGTTTGTGACTCTTGCAGAGTGACATCATCAGACCTCCTGCCCCGCAAGACCAGACTCGTCCCCTGGAGTTTGCTCCATCCCAACCCCTGTTCTTTTTTTTTTTTTTATTTTTAAAGATTCTATTTATTTATTTGAGAGAGAGAGAATGAGAGACAGACAGCACGAGAGGGAAGAGGGTCAGAGAAGCAGACTCCCCGCTGAGCAGGGAGCCTGATGCGGGGCTCAATCCCAGGACCCTGGGATCAGGACCTGAGCCGAAGGCAGTCGCCCAACCAACTGAGCCACCCAGGCGCCCCGTCCCCAACCCCTGTTCTTGCCCACCCCCCACCCCCCCGCCAGGGTCAGCCTCTTAAGACTTTGAAGTCCAATGGGCATGACCATCTCTTGGTCAAGGCCTTCCCAACCCACATCCTTACATCCCTCCTGGCCTCCTGTCTCTGACAAAACCTCGCCCAGCAGCTCCCCAAGCTCCCCCGTGGGCCTTGGTTATGTCCCCAAAACACACGAGGGGCAGAGGAGGCATGTTGGGTTGAGCAAGACTAAACCTGCCCTGAAAATCAGGGATTCTGAAACTCCATGGGGGAGGACTTTGTCAGGGAGAGCCCCCAAAAACTCATTTGAGAGGACTGCTCAGAGGTGCCTTTGCTTCTAGAACCCACGACCTCATTCTAATCATGACAAGACCATCAGACCCACATCAAGGGCATCCTACTGGACACCTGGCCAGTCTTCCCCAAGACTGCCAAGGTCTTAAGCAGCACAGAAAGACCGACAGGAGGAGACTGGGAGGCGTGACAATTAAATCCAATGGGGTTCCCTGGATGGGGTCCTCAACCGGAGAGAGAACATGAATGGAAGAACTGGTGACATCCACATAACATCAGGAGGCTGGTTAAGAGCAGCGTACCAATGTCCATCTCTTAGTTGTACAAACATGCCCTGATAAGGTAAGGTGTTTATAAGATCTAAGATTTGGGGAAGCTATGGGACGGCTATAGGGGACTCTGTGCTGTCTTTGCAACTTTCTGTGGATCTAAAATGACTCCGACATACAAAGTTTATTTTAAAAAAATGCATTTGCTTTTTTTTTTAAGATTTTATTTATTTATTATTTGAGAGAGCGAGAATGAGAACAAGAGAGAGCACGAGAGGGGGGAGGGTCAGAGAGAGAAGCAGACTCCCCGCTGAGCAGGGAGTCCGATATGGGACTCGATCCCGGGACTCCAGGATCATGACCTGAGCCGAAGGCAGTCGCTTAACCAACTGAGCCACCCAGGCGCCCAATGCATTTGCTTTTTTTTTTTTTTAAACTTTTTTTTTTTTATTTGAGAGAGAGAGCATGAGAGGGGGGAGGGTCAGAGAGAGAAGCAGACTCCCTGCTGAGCAGGAAGCCCGATGTGGGACTCGATCCAGGGACTCCAGGATCGTGACCCGAGCCGAAGGCAGTCGCTTAACCCGCTGAGCCACCCAGGCGCCCAATGCATTTGCTTTTTAAGACACTGCAGGAAAAAGAGAAAATGCTGCTAATGCTGCCAACAGTTCATTTTGCGTCTTGGAGTCAGAGACACAAATGCAGTGTGGGTCCTATGTGGGCCACCTAAGCGCAGCTGAGGATACAAGGATGAACCAGACCTTGGTTCAAAGCCCAGCAGGAGCAGCTGGTATGCAAACAAATGTGAGAGTGTGTCAACCACACAAACGAGAGCCAGAGAAGGCTTTAGGAGAGTGGCAATATCTAAGAGGGGTTCTGAAGGAAGAAGAGGAGCTCGTTCAACAGGAAGGCGGAAAGGAGGGAGGAAGATAGGGAAGGCCCACCCCTTGTTTTTGTAAATAAGGTTTTATTGGAATGTAGCCCATTTGTTTACGTATCATCTCTGGTTTCTTTTGTTATAACAGCAGAACTGACTAGTTGTGACAGATTGTAACCTTAAGGCCTGGAAAGCCAAACGTACTTATTTTCCAGTCCTTTACAGAAAAAGTTCACTGAAAAAAAAAAAAAGTTTGACCTGTACCCTAAACAGAAGCATGACTCGGCAGCAGGAGTGTGAGGGGCCACTAGAGGCTGAGATGCTTCGGATTCTGGGAAACCAAGTCCTGCAGTGGTGTTAGGAGGGTGGGGGCGCGGGAGGCTGAACAAAACTACCCATAATGAAGCTGTTGTAAGAGTTCCCGTGGACAGGTGCAGGCAGCGGCAACAGGTAGGAAGGTCGGGGGAGGTGGGAATATTTATTTTTTTAAACTTTCGCCTAAATTAAGTAATTTTGGTGTGTTTTCTTCCAGTTTAACAGTTGTTATATACATGTTAACGAAACCCGGATTGTTCTTTATGTGATATGTTGGTACGAGTGAATGTTTCTCCATGTCATAAAATACACAACTGAAACATGATTTTTAATGCCTTCCTGGCATGTCACTGTACACACAAATTGTGAGGCATGTGATCCTTTCTGCTACCAGTGGGCAGCTGGTTTCTGAGTTCTTGGACACACATCTTTATGCACACCTCTGAGCATTTCCTTGAGATTGATTCATTTAGGCGGGATTAGCAGATCAACAGATAAAACGCTGCTAAATGTCTTCAAACAGCCACAGGATATGGCAGACACGCTGTATTAGATTACATGGCTCATCCACTTTGGATATAACTTAGGCAATTTCTTCAGAAGTTGGTTATACAACTAGCATGTGACCCAGCAGTTCCCTTCCTAGGAGTTACTCAAGAAAAATGAACATGTCCCTACAGGGATAGTACACGAATGTTCTTTGTGGCATTGTTTCTAAGACCTCCGCACCGGAAACAACTCAAATGTGTATTGACCAGCGAATGGATGAACAAACCGGCCACACGATGGAACACTACTCAGCCAGGAGAAGGGACCAACCTCTGATCCTCACAACAGCATGGAACTGCATGGAACAATCTCAGAATCTGTGTGCTGAGTGAAAGAAAGAGGACAAACAAAAACAAAACAAAACGTACAGACCCAACAATTCCGCTCCTAGGTATAGACCTAAAAGAACTGAAAATAGGTGTTCAAAGAAATCCTTGTACATGCGTGTTCACAGCAGCACAATTCACAAGAGCCAAAAGGTGGAAACAACCCAAGTGTCTATCAGCTGATAAGTGAATGTAGACTGTGGTTCCTACATGCAATGGAGTATTACTCAGCCATAAAGAGGAACGAAGCCCTGATACACACTACAGTATGGATGGACCTCAAAAATGTTGCGTTGAGCGAAAGCAGCCAGACATAAAAGGCCACACAGTGTAGGATCCCATTTGAACGAAACGTCCAGAACAGGCAAATCCATACAGACAGAAAGCAGATTGGTGGCTGCCAGGGGCTGGGGGAGGGAGATGGAGAGAGTAGGAAGTGACTGCTAATGGAGACAGGGGTTCCTTGTAGGGGATGAAATTGTTCTGCAGCTTGACAGAGATGGAGGCTGCACGACACCAACATTCAACACCACTGAATCCAACACTTTAAAATGGTGAATTCTGTGCTGTGTGAATTTCACCTCACTCAAGTTTTTTTTCAAGTTTATTTATTTATTTTTAAGTAATCTCTATGTCCAACATGGGATTCCAACTCACGACCCCGAGATCAAGAGTCGTATGTTTTTCCAAATGAGCCAGCCAGGCGGCCTCAACCTCAATAAAGTTTTAAGAACAGTATACACTGTTGTGTATGGTTCCACGTGTGTAGAATTCTAGAAAATGCAGAGTATAGAGACAAAGTAGATCAGTGGCTGCTTGAGGGAGGGGCAGGCTGGGATGACAAAGGAGCCCAGGGAGACTTGTCGGGTGATGACTGTGTTTACTACATTGGTTGTGGTGGTGGGTTCATGAGTGTTCACATGTGTCACGACTCACTAAATTGCACACTTTAAAGAAGTGCAGTTTAAGTGTATCAATTACAGTTAATAAAGCTCTTTTTAAAAATTAGGTGGATGGGGCGCCTGGGTGGTTCAGTTGGTTAAGCGTCTGCTTTTGACTAAGGTCATGATCCCAGGGTCCTGGGATGGAGCCCCACATCGGGCTCCCTGCTCAGCGGCAAGTCTGCTTCTCCCTCTCCCTGTCACTCCCCCTGCTTGTACTATCTCTTTCTCTGTCAAATAAAAAAATAAAATCTTTAAAAAAATAAAAAATAAAAATTACGTGGCTTATGAAAGAACCCCAGTCCCCCAGGTGAGCCTCTTTTAAAACTTCTTGCTGTCTTTTCAAAATGTCCAACCCCTGAGCCCCGTCAATGAGTTCCTTGGATGCCGCAGCAGAGAGAGCTGGGAACCCGTTGTCAGGTGTTCAGAGGTGCCAGGTGGTGCTGTCCGCCTGGCTGTCCCCTGACGTAACTAGAACTGATCACAGAACCTTCACGGGCAGCACCGCACAGCTGGGGAAGCTGGACAGTTTATGCTGTTTCCAAGCCAGGTGAGAAATGCAGGGGCCAGAACTGTAGATATGCACCTTCACCACGGCCACTCGAGGGCACGCACATGCTCATGAGCACACGACACGTGCAGACATGGACACACGTGGACGTGTACGCCCTTTTACATGAATACACCCACATTCGTGCACACACACACCAAAGCACAGACACAAACAGGGATGCACATGCATGCAGTTTCGTGTGAACACACGCGTGCATGCATGCACACACAGGGACATGCGTGCACGCACAGCACTTTAATGTGAACACACGCGCGCGCGCACACACACACATGCACAGAGCTGGGGCTTCAGGCAGAACTGGCCCCTTCTGTGACCTGCACTTGTGGGGACATGGCTGACGTACGTGCACCACAACTTCTGGAGGCGAGATCCGGCTCACAGACTCAGGGTTCTGGGCTGTCTCATGTCCAAGTGCAGGAATGCAGGTGGTGGAAGGGTCGCACAGATGTGCCTGCTTTCTCCTCCCAGCAGACACTGACTGACCTGAGTGAGAAGCCATCAGAGCCCACCAATGTGATCTTGTTCCTGCTCTAAAGAGCTCCCTCACTTGCCCTGGCGGGGGCCTGGTCAAACTCAACATGGCCAGCTAGATTCTGTGCCACCCCGCCCTCCAGGGTCAGTCAATCATCAGATCCCCTCAGAGCCCCACAGGGGATGTCTGCAGCTCTGGGCCCCTTGGCGTGGGGTGCAGGAGACAACCCCGTGCTCAGAGACTGGGGGCCATGCGGGCAGTCACAGGACCGGCTGGTGCATGCCCCACCCCCCGGCCAGGAGGCAGGAGATAAGACTTACTCAGGGTGGCTGCTGACTACGAGGGCTGTGAGGAGGGGGATAGCCAAAGAGTAGGGGTGGGCAAGACAGAGAGCGTCTGGAGTCCCCTGTAGGAGCCCTTCTCCCCAGGGAGCCCACACTCTCCATTCCCCCCCCTTCCTGAACGGAAGGACGAACGATCCTCCCCTTGAAACAGTTCACGTGCCTTAAAACCAAAGACGCTAATAAACCCTTTTCCCGCTCAGGGTAAAGCCTGGTTTCCTCCTCCCTTCCACATGACTTGGAGCCAGCTCTTCCCACTCCCACCTGTCCCTCAATCCAACATTCCCCCCCTCATAAAAACCACTGTGCCTCTCCCCAAAGATGCCACCACGCTCCTACCAGTCACATCTGCCGGCCACCGGCCTCTCCTGGTTCTGCTCACTTGCTCTGCAGCCCTGGGGATGCACCTGGATCTGCTCCGGTGCAGGGACTACACCCCCCCCCCACACCTATCCACTCTGCTGCATGTCCCCAGGGGCCGCGCTCCACCTCCAGCCCACCACAGGCCACCTCTCCCAGCCCAAAACACCCAGAAGGCTTGTTCCCTGCTCCCCCTCCCACATCCTCCCTGCCCACATCCTGACTGCTGTCACCGTGTCCCCAGAGCTGCCCTCTCTTCTCACCAATCAGGAGGGCCCCTAGGTAGAACCTCCTGCCTCCATTCTCTGGGCTGCTGCAGGGGAACCCCAGGGAACACTGGTCTAGATGTGCATGTCCTGGCACAGGGCCCCTCAAAGGCACCCCGTGGCCAGCCCTCAGAGCCCCTGGCCATCGGGCCCAATTAAGCATGGCTACCTCTTGGTCTCTACACTGACTCACTGGAAACGCTCCAGGCCCTCCCTACCCAACCAGGCCCAGGTTCAAAGACCAGACCTTGCAGGCTTCTCCAGGCCCATCAGGGAGAAGCTGTCCAAAGCCCCGACCCACTGTAGAAAGCCTAGTTCTCCTTGACTGGGCTGTGTCCCCATGAGATACCCACCAGGCCTTCACCACAGGCCTGGAGGGCTGGCCACCCCCCCCCCACTCCTAGGCACCTTGCCCTCCCTTTCCCTCATCTGCACCCCAGATGGGGGGCCTGCCCCACCCTGCTGCCTCCCCTGGGTACTGTTCTTGTCTCCTCAGGTCAGAACGCCCTCCGAGCCCCTCCACCAGCTCCAGGACAACTCTGCTCTCAATGCAAAATCTTAGGGTGCACTGTCGCCGACAGCAGAAGCACAGAGTTCCCGCTACAGGATCATTTCCCCTACAACATTGGGCTGATCTGATTCCCTCTGCGTTCTCACTGAGAAGGACCCCCCACCCCCATCCATTCTGCCAAAGTGACTTCCCAAGAGACCCACCCAAGGGAGAGGTCTGCCAGGAGTGGTATGAGAGTGCCTGCCTCCCAGCTTCCTCGCTGGCACCAAGTGTTAATATTTTTCTCAACTCACAGCCATCAGTGGGCGCAAAAGAGCATCTTGTCATTTACATTCGTTCGACTGTCAGGCGGGCCTTTTAAAAAAATTGTATGTAGTGAGCAACTATTTTTCTGTTTCTGTTAAGTTGTTCATGTCCTTGGGGTGCCTGGGTGGCTCAGTTGGTTAAGCGACTGCCTTCGGCTCAGGTCATGATCCCGGAGTCCTGGGATCGAGTCCCACACTGGGCTCCCAGCTCAGCGGGGAGCCTGCTTCTCCCTCTGACCCTCTCCCCTCTCATGCTGTTTCTCTCGCTCGCTCTCTAATAAATAAATTAATTAATTAAAAAAAAAAGTTGTTTGTGTCCTTTGCTCATTTTTTCCTGCTTATTGTTTTGGAACAGCTCTTTGTATAGGAAGGGTATTAATGGTTTGTCAGGGTCAAGGGTGATTTGCTTTTACTTACGGTATTTCTGGATACAAATACTGGATTTTCCAGGCAGTCAGATCTGTGGGTGATTTCTTTCATGTCTGCTGCCCATTCCTCTCCCAGGTCTAATTAACACGGAACTAATATTTTTGGTTGACAACCCTCTCCTTCCCCGGATTTATTCTTTACATGTACACTCTTATCCATCTGGAAATTATTTTGGTGGTGGAGGAGTTTCCTAGGGCCGCTGTAATAAAGTACTACAAACTGGGTGACTTAAAACAACAGAAATTTCTTGTCTCACATTTCTGGATGAGTCCAAAATCAAGGTGCTGGCAGGCAGGGCTGGCTCCTTCTGGAGGCTCTGAGGGAGAATCCGTCCCATGCTTCCCCCAGCTTCTGGCGGCTGCTGGCAACCCTTGGCGCTCCTTGGCTTATAAATGCATCCCTCTGACCTCTTCATCCATCATCACATGGTGTCTTTTTTTTTTTTTTAAGAATTTATTTATTTATTTGAAAGAGAGAAAGTGAGAAGGCACACAAGCAGGGGGAGGGGTTGAGGGCGAGGGAAAAGCAGACTCCCTGCTGAACAGGGAGCCCGATGCGGGACTCGATCCCAGGACCCTCAATCCCAGGACCCTGGGATCATGACTTGAGCCCAAGGAAGACACTTAACCGACTGAGCCACCCAGGTGCCCCTGTGCCTTCTCTTCTTATAGAGACACCAGTTACTGGATTCAGGATGAGTTCATCTTGAGACCTGTCACTTATCATATCCGCAAAGACCTTATTTCCCATCAAGGTCACAATCTGAGGTTCCAGGTGGACATGAATTTGGGGGAGACATGAGTCAACCCAGTATGGCGTGGGAGGTGAAATGGGGATCCAGGTGATCTCTTTCATTAAAGAATCCCCTCCCCTGATCGGGGCGTCTCCCCAGTTTCTTAAATACAGTATATGAAGTTATCTTACACGAGTGGGTCGCCTTCTGGGCTGTTGATGCCAGTGTGGTGCCATGCTGTTTTGATTATCACAGCTTCAGGGAACATTCTTAAACAATGACCTCTCTCTTGGAGGGGCTAGGCTGTTTTCTCTGGCTTCCAAGTACCGCCTTCCTCACTGAGTCTTAACAGAGCCCAAGATCTGGAAGTTAGTCACGCTGTGGCTTCAAGGTCCTGGTCACAAGTGGATGTGAAACCTGTGCCCCAAGAAGCCCCAGACTGTGCCCAGAATGAAAGGAAGTAGGTCCGGGGCTGAGGAACTGGGGGCGGCAGGTCCCTGGATGGGGGTGGCAGGGGGACAGCTCGGCCAAGTGGCGACTGCAGGCTGCAGCCGTGCTGGGGGCAGCGGGTCCTGAAAACCTGCATCCTCATCCTTACTCTGAACCATAATGCTGTTCCACCCTCCAACTGACGTTCACCGAAGCACTCACAGCGTGTGAAGGGGATGCAAAACCCATCTCCCGACCGACGGGACCTGTCTACCCAGACCTGCATGGGTGAACCGTGTCCTCATCGCCAAATGGAGACCAAGCTGGCAGACTATAAAGCTGCCCAGGGAAAGAGCCAAGAGGCGGAAACAAAATGCCCCATCTGAGGATGAGTGGCTAAATCAAATGGGATCTATCCATACAGTGGAACATTACTCAGCCATAAAAAGGAACGAAGCCCTGACACGAGCTTGGCCGTGGGTGGACCTTGAGAACACCGTGCTGAGTGAAAGAAGCCAAACGCAGAAGGCCACACAGTGTAAGACTCCATTTACGTGAAACATCCAGAACAGGCAAATGCAGAGAGGCAGAAAGCAGATTAGCGGTTGCCGGGGGCTGGGGGGTGAGGGGGGAGTGCCTGCTCACGGGGAACGACATTTCCCTTTGGGGAGAGGGAGCCGTTCCACAACTAGATCAAGGCGGGGGAATCCACTTGATGTTACTAATGCTAATTCTTAGGTTAGGTGCGTTTTACCCCAGTCAGAGAAATTCCTACTGAAAAAAACCCTGGGAAAGTAAAAGGCTTTTGCAAACACCACACTTGTATACTTTCGGCCCTTTGAAAATTCAGGGCCTTTGTCTTATATGTTCTTGGAGAAGGGAGGGGCAGGCAAAGCCGGTGGGGGTTGCGGGGAGGGAACGACACAACCAAAAATTACGCCCTGGGGGTGAGGGGGCAAACGTGAATGAGCCGTTCTCGAGGCCTGGCCGGGGCGGTGCTCAAAAATGCAAGGTTCTGCCTATCGGCCTGGCGAATAATTCAGAATTCACTGGAAAATAAGGCGGACGGGGGCCTCCAGAAAGTGTAGCGTAGCTGCTTCGTTTATATAAGGCCATAATTTGAAGCCACATGTTTATCAGATGAAATCATTCTCAAGCTAAAAGGAGAAAGCCAGCATTATAGCAGAATCATGTACGAAGCACCACTTAAAATTCTGCGCGCTTCTACTTTCCAACGCACACTTCCTTCAGCCAGGGGAGACTTTTTAAGAAGAAACGATCACGTAAAACAATCGTAAAGATGGACACGCTGAGGAACAGCCACAAACTCAGCCTATTTCTCAGGTGTGGCAGCTCAGAGCCGGAGGGCAACTGAAGATCTACATGGGGTGATGTGGCCATAAGCCGAGGAACGCCTGGAGCCCCCAGAAGCTGGAAGAGGCAAGGAAGGACCCCCCCACCTCTGGATCCTTTGGAGGGAGCAGATCCCCACTGATGCCTCGATTCTGGACTTCTGGTCTCCAGAACATCGAGAGAATCACTTTCTATTGTTTAAGCCACTGGGTTTGTGGTGCCCATTTATGGCAGCCCCTGGACATGAATCCAAGTGTCCAGAGCAGAAGATACCAGGTGCTCTGAGCAAGGCCCTCATCAAGAAGGACCACTGCCTTTCTTCTGCTTTATTTGTGTATCCCCGAGAAGCCCATCCCAAACACCCTTGCATGACTGTCCCTTTCTTCCCTAAATCCTCCCCTCCAAACCTTCCAGTCTGGCCCAACTGGTCTGGGCCCTGGAGATAGCCCCTCCCTCAGGCATGCACAGGGCTGGGGGGTGTGGGGGTGTGGGGGGGCACGTTCCATTCAGTCAGCTGCCCTCTGAGGCAGAGAGGCTGATCTTTCTCCCTGGGGTCTGTGACTACCTCCCTGGCCCCCTCTGAAACAGAACAGGCTGTCTTCTTTCAGTGTCTCTCTGGTCAACAAAATGTTTCTGTAGCACCCGCCCTGCTCGGCCTGGGGATTGTGGATATGTGGAAGTGAAGGAGGCCAAAGGGGCCTGGCCTTTAGGGAACTTGACGACAAACCAACTCATGAGCAGAGGGGGTATTTCCAATGGCGAGAGCACTGGGGTAAAGGAAAAATCTGGGGTAGTATTCGACCAGTGGTTATCACGGGAGGGCAAGTCTGCGCTGCCCCAGGGGACACCTGCCTCCGGCTAGAGGCTGGAGACGTTTTGGTTGTCACTGCTGGGGGAGTGGGGAGGCGCCACTGGAGGGATGCTGCTCTACACCCCACAGCGTACAGGATGACCCCCACCACGGAAAATGCCCCGGCCCCCGGATGTCAGCAGTGCCGCCATGGAGACAGAAACTGATCAGGGCAGGGTGGGCGTTCTGGAGGAACCAGGAGGCAGGGAAGTGCTCAGAGAGGACAGTTGCTGAGGCCGGTGCAGGGAGAAGGGGCAGACGAACTGAGCTCTTGGGGAGGGCGGCCGAGGCGAGGGCGGCGAGCGCCAAGGGCAGGGGCAGCTGGAGCTGGCCTCAGAACAAGGGGACCAGTGTGGCCAGCAGGGCCAAGGCTGGAGGGGGAGGGGCCGAGGTCAAGAAGGTCAGATCCTGCCAGGCCTTGTGAACGTGGGACAGAGTTTCAATTTTAAGGCAAGTCTGATGGGAGCCTGGCTGGTTGGAGGCAGTGAGAACCAGGACAAGAGTGACATCTGGAAGGGGTCAACCAGGTTGTGTGAGGCAGGTGGACCATGGGGGGCTGTTGGTCCACGGCTCCAGCAGGGGTCTGGGACAGTGAGGGAGAAGATTGATGGTGGTCAGGTCAGTGGGACACAGGATGGCTCTGGTTACAGGAGGAAGGCAGACTTGCAAGGCCTTGTGGTCCACGCTTCAGGTTCTTTCCCAGTGACCAGTGGGCTCCCTAAATGGAGACTCAGAAGTCTCCCAGAGAAGGGGGTCTAGATGGGCAGAAGAGACCCCTTTGGGGACCCCTCTCCAAATCACACAATCCACCTGCTGTCATGCCCAGGTAGAAAGCCACCTTGAGAACCTCCTGTGGGCAGCCACAATGACAACACACAAAAGCTGTGCTTCAGACCTTGGCTCATGAAAAACAAGGGAAAGGGGCCCATGGAGCCCCACTGTGCTTTTAAAGGGATCCTCACAGACCTCAGGCAGGGCTCCAAGGAGGCTTCTGTGCCAGCCTGGTCGCAAGGGACAGAGCGGGCCCACTCCTCGGCCGAAGTGCCCAGCATGGGTCAGCCACTCAGGTCCACGGGAACCCCCCCACCTGGAGGACAAGTCCCCAGGACACCTCGCATGGGGAGCAAGTCCTGCCTCACTGGCTACCTCACGTCCGGAAGCTGGAACAAAGCAATTGCTCACCTGGCCGTTCCTGAGCTCTCTGCAGATGAGCTGTTATCACCTCAAAATCCACATCGCCTCCCACCGGGGGCCCCCCCTTGGTTCTGGTTTCTTCCACAACATCCCCTTTGCCTCGCCGCACCTGGCGGCCGCCCGCCCCCCCCCCCCCCAGCGCCGCCGGTTTTAACTTCAAAATAGCATCTTGGTCTGATAAGACTCTTCCCTCTTTTGAATACGACTTACTGAGGTAGAATCCACATACCACACAGCTCACACGCGCTCGCAGGGCACGGGG
>NC_138369.1:9837660-9979992 GCF_054177405.1 Leptonychotes weddellii | reverse complement strand
TCCCCTCTCAGAAAGAGACCCTGGACCCTTTCTTTACCGCTTTGTCCTGCCCACAAGACCCTGAAGCCTATCCTCATTTCCCGTTCCCGCGGAACAGCCTGTGTCACCGGCCCCACTCTGTCCCCCCAACACTTGTGGCCGCAGTGTGGGGTCCTCGGGCCTCAGAGTCGCCTTCTCTCCTTCACCTGTGACCCTGGGCCTCATGGCCTTTACCTGGGCCAGGGCCCCTCCTGGCCACGAAGTCTACCCTCTGGCCTGGCTTCTGCCATAATGATCTGGTTCCACTTTTGGACCCAGTGAGATCTCCCAGGCAGCCCACAGCCCAGGGTTCTGCTTTGTCAACATCTTTGGTGATGGCCACTGATTGGTTCCCCTCCCAGCTATCCACACATCATCACAGAGGCAGGGGGTAAAAGTGTCCCTGTGGGCCAGCCACAGGCTTGACACATGGTTCTCAGCCCACTCTTCTTGCCCTAGAGCTTAGCATTCTTTCATACCGGCTTTCTCTCCCAGGCCGACTGTGGCCCCAGGGGACATCTGGCAATGACAAGAGACAGTTTGATTGTTCCGACTAGGGGAAGGGGAGCTATACTGGGGTGGGGGTGGGGGAGTGGATAGAGACCAGGAACGCTGCTCAGTATCCTATCCCAGAGAACAGTCCCCACCACAGAGAATGATCTGGCCCTAAATTTCAGCAGTGCTGAGATTGAGAAATACTGTGTTAATTATTTGGGGGAAAAAAAAAAAAAGATTTAGGTCCCTAGCTCATGTACACATCAGAATAAAAGTCCTGATGAGTGAAATGGTACAACCCAGGGTGATCCCTCCCAGCATCTGTGAGTTACAACCTCTCTCCCTCCCTACTCGGTGCATTTATGTGCGTGCGGCATCCTAGGACCTCAATTAAGTAACAAAATTATAGAACACACAGTCTCTTGGGTCCCATGGAACCCCTAAACCAGTCAATCTGGGGTGACTTTTCTCTAAGGGGACACTTAACGATATCCCGAGACATTTTTGCCTTTCACGAGTCAGGGGCAGGAGGACCACTACTGGAATCTAGTGGGTGGAGACTGGGGATGCCCGTTCAACACACTGCAACACAGGACAATCCCTGCCACAGATGATGCCCCAGCCCCAGGTGTCACCAACGCCCAGGCTGAGCAACTGTGATTTAAATAAGGAAAGCAATGTTCACACACTTTGAGGGTGTCCCCAGGGCCTCCCAGGCACAGGAGACATCAGCAAGATTCCAAGCCCAAGTTCACCTGACTGCACGATTTTTAGAATGAGAGCGTGAGAGAGTGGGTCGGCCTGGCGGCAAGACTGCCCCAGCTGCCGAGGCCTAGAGACATCTTTCAGGCTCTTTTCTCTACCTGGCAGCCCACCCTCAGCTTCTCCATCTTCATCTCCGCTCCTTGCTAAGCCAGCAGCCAGACTCCTATGGGACCGCTGAGGGGAGACTGGCTCTTTGAGGGTCTGTGGGCTGGGCTTGGCTCTGGCACTTTCTTTGTATCTAGTGTCTGATAAACAGCATCTTCACGTGACAGCCGAGGACCCCGGTGATCTTCGCAAGCAGTGGCCAGAGACCCTGCTTGCCAGGAAATCAAAGCCCCGGGGGGCATGCCAGAGACCTGAGAAGCTACATCTCAAGTATTGCCCCTCGGCTCCCTCTGGTCCACCCGTCCTAGGACGGGATGGAGATGCCCAGAGAAATGAGTGGGTAGATTCAGGGCAAAGCCCCAGCAAGCCTGTCCCAGATGCACTGCTCTGACTTCACTTGTGAGGATGCAGAGGCACCAGCCTCCGAGGGAGATGACCTTGGCTGGGGCTCATCGGGGGAGCTCTCATGTGACCCTCTTCCTCCCCTAACAAGCCCTGTCCGGGTCACAAGCTCGCCTTGGTGCTGGGCACCTCTCAGTGGGCCCGACTCCTGATATCTGCACGCCGGATAAAGAGGCGAGGGCCGTTCTGTTCTCTCGGTATCCCTGAAAGCCCACTCTGCACCTGCCTCGTTAACACTTTTCGCTGGATGATTTTCAGATCTTCCAGAAACTTTTTTTGTCCAATCACCTATGGCAGCAGCTGGTCCCGAAGTCATTTTGGTTCATTAACAGAGCCCCTTTTAGATCCCCTTCCTGTGACCATGGCAACGCTGAGGACAGAGACCTCCGTACGCCTAATTATAAACCTTAGACACACACAGTCTCCCAGGCCTGGCTCTAAATACACCCCTTGTAAAGTCACACGAGATCCACTCCCCCCTGAGCTGGGTCCTTGCCTCTCTACTGTTATCCCAAGTGTAAGGACATGTGCGAGATCTGGAAGATTCCTAACGGGATGCTTCCAAAGTTGATGTGGCCAACTTGCCCACCGCCCTTAAGATGTTTATTTAAGAGTAAGACTAAACAAAATGAACTCTACTGGTGCAACTATTTATCCAAAACTTCTTCACTAAATAAAAACGAAATTTGTCCCTTACTCAGTGTTAGGGGCTTAAGCGGGTCTCACCTCACCCGCACTCCCCCATTCATTATGTTGACGTCCTACCCACCTGCAGCCCAGAATTTGACTGTATTTGGAGAGAGGATCTTTAAAGAGGTGATTCAGTTAAAATGAAGTTATTAGGGTGGGCCTGATCCAACAGGACTGGTGTCCTGACGAGGAGATTCGGACACAGACACGCACAGAAGGAGGATGATCTTGAAGACAGCTGACTACACGCCAAGGAGAGAGGCCTTGGAACAGATGCTCCCCTCAGAAGAAACGAGCCCTGCCAACACCTTGATCTTGGACTTCTGGCCTCCAGGTCCACGAGACAATAAATCCCTGATGCTTAAGCTGCGGGGTCTGTGCTTCTTTGTCCCAGTGGCCCTGGGAGACTCCTCCACTCAGCAGTGACAGTAATGCACTGTGGCTGGGTCCCCTCTTACACATACAACCCCGTGGAGCAGGGCAGAGCTGGGTTATAAACGAGTGAGTCAGACCGGACAGCTTATTCATTGCTCCGACTAACCCGCAGGCTGAACCTTTGAATCACTACTTTATTTATCATCGGGCATGGGCTCAGAAAGTCTCGACGAAGAAATGAGTAGAACCCAAGATCATCGGCTGTGTTTCTGAGACATGCCTAATCTCCGAAGCCCGTGCTGGGCCAAAGTGAAAAGAGGTGAAGTGACAGGGCCCGTCGGGGACCCGGTGATGCTCAGACAGAGCCCTTTGTTCTGCAACTCTGTCTGTTCCGGACGAGGGCAGAGAGAAGGGCCTGTCTTGCTCTGCGGGGAGGCCGAGCAGGGGCTGCCAAGCAGAGGCTGCCTGGCACAGTTGGTTGGGAATGCTGGGCACACAAAGGGCTGGTGGATGGGGACTGGTGGGGGAGGGCAATGTCCAGAAGGGGTCGGGCGGCCCCAGAACGTGCTGTTTCCTCCCACGGAGATACAGCAGCAATGTCTTGGTTGGGGAACAAGCAGAGGAGAACGCACGACGAGCAAAAGTTAGACAGTCTGTGCACGAGGAGTGGCCAGCATCTGGAGCCACGAGGGCGAACGGGAGAAGATAATGTGGCTTTAGGAGCCACACTGATCTGGGGCCACCCCCAAAGTAGCTCTCGAGAAGAGAATCTAATACCTCTAATCTCGGAAGAAAAGCAACAACGTGTTCTGAGCCGAGGGACGGTTCCTGCAGAAATCCAGGTCAGTTGTAAAACAAAGAGAAAGACAATGGCATCTGCTGTCCCTGTGAGCGAAGATGGCCCGGGCTCACCTCTTGTTCCTTCTCTGCTGCCCATTCTGGGGGCGTGCTGCCTAACTCCCCCCTCAGTCCTTTTCCAGTGCTGCCCTTTTTTTTTTTTTTTTTTAAATCAGGACTCTAGATTAAGAACTGACCAGATGGCAGAATTCGGTTGCCGGCCGCTTTGCCCCCATGCCTGCCCTTGGCAGCAGTTGTCTGGGAGCTGACCAAACACCAGAGACCCACTGAGGCAGATGCAGGCCTCGGGCTGTAACCAGATTTCACTACAGAGCGGGGGTTCTTGTGCCCTGAGAGACACAGCCCCATCTGGAGACATTTTTCGTGGTCATGATGCAGGGGGTGTATGCTCTTGGCGTCCAGCGGGTGGAGACCAGGGATTTGCTTGATATCCTGTGGGACGGCCCCCACAGCAAAAAATAACCCAGCCCCAATGTCAATAGTGCTGCAGTTGAGAAACTGTGCTCAATTTGGTCTTTGCCAATTTGAGGTTACTAATAATCCTTCGTGTTTCTGGAAAGCCCTGGGAGCCATCTCTGGCATCGCCGCCTGCCTGAGCCTCAGTTTCCATACTGAGAAAAGAACCAGGACTGCTTGCCGCCAGTTGGCAGAATAAAAGAGATGGGTATAAAAGGGTCCATCACAAAGGATGCTCAATAAAGGGCAGGGCAGTGCAGGGATCTGCTCATGCAATTCCCTCTTCCCGGCTTGATTTAACACCTCTGTATCCTTCGAAGCCTGGCTTGGACCTTGCCATCTCTTCCAAGGATACTTGCCAGAATCCCCCAAGCCCTGAAGCTTGCACTGGTCATCCCTCATTCTATCCCACCACATCTGTTGCTGCACTGACCACCCACCCTGCATTTCATTATTCCTGTGGGAGGGAGAGCACTAGAATATCCCCTCCTCTGGGGCAGGAAGGCTCATCTCTGTCACCAGGGCCCAGCCCCCAGCACTGGAAGGATCAGCCCTTGCTGAATTGAACTCCTGAGCCCACATAAGACACAACTTTGGGGAGCCGAGGAAAGGGAAGTGGTAAATTAACAAGCCTCTGCTGGGGACAGAAAATAGAGCATACAGGCAAACAGAAAGGGGACATTCCTGAGTCTCTACCCTGTCCTCTGAGCCAGAGGCCTGGAACTGAGGGAGAGTCTCACTCAGGGATTTCTGACCAGAAAGGTGTAGCTGAAGCTTTGGGAACAGATATAACGTGCAAAAGCAAACATGGAATTTGTGGAATTTTCCATGCGGAAGATAAAGGAACAGTAAAAAAGGCTGTTTTTGGATACAAACCATACAATGGAAAGCTGAACACAAGTGGGATCACTGCAGTGGGGATTCACTGTATAAAATACGAGGAGGCTGTGTGCGGAGACGCTAAGATTTTCAAGATTGGGTTCTAAAGTTGAGAAATGCTGACTGAAGCCAACCCATTCATTTTGCAGGTGAAGAAACAGACAAAGAGACTTGACGGAAGTCGGGACCTCCAACATGAGAGCCTGCCTGCCTTCACTCCTGCTACTGGGAGACAAGCACCAGGGCCATGCAACCAGAAGATTCCAGTCCTGTTCATTGGGGGGTGTCCTAGCCAGGGCAAGCCCACACTCAATGTCTGTAGGAGGCATAACTTTGGGCTCTGATCACGTGCCCTGGGGCAAGCAAGACCAAAAGCCACCTTCCATAAGGGCCAGAACATTCTGGAAGTAAAGGAAGAAGTTGTCTGTGT
Organism: Leptonychotes weddellii; assembly: GCF_054177405.1. Lineage (NCBI taxonomy): Eukaryota > Metazoa > Chordata > Mammalia > Carnivora > Phocidae > Leptonychotes > Leptonychotes weddellii. The sequence continues at coordinate 9,974,519 of NC_138369.1, read as the reverse complement.
CCCTCTTTATAATCTATCCAGATTCATCTCCTGAACTAGCTATAAACCCAGCCCCCCCCCCCGCCCAAGCCCTTCTGGCAGATCCTGGACAAGGATTAGGAAAGAAGAGAAATTAATGCGGATTAAAACTACTCCCACTGCTCCTGGATGCCACAAGAGTCTGGAGACTCCAAGACCAAAATACACCTCAGGAAGGTAGGAGCTGGGACCCTCCAACAGCAAGACACGATGTCCCCACCAGCTCCTACCCCAGACAAAGAGATGCAGGAGTGGCTTTCCCTTAAAGACCCCTGGCCTACGGAGCACCAGGGCACCAGGGCACCAGGGCACCAGGGAAAGAAGGGAGAGCACGCCGACTGCCTGCCCCGTGGCTGTGGGCTGCCCTGCCTCTCCCCGGCTGAGCTCACAGCCGCCGGGGGACAGATTTCCTGTATGTCGTTTTACCCATTTAAGTCCAAGGATGCAACTCCGAGGAGGTGGTGACAGCCTAGCACACGCGGGTGTGTGCACACCCACTCCCTCCCCTCTCAAACCCAGTTCCAGGCCCCAGTGAGGTCTGGAGGCTCCTTCCTTGCTCCCTGGGACCCCCGGCTCCAGCCAGCCCTGTCTTAGGAGGAGAGTGGCCTGGTTTTCAAGTCTGGAATACCATAATACCAGCCCAGAGGGCACTGGAACTCGCCGGGGGTTACCCAGCGGTTGGGGGTGAAGTCAGGAAACAGATGAATCGAGAGGAAGGGGGCCCCAAAATCCCATGGGTTGCACTCCAACGTCTGTACCCTTGTCCTTTCCTCTCCCCCTCAGCACCCCCCTGAACTGGCTCTCGGTTCTCGCCATGAGTTTTCTCCCCGTCTCCCATCCCCCATAGCCCCCTTCCCCATTCCGCCGGCCACCACACCAGTGGGTTCGGACCTCCAGAATCTGAACACCCACAGAATCTCAGGCGCTTCTCTCCCCCAGGAGCCATTCCTCTACCCCTTCAATCGAGGGCAGATGCCCCCAGGCCGTCCTGTAACTCTCCCCCCAATCGCACCCCGGCTGTCCCCCCACCGGCCTTGCCCCACGTCCCCCGCCTGGGCCTCTCAACCCCGCCTCCTTGCCTTTCCCCCTCCCAGCCCGTTTCCTGCGACCCCCAACTACCACTAAAGCCACGTCCTCTTCAGAAAAGCCGCTCAAAGCCACAAGACCTGTTCACTCTGCATCCGCAAACTCCCTTACCAGGCCCATCCCATCAACTTTCTCCTTAACCGTCCCACTCCCACTCTCGTCTCCGGCAACCCCTTCACGACCCCCAAGCTCGTTCCCGCTCCCTCGACCCCAGCCTTAGCGCCTCCCAACATTAACCCTCAGCTTCGTAGCCTACAAGACAACCCGCCAATGCGAGCTTTGAGAGCAAGCCCCCAACCCGCGGCCGCCGCCACTCACCTGGGCCTCGGCCGCCGCGCGCCGCCGGTCCCGGGCCGGGTCCCCGCCCGGCCGCCCGCCCGACCGCCCACCACTGGTCCGGCCGCTCCGCCCCGCCGCGCCCGCCGCTCCCCCGCGCGCTCCCGCTTCCGGGTTCCGGAGGGGCGGGGCCAGGGCGTGACGCCAGCGCGCAGCGGGGCGGAGCGCCGTGAAGACCCGCCCCCTCCCAACGGGCTCCACACCGCCTCCTGCCGCTGGTGGATGAAACCAAGTGTGAGGGGAAGACAGAGAGTCGCGCGCGCAGGGGTCGCGCGCTCCACCCGCAGGCACGCTCCCCGAGGCCAGCGGCCACCCCTCCCATGGCGGCGCAATATGGCCCGGCCCGGGGCGAAGGGGCGGGGACCCGGACTTGAAGAGCCGGCCTTTGAGCTAAAGGCGGGAAATGGCGGATTTCTCGGGACGCGGAGCTGGGTGAGTTGAAGCGCCACGGGTCTGGATTTTGTGGGGCCGGCGAGTAGACCATGGCCGAGAGCTGGGAGAAGTGGGGCAGCAGAGTTGGGGATTGGGGATTTGACCCCTTCAGGACCCCCGAGGGTGCACAGGCGCTGGGAGGCGGGAGGCGGCTTCTGCGCATGCTCGGCAGCCTAGGCGCGGAACTAGACTACGAGTCCCCAGTCAGTTGCTCGGCTGCGGGGCGATTCCTGGCTAGTGGCTCAACCTCTCCGTGCTTTCGCTTTCTTCCGCTGAGAAATGGGGCAAATGACGCCGCCGCTAAACCTTGTAGGCCTCGGGTGAAACTTAAAAGCTCTTAGAACAGTGCGTGGCTCTTGAATGTGATCTGTCGCGACTACAGTTATCATTTTATAGTGGGCAAGCGCTGGGCCACTAAAGTATCTCCTTTAATGCTCCCAACCCTTCTTTTCTATGCTTCCCCTTTACAGAAGAGATGATAGAGGCTCAGGGAGAGAAGGTCATTTGTCCAGGGTCACACAGAAAGAACAAGAGAGACGGACTCGGACCACTTATCCGGTGCCAGGCATGATTCCTGGCCTGGGTTTGTTTTATTTGTTCCCCTCGGCTGATGTTTTATTGTGCCAGTGCAAATTGAAGTTTAATAGACCAGCTGAAATCACTTGTGTTTTCTCCAGGATCCATTACGCAGTGAGATTGCCATTACCCTCTCCCGAGGTTTGGCGGGAGGTACCTGAGGCTGGCACAGGTGTAGTGAACCCACCACCCCCATCTGGTTGGACTCCACAGCCCTGGATCAGACCCCATAGGGAATCCATGCTCTGTCCCTTGCTAGGGACGAGCTGTTCAAACACTCAGGTCCTCGTCGGAAAACAAGGATAAAGCAGGCCAGCGGGGAGGTATTTGTAGGGTTGGGAGGGTTCTGTGAAGGAGCAGAGCTGCTGGCACCGAGTGAGCATTATTTGGTTGGTTGCCTCTCCCCATTGTGGCCCAGCACCTGCTGGGTCTCACTTGGGGTCCTCAGAGCCTGCTGCACAGGAGGTGGCTGCAGTGAGCTGAGCAAGGGGACCACTGTTTTGTGACCAGTGGAGCTTGTGCCCTGATGTCAGCAGGGGTTACAGTGCCCAGGCCCCTGCCCTGCCCCTCAGTCTGCTCCTCTTGAGTTGCTGGTCTCTGTTGGTAGCATCTCCCTTGCCCAGGCTGCACACCTGGGAGGCATCCCAAACCGTCCTGCCTCAGGGTTCCCTCTCTCCTATTACATCGAACTTCATTCTTTCTTTCCTTAAATAGGGGTGAAACACATAACAACATTTTATTTATTTATTTATTTATTTATTAAAGATTTTATTTATCTGACAGACAGAGACACAGCGAGAGAGGGAACACAAGCAGGGGGAGGGGGAGAGGGAGAAGCAGGCTTCCCGCCTAGCAGGGAGCCCGATGTGGGGCTCGATCCCAGGACCCTGGGATCATGACCCAAGCCGAAGGCAGACGCTTAACCATCTGAGCCACCCAGGCGCCCCCATAACAGCATTTTAAAGTGAGCGATCTAATGGCCTTAAGACATTCTCGCTGTGCAACCACCAGCTCTCTTTGGTTCTGGAACATTTTCATCCACCCAGAAGGAAACTTTGTATCCATTTTCAGTCACTCCCCATTCTTCATCCACCCCTCTGCTCCTGACAATCACAATCTGCTTTCTGTCTTTCTTTGCCTGTTCTGGACATTTCAGATACGTGGAATCGTACAATATGTGTCCTTATGTGTCTGTTTTCTTTGACGCAGGACAATTTTTTAAAGAGATTTTATTTATTTATTTTTTTAAGTGAACTCTACCCGCAATGTGGGGCTCAGACTCCTGACCCCAAGATCAAGAGTCGCATGTCCCATGGATGGAGCCAGCCAAATGCCCCCAGGATAATATTTTTTTTAAGTTTTTTTTTTTTTAAGATTTACTTATTCGAGAGAGAGAGCGAGAGTGAGCGAGCAGGGAGAGGGGCAGAGGGAGAGAATCTCAAGCAGACTCTGCCTCAGGGCTCCATCTTAGGACACTGAGATCATGACCCAGGCCGAAATCAAGAGTCAGATGCTTAAACGACTGAGCCACCCAGGCACCCCATTCCAGGATAATATTTTTGAGATTCATCCATTTTAGCATGTATCAGTACTTCGCTTCTTTTTAGGGCTGAATAACATTCAGGGTTTATTATTTCTGGGCAGGAACATACAGCCCACAAAGCTAAAAATATTTGTTGTCTGGTCCTTTACAGAGAAAGATTGCCATTAGGTAGGCTGAGCCCTTAAGCTGGAAAGTCAGAACTCTGCCAGCGAAGCCAAAGGGCTGATCAGTTCCTATTTGGACATCATTCTCCTCCGCCCTTGTGCCCTTGGCCTTGTTCCTCCCTGTCCCTGAATGTCCTTCCCCATGTACCTGAGCAAACAGGGCTTTGTCTCTCACCTCCCCTCACCTCTTTACCTGTCTGGGGTACTCTTCACATTGCCTGACAGGAAAACACTGTCAGGCAATGTGAGGGGAAGCTCCTCTCAGGGAAGGAGCACCAGCTATCACCAGGAGCATACAGTAGGTACAGAAATGCCTGATGAATTAATGAACCCCTGACTTAAGTTGAGATCTTTGGGGCTTGGCAAACCTGCTTGCTTTTCTCACTCTTGGACCCTTCTCAATTTCAGCCAGGCAGGGGCTCTGTGTCTCTGTTCCAGTCAAGGTGGCCCTGCCTCGCAGACATCAGCTTGTATGGGGAGAGGTTGGGGGATGCTGGGACTGAGTCGTCCCTAGTCTCCTCGCTGCCTTCCCTGAGCTTAGCCAACTACGTAACCATGTCAACAAGACCCCTATCTCCCTCTTCTAGGAAACCTTCCACGGGGGGTCCCGGCACTCCTGGTGGCGCCAAGATGAAAGGAAGAAGAACGCAAGGTGAGCAAAGTTGGAATCTAGCTTACGATCCAGTTTCAGTAAGTGCTTTTGGGGAAGAAAAAAACCAGGCCAGAGCAGGGGAGCTAGGGCTTTATTTCCTTCTAGTCACACCTTTGGGGATTCCGAGTCTCATCACCATGCCCTGCAGCCAGGGGTGTGGCAGGAGTTGGGGGGGGTCATCCAGGGCAGCAGTGGGCCCTTCCAGCAGCGGGGGTCATGGGCTGTGCCCAGGACTCACCACTAGGAAGTGTGGGTGAGGAGAGCTGGAGCTGAATTCATTAGCAAACACTGGAGTCTCAGTTTCTCCTCTGGAAGCACCTCAGGGGTGCCCATGCATCTGGTGTCTCCCTGTGGGTCTGGAGTCACTGTTCACAGCCTGCCTTGACTCTTGGCAATGCCGCTTTGGGCAGTGGACTCAAGGATCTCCCTCCTTGGAGCTCAAGCCTCTGATAAAAAGAATTGTTTTCTTCAAGTATGCTGCGTGCCAGTGCATGTCTCCAAGAACTCAGGGCAGAATTCTGGTTCCAAGTGACTGGAGGTTCATCCATTACAGCATTGCTTGATGATCTTGTTTATAGCCTTTATTATGTTTACAAGTGGTCTAGTTCTTGAACACAAATTATATCCTTCATCGTAACATTGCATCTCTGGAAAATCCAGTACCGTTCAAAACAAGTATGTATGTCCCGGTTTCTGGAAACTTGAAACTGCTTTTCAACTGTCCAGGGAACCCCAGGCCTCGGGATCCTTCCAGAGGAGCAAAACCCTTTGTTGATGGTATTAGGTTGAAAGCAGGATCGTTTCCTGTGCTTGGAAATGGGGGTGTTCTTTGCCCTGATCCCTCACTGGACATCCAGTGACAGACCCTTGGTGTGTCTTGATTTTCTCCCCTGGACACCACCTGGTCTTGGCCTTGACCCTTAAGTGCCTCCTGCCTGACTGTCTGAGCCCACTCACCCTGAAGGCATGGCTGTTCCTTGCCTGGGGCTCACTCAGGGCAACCACTAGCTCTTGTCTAGCTCCATGCTCCCCATTAACTATGGGTGCACCTCCTTTCCACTCAGGACTGTGGCCGCACCCCCAGCCCCAGTGAAAGATGAAATCCTGGCATGAAGATCCAGTTGAAATCACCGTGTCACTTAACCAAATTGTCAAGCTGTGTGACATTAACCATGTCCTCTTCCTGGGTCTCTTCATTAAAAAGGGAAAGTCCTAAGCTCTAGAGGTACCTAGAAAAAGTGTAGAATCGTGCACTGGATGCATGGCTGAGCACCTACTCCCTGCTGGGTGGTGGACCATAGTTGCAAGCAAAACAGACAAAAGTCCTGGCCCTCATGGTGCCTGGAACGGAAAGAGTGGGGGCCGTGAGGGGAGAGGGAGGCCCCTCGGGGATGTGAGACCTGTGAGGTGCCTGGAGGTGCTCAGGCTTCACCAGCTCATGGACCTGCAAGGGAGCCCATTCTCAGCCACCAGCGGGGCGGCCAGCCTGAAGGACACAGGATGTTCCAGGGAGGAGGGTTCCAGCAAGTGCTGTGTTCAGGATGTGGATGAAAATGAGTCTATGGGCTTTGGAGCAGGGAGATCTCGGCGGTCTTGCAGAAAGGAGTTTCTTTGGTGCAGTGGTGATTGTGAGAGCCAGACTGGACAGGAGTGGGGTTCAGGGAGAGCAGAGGAAGACGAACCACCATTGTAAAGGGGAATGGAGAAGTAGGGGGAGAAGGTATGGGTGGGGGGAAAAATAACAGGAGGATCGTTGAAGAGAGGAACTGGAGGGGGTGTTGCCAGGGCAGTGGCAACAGGGTGAGGGCTGGGCTCTACCCCAAAGCACAGAGTTCCCTCCACATGGTGGGGCCAGATGGCCTTGAACTTGGGAGGCTGCTAGCTGCTGAGGTGGGAGGTTCTCCTGGGGCTGCTTCTGTCTTCATGGTGAAGTAGTAACTGGTCACTAGCTAACTGGAGGGGACCCAGTGTAGGGGAAGTGGGAGGAGAACGTACAAGTGAGGGTCTGGGAGGGGGGTTGGGGAACAGAGCAGAGGACTGTGGGTGATCACTGGGGCCATTGTGAGAAACCCCCTTCCTGCGAGGCAGGCATGGAATTGGGGGGGACCTGGGGCTGGGCTGTCACCAAGGTATATGATCTTGGTGTTCAGCATGTCTCCCGAGAGTCCTGAGCTAGGTAAGGAGGTAAAGAGGCATGAAAGGCTCATATCATGAGTGGGTCATACACAGACTCAGGTGAAGGAAGGGGTTGTTGGGGTCCTGACCGCAGGGAGTGAGTTGGGAAGGGAGGAGGAGGAGGCGGCAAATAGGTGCCCTCCTGTGGAAGGTCTTTTATCCTGTCCCTGCCCTGCCCCTGAATCCACTTTCTGCTTTGAGCATATTCCCTTAACGTTCCTGTGACTCTCTGGGGCTCTGTCCCTAGCCTAGGGACTTATAAACCGTAGATATCCCACATGTTCTCGCATACAGTAGGTGTCCCATACATGCTCGAGGATGCTGAAGCATGGGATCTGAGAGGAGCAAGGGGGAGCAGCTCCCCTGTTCCTGCTGTTGATCAGGGAGGGCACATAGTACCTGGCTCTTGATGGGGGGGGGGTCGTCACACTCCACTATTGTAGTCTTGTTATAAACCAACAGTGTGTCCCCCACAGGTGGAAGAGTGGTTGAGTCCCGATACTTGCAGTACGAGAAGAAAACCACCAAAAAGGTAACAACATTGATTTGAATGTTCTGAATGGAGTTCCGTCGGACTTGGAATTCTGACCCAAGTCCCACGGGCCGGGCACAGCATGGTCCTGAATCCCTTTTGCAAAGACATGATCTCTATTGAAACCTGAGATTGTTCCTTTCAACCCAGTAATTCCTTTCTGGATTCTGTCCTGAAGTAGTTCTGTCAGGTGCCCAGCACACAGTCCCTGGCATTGGCTGGCATTTAAAAAACACAGGGTTTTAAAGAAGGACTATGGGGAAAAAATAATGGGTCTGAATCACCCAGTGTTAGAGGCAGAGTTTAGTGAACTCTCTGTAGCCACACCACGGAAATCATGCAACCGTTGAAAATGTTGAGATGGGGACACCTGGGTGGCTCAGTTGGTTAAGTGTCTGCCTTCGGCTCGGGTCATGATCTCAGGGTCCTGGGATCAAGCCCCGCCTTGGGCTCCCTGCTCAGTGAGGAGCCTGCTTCTCCCTCTGTTGCTCCCCCTGCTTGTGTTCGTGTTCACTCTCTCTCTGACAGATAAATAAATAAAAATCTTAAAAAAAAAAAAAAAGCTGTGACTAGAAAGTAGAAAATAAACTTCAAAAAAAAAGAAAATGATGGGATGAAGCACGGAACGACACAAGCACATGCATTGTGTGGCATTTAACGGAAACACTCAGTAGGTGACCCAGTTACGTATCTTGTTTGATTGTGTGCATACTGAGAATGTGGGGAGGTTGTGTTATTCTTTCCATTTTCTAAATTTGGTTTATGGTAAAATACAGTGAACTATTAATTTCTGCTCCCTACCTTTTACTCTGGTAGGGTGGAATGGCAGGTTCTTAATAAGGTGACTTAAGGGGCACTTGGCTAGCTAAGTCAGAAGAGCAGGCTGCTCTTGATCTTGGGGTCGTGAGTTTGAGCCCCATGTTGGGTGTAGAGATTACTTAAGAAGCAAACAAATAAATAAATAAACTTTAAAAAATAGTAATGTGACTTAAAATCCAACTTGAAGAAAAAGGACACCTTTTCACAAACTGGTATCACTTCTTGGGAGTGATTGGTTTTCAATGGAATTAATTTTTTAAGTTTTTAAATTATTTTTGTTTTTTAGAGAGAGTGTGAGAGAGCGCACTTGAGGGGGCGGCAGGTGAGGTAGAGGGAGAGAGAGAATCTTAAGCAGGCTCCACACCGGACGCAGGGCTCCATCTCACGACCCTGATATCATGACCTGAGCCTAAGTCACTACTCGGGTGCTTAACTGACCGAGCCACCCAGGTGCCCCTGGGCTTTTTTTTTTAGGGAAGTTTTAGGTTCACAGCAAAATTGAGTGGAAGGTAGAGAGATTTCCCATATAACCCCTGCCCCCCCGCCACACACACAGTTTTCCCCACTATCAACATCTCCAACCAGAGAGGTGCACTTGGACATTTGAGGAAGCTACATTGACACATCACCCAGAGTCCGTGTTTTACTTTGGTTTTTTTTGTTTCTGTTTTTTCTTTAAATTCACGTGATTTACTTTGTTGAAGTGATTTTCAACAAAAGATCACAGTCCGTGCCTCCTAATTTTAGTGCTGCCTTGTAAACTTGTTTACGAGCACCCGTGTGTCTGCATATGCTCTAGTATTTTCAATCCCTACGAGCTTGTCCGTTTTTTTTTTTTTTCATCTCTTAAGGTAGAATTTACATAAAGTGTCGCTCTTTAGCATTCAGTTCTGCGAGTTTTGACAAACTCATCCTGTCACAGACCCACCACAGTCAAGATATGGAATAGTCACCCCCAAGATCCCTTGGTTCTCCACTGAAGCCGGCCCCACTCCATCTCAGCAGTTATCTGATTTCTGTCCTAACCAGAAGGTCATTAAAAAGGTGTCACACAGCCTCTTGCATCTGACTTCTTTCACATAAAGGAAAGGAGGTCCCACCCTGTGGTTGCCTGTCACAGTTAGTGCTGGTTCTTTCTAATGGCTCAGGAATATTCCACAGTGTGAGTGGGCCATAGCGTGCTTAGCCATTTGCCAGTGAAGGACATTTGGTCTGATTCTCGGTTTTGCCAATGGTGATCAAAGCCACCTTAAACATTCTCGTGTGGGATTCTGTGTAGACATGCTCTCGTTTCTCCCAGGACAGGAACTGTAGGGTAAGTGAGTGTAGTTTCGACTGACTTGTAGGAAACTGCAGCTATTACCCAGAGTGGCTGCAGCTCTTGACATTCCCACCAGCCACAGAGGAGAGCTGGGTGGCTCAGTCGTTAGGTGTCTGCCTTCGGCTCAGGTCATGATCCCAGGGTCCTGGTCTGCTTCTCTCTCTCCCACTCCCCCTGCTTGTATGCACTCTCGCTGTCTTTCTCTGTCAAATAACTAAATAAAAATCTTAAAAAAAAAAAAAAAAAGATTGAAGCCATTCTAGTGGATGAGAAGTGGTAGCTTGTTGTGGTTTTAATTTACATTTCCATAACAACTAGTGATCTTGAGTACCTTTTCATGTGCTTATTGGCCAGTTCTGTATCTTTGGTGATGTGTTCTTTCAAATCTTTTGCCTTTTTTTTTTTTTAAGATTTTATTTATTTGACAGAGAGAGAGACAGTGAGAGAGGGAATACAAGCAGGGGGAGTGGGAGAGGGAGAAGCAGGCTTCCCGCTGAGCAGGGAGCCCGATGCGGGGCTCAATCCCAGGACCCTGGGATCACGACCTGAGCCGAAGGCAGACGCTTAACGATTGAGTCACCCAGGCGCCCCTCTTTTGCCATTTTTTAATTGGGTTATTGGTTTCCTCACTGTTGAGTTTTGAGAGCTTTTTATATATCCTGGATACCAGCCGTTTATGGTGATTTTCAAATATTTTCTCCCGGTGGGGACACTTCTTTTAAGTGTCTTGGGAGGAGCAGAAGTGCTCAACTTATGGATTTCTGCTTTTATGGATTGTGCTCTTGGTGTCTTATCTAAGAGATCTTTGACTAACCCAAGATCACAAAGATTTTCTCCCATGTTTTCTTCTATGGTTTTTACCGTTCTTTCATAGTTTTAGATTTTACATTTAGGTCTGTGATCCATTTTGAATTAATTTTTGTATCTGGCGTGATGATGGAATTGAAGTTCATTTTTAAGTGTATGGATGTCCTCTTGTGCCAGCACCATTGTTGAAATGACTTTCCTTTCCCCGTCATATTATCTCATCACCTCCATTGAAAAGCAATTGACCTTTTTTGTATGCATCACTTCTGGACTCCATTTTTTCCATTGTTCTATGTGTCTGTCCTTAGGCCCCTCACACGCTGCCAGGATTACTGTAGCTGTATAGTCTTGAAATCAGGTAGTATAAATTCTCCCACTCCATCCTTTTCCAAAACTGGCTGTCATAGTTCTTTTGTTTTTCTTTCTTTCTTTTTTTTTTTTCCTTAGAATGAGAGGAAGTGCGTGCACGTGCGAGCCGGGAGGGGCAGAGGGAGAAGGAGGAGAGAGAATTTTTTTTTTTTAAGATTTTGTTATTTGAGAGAGAGAGAGCATGAGAGAGTATGAGCAGGAAGGGGGAGAGGAGCAGAGGGAGAGGGAGAAACAGACTCCCCCCTGTGCAGGGAGCCCGGCAACTCTAGACTCCATCCCAGGACCCCAGGATCGTGACCCAAGCTGAAGGCAGACGCTTAACCAACTGAGCCACCAGGTGCCCCGGAGGAGAGGAAATCTTTTTTTTTTTTAAAGATTTTATTTATTTATTTGACAGAGAGAGAGAGAGCGAGAGCAGGAACACAAGCAGGGGGAGTGGGAAAGGGAGAAGCAGGCTTCCTGCTGAGCAGGGAGCCCGATGCGGGGCTCGATCCCAGGACCCTGGGATCATGACCTGAGCCGAAGGCAGATGCTTAACAACTGAGCCACCCAGGTGCCCCAGGAGAGAGAATCTTAAGTAGGTTCCACGCTCAGTGTGGAGATTGACGCGGGGCTTGATCTCATGATCCTGAGATCGTGACCCGTTCCTTTAATTTTCTGTATGTTTTAGATTTAGCTTGCCATTTTCTACCAAAATTTCTACTGGGATTTTGAATGTATAGAATTTTTGCATCGGTTTAGGGAGGATAACATCCTGAAAACACCAGGCCTTTCAATCTATGAACATGGTACACGTATCCATTTAGTTGGTCATGTTGGATTTTTGTCATCAGCGTTTTGTAGTTTCCAGCGTATAGACCTTCCCTATATTTTCTTAGGTTTATACTTAAGTATTTGCTGTTTTTTAATGCTATTATACGTGATACTGTCTTTTTTTTTTCTTTTTTATTGATGAAGACATTTTTTAATTGAGGTATGATCAACATACAACAATATATTAGTTTCAGACATATAACATAGTGTTTCAGGATTTGTATATGTTGCAAAATGATCACCACAGTGAGTCTAGTTAACACCTAATACCATACATAGTTTTGTTTTTTCCTTGCTGAGAGCTTTCACATGGTACTATCTTTGAATTTCACTTTCCAGAGTTGTTCATTGCTAGAAATGTGATCTTTTTATATTGACCCTGTATCCTCCAATCTTGCTAATAAGCTCACTAGTTTGTTTGGTTTTTTAAAGATTTTATTTATTTATTTAGGGAGTGCGTGCATGCATGCACACAAGTGAAGGGGAGGGGCAGAGGGAAAGGGAGAGCGAGAATCTCAAGTGGACTCTGCTGAGCACCGAGCTCCAAGCAGGGCTTGATCTCACGACCCTGAGATCATGACCTGAGCTGAAATTAAGAATGGAATGCTTAACTGACTGAACCACCCAGGCGCCCCTTACTTACTAGTTTTAGTAGCATTTGGGATTTTCTTTGTAAATCATGTAAGAAGAGAGTTTTATTTCTTCCTTTTCAACCTGTTTGCCTTTTAGTTCTTATTCTGAGAGCCCCAATAGGAGGTTGAATAGGAGTGTTGTCTACATAATAAAATATTTTTGCTCTTTATGAAGTTTTTTTTCTGCTTATATGTTACTATTATTATAATGGCTTGCTAGCTCCATGCATTGCTTGTTTTTTTAAATAAGTTTTAAAGATTGATACTTGTACAAAAACTTTGTTTTTCTTCATGACCAAAGTAATATGTTCCCTGCAAGTACTATAAAGTATACAGAAAATCAGTTGGAATCTGCCATGTCAGAGATAATCACTGGCAAACATTTTGGTGGTTCCCTATGTTCTATGCATGTGAGGGTATCTTTTTTGATTAATTTGTTCTATATATATGTAATTAAATGTCAGAACTTTTAAGTCTATCCCTGGCCTCAAAGTAATAGCCAATGCAAACTGCACAGGCCATGAAGGGGCCCCTTCTCATGAAGGGGAGGTGTCTTGTCCCCTGAATCCTGAACGTCATGTGTTCTCCTAACAGGCTTCTGCAGCAGATGCATTAAAGACCAGTGGGAAGATGCCAGAAGGGGGAAGGAAACTCCAGCTGCTCCAGAAGAGCAAAGGTGTGTAAAGATGGAGGGAGGTTGGGGCGCCTGGGTGGCTCAGTCGTTAAGCGTCTGCCTTCAGCTCAGGTCATGATCCCAGGGTCCTGGGATCGAGCCCCGCATCAGGCTCCTCGCTCCGCAGGAAACCTGCTTCTCCCTCTCACACTCCCCTTGCTTGTGTTCCCTCTCTCGCTGTCTCTCTCTCTCTGTCAAATAAATAAATAAAAATCTTTAAAAAAAAAAAAAGATGGAGGGAGGTTGTGAAACAGCTCTGAAGCTCAACAAGTGATGAACATGGTGGTGAATTTTGTTTTCAAGTATGCTAAGGTGAAACTCCCTCTTTCTTTCTAGGAAGTGTCAGAAGAAGGAGCTAGTTAAAGAATGTCCGTGTAAGGACAGATCTGAGGCATGTGGGGAGCTTAAGGGGAATGGCAGGGCAAGATGGCAGGTTACTTCCTGAGCAGCCATCATGGCGCTTCCTTGATCGTGTGTCCCATTTCCTGGGTGGAACTCTTGAGAGCAGGACTCAGCGTGTGAGGCCTCATCTTCTTGCCTCTCACCACCTTGGGTTAGATCTTCCTCGTAATGGTTTCCCCTTAATCGTTCTAGAAGCTGTCACCAAAGTGCTATGCAAAACTTGGGAGTTTTTCTGATTGTAGACATACGTGTTTGTTGTAAAACGAAAAACAGCAACAAAAAACAGAAAATGTAGATAAGGAGGGTGGACACTCACTCATGAGCTGCCACTTCGATCATTACTGTGTATTTGGTGTTCAGTTGTAGTCAGTGTGCTCATCCTAGAAATCTGGGAAGGCCCCTCCTCAGAGTAGCACTCCATCCAGCTCCTCACATGCCCACTTCTCCAGCAACACTGGGTAGCTCTTTTGCATGAAAGCAGTTCACAAAAAGCAAAACTGTTTCTTGTCCCACACCTCCTTGTTCAAAATGGCAACAACTGTGAGTCTCATAGGAAAAATTAAGTACAGTGGACCCTTGAACAACATGGGTCTGAACTGCATGGATCTATTAATATGTGGGTTTTTTACAGTACAGTACTGTAAATGTATCTTCTCTTATGATAACGTTTCCTTTTTTTCTTTTTTAGCTTACTTTGTTGTAAGAGTACAGTTTATAGTATATGTAACATGTAAAATATATGTTAATTGACTTTATATTCTCAGTAGGGGCTCCAATCAGAGACTGTCAGTCGGGGGATTGGAAAGTTGTTGATCGTGGTTTAGATGTTTGCTCAGCACCTGTGCTGCTCCTTGACCTAGGCGTGACTGAGAAGCGGCTCATGGAGCTGGGGCTGACTTTGTAGTCTTTCCTCATGCAGTTGGGTTGGGGGCCACGCGGCAAGCCGGGAAAGCTGGCGTTCGGCCCAGAGGGGTCAGAAGTTGGGTCAGCCACATCTTTTTTTTTTTTTTTTTTTTAGATTTTATTTATTTGAGAGAGAGAGACAGAGATAGTGAGAGAGAGAACACAAGTGAGGAGGAGAGGGAGAAGCAGGCTCCCCACAGAGCAGGGAGCCCGATGTGGGGCTCGATCCCAGGACCCTGGGATCATGACCTGAGCCGAAGGCAGACGCTTAACCGACTGAGCCACCCAGGCGCCCGGGTCAGCCACATCTTAAAATCAGGGTTCTCACCCACGGGCGATTCAGACTTAGAAATGTCTGGACACGTTCGGTTGGTGTGAGCGATGGGGGAGGTACGCTACTTGCGTCTGATGGGTGGAGGCCGGGGCTGCTCCTCAGCAGCCAGCCACAGCCAGCACAGCCCCGGCCCAGAGAGCGATGCAGCTCCAAATGTCAGTAGCGTCAGGGCTGAGAAACCATAGTTTAAACGGAACCACCCGAATTGAGACGGGCCACCAGAGACTGCTTGATTGAGTTCCATCGTATAGCTCAGTAGGAAATTACTTTTCTCGATGGAAACACAGTACATACGCATGAAGGAACATCGAACCCGTGCAAGAGCGATAGCAGTTAAAAAAAGTCCTGTCTTCCACCTCAGGTTTCCATCCTCTTACCCAGGAGGTCAACAGACTCCTGTTTATCTAGAATTTTTCAAAAATTTTGGACGAAGGGTACCATACCGTACACATTACCGTGGTGTCGCTCTATTTATTTCCACATACTCATTTTCTCAACTGCATGGGCATTCATTAAATCACTTGCTGTTTCTTTGCTAACACAACAGAGAGTGTTTTGCATGCCATCTGTTCGTTTTGCGGCCCGCTGGAGCCCTGGCTTGGTTGAAGCCTGCTGTACCCCACTGCCCATTTCAGGTGGCGTCAGGCATAACTTCACATGGTTAAATAGAGGGTAAAGATGAAGGGAACTGCCAGGGAAGATGAACAGTCCAGAAGCTGCTGGAAAAAGAAGGGAAAAGCTGAGGGAAGAACAGGTACATGGTGTGTATCAGACTTCTATCCAGAACATAGCGTTTTTTATTAAGCAGCAAGGCATATTTGCAGCTCTGGGTTAGAGAGCCTGCGTCACTTGTCTACTTCTACCCTGAAATATATTCACCTTGCTGGCTGGGCATTTGCAGAGGTGCTTCAGCCTTCTGTCCCGCTCACCTCCCAAGACGCTGACTTTTTGGAAGCAAGTGGTAGTGTTCCACAGAGTTGCCTGCTTCCCGGTGTAGGCGTGCAGTGCCTTGCAGACTGTGCTGACCTCTGGGGATTCTCACTGGGTCCACAGACGGCAGTGGAATCGGGAAGGGTGACCTGCAGTCCACGTTGCTGGAAGGGCACGGCACCGCCCCGCCGGACCTGGACCTCTCAGCCATCAACGGTAAAGCACTCACCTTGGCCCCCCCTCACTGCCCCCCGCTTTGCCCCAGCGGGCTGCCGAAGCGTGCTCTGAGTTCTCACCCTCAAAATGCTCTTCTTGACCTTAGACAAAAGTATGGTTAGAAAGACTCCGCAATTAGAAAAAACGATGTCGAAGAAGACTGAGTCATCGTCATTTTCTTCTTCACAGAGAAAGAGCCCGGTAAGTGTCCGAAATGAAAGGGAAGCTGCGGAATTAGAGACGTCTGATATTAGCTTCTGCCCTGTGCACATGCCATGCGAGGCTCGAGGCTCTAAGATGGAACAAGCCAGCCACACGTTTTAGGACAAACCCAAGACCACACATGTCCTCAGAATATACGTAGAGTTTAAGTTGCCCCAAGTACATGTACAGGAGTCATTACTAAGGCGAGATCATGTGAACAACAGTGCCTCGTTTGCTGATGCTGTGCTAGGGAAAGCACCAGGCCAGGCCCTGGGTCCCGGGGCAGGACGGCTGGGCTGGGGTCTCGCTGGGGTCGGAGGCCCGCGTCCTGGCTCCAGTGTGGCACTGATTGGATGGGTACCCCCCCAGCTGACCCTGGACCAGCCAGCCACGGGACGGGGCCGGACCATCCCCTTCCTTCTCACAGGGCGCCCAAAAAGACTAAAGGAGAAAATAGAAACAGCGGGTTGATACACAGGAGAGAATCATCAAACTACTAAATTAAGTAAAGTTCGTAAAGGGTCGGTTTCTGCCCCTCCGGGGGAGAGAGCTAGGCTTATACCAATTCACTGGCAACCAAAAATGTCTTTCTCTCCTCCTCAAGGACCTGTCGGAGGCGATGGAAATGATGGAATCCCAAACGTTGCTCCTGACCCTGCTGACCGTAAAGGTGAAGACAGGACCTTGCTGGCACGTGACGTGGGTGGGGGGCAGCCTTTGTCAGCCGCAGGGCTGGAGTGCCCGCTCGTCTGAGCTCCTGTTGTGCACTTGACAGATGGAGAACGGTCTCGCTTCATTCGAAGAAAAGGCAGAGAGGAACTTACTAATAATGTGTAAAGAGAAGGAGAAGCTGCAGAAGAAGGCCCATGAGCTGAAGCGCAAACGTCTCCTCACTCAGAGGAAGCGGGAGCTAGCAGCCGTCCTTGACGCTCAGGTCAGCGGTGACTGCAGTCTCCGCGCCGCGTGTCTCGGGAGGGGGCGAGCCCGGCAGGGCACTCGCAGGGAGTGCTGACGGGAGGTGTCCCTGCCCCCTGGGTGTTGGTATGTGACAGTCTGTAAGAGGACGAGGCTGTAATGTCAAGTACTAAGCAGCCAGAGGGACCTGCCCCTTCCATGCACGCATGGCATATTCTTCAGGCCCCTGAGGCTTGTGCCCAGTGAGGCAAAGACGTGAGCCGCGCCTCCCCACGGGGCCAGGGTGCTGGTGGGGGACGCCGTCTTGGCGCCGCGTGGTCAGCGTTGGGACAAGAGCCAACCCCTGGCACCTGGAGAGGGCCCGTCCGGAGATGGGGCTGGTCCTCTTGAGTGTGCAAGGGTACTAGGGCTGCCGTAACTAGTACCCAGGGGCCGGGCGGCTTAAATGACGGCCCGGGATTCTCTCACGGTTCTGGAGGCAGGACATCTGAGACCAAGAGGTTAGCGCTTCTGGTGCCTTACCAGGGCCAAGAGAGAAAGCTGTGTCCTCGGTCTGTAGCGGGCCATCTCCTCCCTGCGTCCCTTCACTTGGCATTCTCTCTGTGTGCTTGTCTGTCTCCAGACCTGGCTCACTTGAACGACTTCACCTTAACTCGGTTACTTCTGTAAAGACCCTGTCTCCAAGTCAGGTCATATTCTGAGGTGCTGGGGTTGGGACATCCACAGAGGAATTTGAGGGGACACGATTCAACCCCTAATACCCAGTGTATGTGTGTCTATGTGTGTCTGTGTGAGAGAGAAAGAGAATGCTCTGCAGCCAGGCCCTGGGCTAAGAGCTGGCCTCTGTCCTCATGGAACTTAGAGTGGAAGGAAAAGAAAAGACAAGCGAACAAATACATTCTCACAGGCCCGCATGAGGTCCCTAACAGCATGTACAAGGGGGAAGGGGGTTCTTACGAGGGGCAGGCCTTTCGGCTCAGTGCTCTGAAGCAGGAGGGCCCAGCTTTCTTGGGTCCAGTGTGGTCCCACTTGAGGGCCTGGCCCTGGAATATTCTGGAAGCCATGTTCCTAGTGAAGAGGCCTGGGCCACCTTGCTATCGGCTGGGCTATTGGAGGGCAGCTGGGAGTGAGGGGAGAGACCCCCACACCCACGGAAGCCTCCTGGAGGATTCCTTAGGAAATCCTGAAAGCACAGCACTGTATCTTCACCTCACAGGTACTGTGAACTTCCCAAGTGTGTGACTGGGTCTTGTCTCATAGGCCTCTTTCACTCCTGCCTGCAGATCGAAATGCTCAGCCCCTATGAGGCTGTGGCCGAACGCTTTAAGGAGCGGTACAAGACATTTGCCACGGCCCTGGACACCACGAGGCACGAGCTTCCTGTGAAATCGATCCACCTGGACGGGGACGGGCAGAGTTTCTTAGGTAGGAAACGGGGTGGCTGCCGGGCAAGGGGCAGATCCAGTGTGGGTTGGTGCTCCTTGTGTGCCAGCCACCTTTATCCATTTGTGTCACATCACAGCCTCCTCTGAGGTAGATGGTGCATCCCTCATCAGATGGCAGAGGACAAGGGAGGCTGGCAAGGCTGCGGTTTGTCCGGGGTCGCGCTCTGAGTAAGGACCATGCTGGGATTTTAAGCCAGGTCTGTGGACCGGCCCAGTAATTTCCAGCCCTGCTGAAAGACACTTCTGTGGAGCAGCTGCATTCCCCCAAAGGGGGTCTCTTCAGAGATGCTGATCTTCACCCCATCCAGCTTTCTTTTTTCTTCTTTTCTTTTTAAGATTTTATTTTTAAGTAATCTCTACACCCATCGTGAGGCTCAAAGTCGCAAACTCAAGATCAAGAGTCACACCCTCCAGCGACCAAGCCAGCCAGGCGCCTCAACCCCATCCTGCCCTCTACACAGAGCCATGGGATCCCTCTCTTGCATAGGGTTCCCACCTAATCCTTCACGGGAAGAAATCAGCAAGCATGCTTGATCTTAAAATTCTCTTTAGAGGAAGTATCTTCCCAAAGCAAGTTTTCAGTTGCCTTAGTGTCTGGTTATTTCCAGGCAGGGCCCTCATGAGCCATCTACATACGTCTAGTTTGAGGCTGATGTAGTAAAGCATCACCACCTAAAATCAGGTGGACAGTCCCTCCAGAACTTGCCACAAACGCAGTTCAGGATCACAAAGGCTGTTGTTGTATTGGTAATCTCAGAGATGATTCCTGATCCACCTTTTCCCAGTATGGATAAGTAAGGGAATCACATGGAGTCTTGAAGAACGAGGCTTGTGGAGCGATTATCTGCGTGCAGGTGTCCGGTTTTATAATGACAGCAGTCAGCTGCACACCTGCGACTCGGACTCCGTCTCTGACAAGTGCCGTAGGTGGTGACTAGGAGTTGGGATCGGGGAACGGAGGAACATCCCACGGCTTCTAGAATTAATGGACAGGGCGCCGTGGCTCAGTTGGTTAAGCGACTGCCTTCGGCTCAGGTCATGATCCTGGAGTCCCTGGATCGAGTCCCGCATCGGGCTTCCTGCTCGGCAGGGAGTCTGCTTCTCTCTCTGACCCTCCCCTCTTCTCATGTGCTCTCTCTCATTCTCTCTCTCTCAAATAAATAAATAAAATCTTAAAAAAAAAAAAAAAATTAATGGACAGACTGGGTAGCTCAAAACACCAGAAGCTTATTCCCTTCAGTTCAGGGGTCCAGCAGTCCAAAATCAGGGTGTCCACAGCGGTGAACCTTTCTGGAGGCTCTGAGGGAATATGTGTTCTGTGCCTCTCTCCTGGCTCCCGGTGTTTCTCCCCGTTCTTGGCATTCCTTGGCTGGTGGTGGCGTCGCTCCAGTCTGCCTGTGTCTTCCCACGGCCTTGCCCTTGAGCGCCGCTGCTTCTGAATTGCCCTCTTCTCAGAAGGATGCCAGGTCACAGACCTCACTGTAACCCAGTGATGTCGACAGAGACTCCACGTCCAGTAAGGTCACGTTTGCAGGTACTTGAGATTAGGTCCTGAACACGTCTTTTTGGGAGGAGGCAGTGGAGACCAGAACGAGGAGTAGAAGAGGATGGGTGTTTGTGGAAGAACCCTTATAATGTTCTCAAAAGGTTACGGTGTCCGGTTGTGACACATCGTGTGTACAGGTGTGGCATGTGCTGGAAGTGGAGAGCTGCCGGTTTCCTTAGATGCAGGCCATGCTCTCGGGGCTGAGGGGTGCAGAGATGCCAGGAGCGTGGAGTGGGAACCACAGGCTTTTTGTTAAGTTGCTCGCAGGCCAGACTTCCTTGGCCTTTTGTGTTGGTTTCTGTTGAGGACGTTGAAGTGGCCTTCCGGGTCTGTTCCAGCGACTGCCCGGCTGGTGCACACGCCTGATCTACGATCTCAGGCCCCCGTGGTCTCCGGCACAGGGGCACAGAGGCCGGACCAGCACATGGAGGTTGTCCTCCACGACCCTCTCTGCCTTTGAGCTCTTCACGATTCCAGCATAACACGCGAGCATTCCAGGGAACAAGAAAAATCCCGTCAGCCACCCAACTTGCGCATCCCTTGCTTGGGGCACCGTGAAACCCTTGGCTGACTGTCCCTTTCTTCCTCCAGACGATTTGCAGCGGGAGTTGATGACCACATGCCATCTGCTGGAAGAACTGGGGATCGGCAGTTTAGAAGAAAACTTGAAAGCTCTGGACCTGCTGAGCGAACTTAAGGAAACGACCCAAAAAAAGGATCTGGAGCTCCGAAGGTATTGCAAAAAAGATTTGAAGTTGGGAGCAGCGGGTCGTGCTCCAGAGAGGGGGCAGCTCTGGTGTTTTCAGAGGCTGGGGGTGCAGGGGTCCGCTGCGGCAGGGAGAGGGGACTGGGCAAAGCACCTTGAACTCAGCCCAAACCCCCGTGTGTGTTCTCAAGCAGCCACGATAGAAAGGGGGCTCTAGCGTCACCCGTCCTGTACTTCCCAGAGTCAGAGCACTTCTGGTGCCCTTGGATGGGTCTGCTCGTGCTTGAAGCATCTCCTGGGGTAAGGGCTTGGGGTGCTCTTCTTGGAACTTGCTACTGGAAGTATAAATACATATAGAAAAGGCATGGATCCTAACAGTTTAGTTGATGGGTTTCACGAACGTGTGCCCTAGGGAAGCAGCCCCCAGGCTGCAGTGCACCCCACAGCCCGCTCCCCCAGCAAGCCCCCTCGACACCTTTCTCAGTGCTGAAGCTTTCCCCTGGGTTTTTTTTTTTTTTTTTTGACCGTGGGGCTTTCCTCCTCATCTTCCCTAAAAGAATCTCCTTTCTCTCTCCTTCCTAATGCTGAATGTGCTTCCTGAAATGTCTAAAGCATTTGAAAATTACTCGTAAAAAAGAGCTGCCCCCTACTATGACGTTTCCTTCTGTGTGCACCCTCAGATGAGCTCAGCACGCATCAGAGGTTCCAGATTACAAGGGTCCCACGTTCGGCTGGCCAGACACGCTCCTTCAGTGTGTGTTTCCCCACCGCCGTTTACACTGCGTGAGGGCCACCCCTCCATTCATGGCATGGTTCCTGACGCGGTGTGGGTGTTCCCTAAATACTTGGTGAATAAACGAGTCTTCTTTTGCACCTGCCCGGTCCTGTTCTTGCAGGCCTCTCTGAGTTCTGCTCAGATTTGTTCTGTTCTTAGTTGTCCGTGCTTTCCCAAGAGCACACGGGAAGCAGCCGCCTTCCCCACATTGCAGCCGCAAAGGCCGAAGCCCCCCTGGTTCTCTCTGGCTCCCGGGCACAGAGGGCGAAAAGGCTTCATGCATCCTGTCGTTTCTGCAGGAGCTTCGCCCAGGTGCTGGAACTCTCCGCCGAGGCAAGTAAAGAGGCGGCCTTAATCAACCAGGAGGTCTGGGAAGAAGCCCAGGGCCTGGAGGCCCCCAGCCGGTGGTACTTCAATCAAGAAGGCGCCTGTGGGGAAGCTCCGGGAGAGGTCGGGACGCCACTCCTGTTGGGCGCTGGTGAGCCACACGCGGTGTGAGTCTATACGCAGGCCATGTCCCCCCCGCACAAGTGGGGACCTCCCTGCAAACCGCCGGGAGGAAAGCCCACCTCCTCCCCCTGGCTCAGGGCATACGTGTGCCATGGCGCGTGTGATGCTGTGGGAACTCAAGCACTTTAGACACTAGTTTGGCAATGTAGCTGTTTTTGTATGAGCGTATCACTTGATATTTAAAGAATAAAACTTTTGCATTTGAGCCTTGGTTGCTACGTCAGGGGCCAGGAGAAGGCTCGTGTTATTTTAAGTTCTTCTGAAGAGCTGCTCCTAAGCCTTGGGACCTCGGAGACATTGTGAGTGTTTCACTTGCACGGGGATTTCATGTCCTTCAGTCATGAGGTGCCTATCCCTTTACTTTCCTTCAGCAAATTCGGAGTTGGCCCTCCGGTGGAAGCTCTCCACCCAGTCCAGAGTCCCAGTGCTGTTGCTGCAGGCGCTGACGGGCTCTGGGCTACACCCCATGCCCAGTATGGCACAGAGGATCAGCCCTCCAGCTCTTGTCTGCACTGCGTGGGCTCCGGCCACCTGGGTGCTTCCCAGGTAGCGTGCCTGCGTTGACGTTGGCTGGTTCCCGTTTATAAGCCTGTGTTACAGCACTGGGTATGGGAACGTTCCCCAGAGAGGCGCGGTATCCGTTGACATGCGTCTGAGTAAAAGAGACGCAGCCACCGTTGCTAAGGCCGCTCAGACGTGCAGGGCTCTTCTTGTCCAGCTTCCGCCTTCGCCCCGCCGGCTCTTGCACTCCTCACCGGGCCTCTCCAGTGGGTTCGGATTGACAGTTGCGGGCAGGGGAAGCGCTCCCTAGGGAGACGCAATAGTCGTGCCCATGAAATAGGCACTAACGGCCACCAGCTCTTCCCGTCAAGCCTGTGGGAACGTTCCAGTCTGTCCCCACTTCACCCGTAATTCTGTCAGCCCGCACATTCCCAGTCTGCGCGTCCATTCACAGCCTGCTCTGGGGCTTCCCGCGGAGCTCCTGGATCAGAGTTCCAGAAACTTCTCTCCCACCCCTGACCACTTTGTCCCCCATTCATGTGCGGAAAGCGTTGGGTCCACCAGAGGGGACACCCGGGAACCCCGGTCCTTTTGTCAGTGGTTGTCTGCACTTACCAGCTCACTTACTGTCCCTCAGGCCCTGTCTCCTCCGGTTTTCAACAGCCAGGGTTTCCAGGGCCCATCGCAGTTTCCTGTTGAGCTGTTCCTCTGCGGAGGAGAGCTCTTGGCTGGTTGTTGGGCATCATAGGCTATCAGTATGTGCCCCAGTCTGAGGGAATGGGACTCGGGTCCACACGGTTGCAGGTTCTGCTGCGGTTCCTTTACAGCACTCTGGGCGTCTGCGTGTACCACCGGGTAAGCAAAGCCCGTTCAGAATCCCAGTCTGTTCCCTCCAGGGAGCCTACCACGGAGCCATCTGCAGGCTCTGTCTCTCACGTGGGTAGACAGAACAGTTCTTATTTTTAAAGATTTTATTTATTTATTTGACACAGAGAGAGAGAGACAGAGAGGGAACACAAGAAGGGGGAGTGGGAGAGGGAGAAGCAGGGTTTTCGCGGAGCAGGGAGCCCGATGCGGGGCTCGATCCCAGGACCCTGGGATCATGACCTGAGCCGAAGGCAGACGCCTAACGACTGAGCCACCCAGGCGCCCCCAGACAGAACAGTTCTTGTAGGCATTTTGTGCCGCCGTGGGTGCGAGGGGGCCTTGTCAAGATTCAGCACATTTCTACATTGCTACAGAACCCCCACGTCCACTCATGTGCCCAGGAGGCCACCCGGAGTGAGGACCCTGGGCCAACTCCAATCCCCTTCCAAACCTTGAAGGCATTTCTTCTGATGGGCATTGTTGTGTCCTATTCTCATGCCCCCCTCCAATTCCCATAGTGATTTCCACAGGGCTGGGCCCCACACGGGCACCCATTTCGTAGGCCAGCTTTCCACTGCCATTTGCCTGACTGGCCAGGTCACTGGCCGTGACCCCTGAGTCTAAAACCCAGACAGAGGGACTCTTGTTCTGTTCAAGTCTTCCATTACTGCTGAGAAAAGGGTGTGCAGTTCAGCCCACCGGACTGGTTTGTTTTTACCTCCTTTGATGAGGGTGCCGTCCTTCCAAACTGTTGTCCCTTCACCTTGGCACTGCTGTTCATAAGCCAAGCAGCTCTTTGTCAGTGAGAGCTGTTTGTAGGGCACTCTTTAAGTGACAATAGAATCTGGCAGCTACTCCCACGGCTTCAAAGTCAGTCCTAGGGGAAAAGAGGCTCCCTGCTCATGCGTATCTCCTTTCATTCCCCCAGTAGCACAGTTGTGCATTGTTACCATCGTAGTCTGGGCAAATACTCTACAAATGGAGTATTTCTCCAACGCCATCAAAAACATGACGGATATGGCGGCTTTCGAGAATATTTTATATCCTCTAGTTACAGAGACAATCTTCTTTTTTTTTTTTCTTTTTTTAAAGAGGGAACACAAGCAGAGGGAGTGGGAGAGGGAGAAACAGGCTTCCCACAGAGCAGGGAGCCCGATGCGGGGCTCGATCCCAGGACCCTGGGATCATGACCTGAGCCGAAGGCAGATGCTTAACGACTGAGCCACCTAGGCGCCCCTACAGAGACAATCTTAATTAACCAAGAGGTCTGGGAAGAGAACAAGGAGGTCCATTAGTATTTCAAGGGAGAGAGCACTGCTGGGAAATCTCGGGGAGAGCTTAAGCGCATGCTCCTCTCGGGACAACAAGCTTCATGCATCCTGAATCCACACCCAGGCCACACTCACTAACCCAGGTGACGAGCTTCCTGCAAACAGCTAGGGAGTACACATCCTATGCTGCTTGTTCAGTGAGGGGTTTTCAGTGATAGATACGTGATATTCAGTAAACAGGATCCCTTTATCCCCTTGTTCTAGGCAGTTTTGTATGATTATTTTGTTTGATATTTTAAAAATAAACCTGTTCTGATTGAAGTCTTGGTTCTTTGTGTACCGGGGACAGCTGAAAGTCACGTCACCATATTGTTACTTATAGTAAAAAATATGTTTGGTCTTCACCTGAGTTTCTGGCAGAGCTCCTAAAACCCTTGGAATTTACTAAGTGATGGGAACGGTAAAGGTGTATTTTGCTGTTAATGAGGCGACTTTTGGAAAGACCCTACGTAACCTAAGGATGGGGAGAACCAACCATGCAGTTAGAGGGGTTGCAACTCTGAGGCCTACCCACCCCCCACATGATCCCCCCCCCTTCTCCTGGGAGAGGAGAGGGGCTGGTGATTGAATTAAGTTGCCAGTGGCCAATGTTTTCATCAGTTATGCCTGTGTCATGAGGCCTCCATAAAAGCCCAAAACAATAGTTGGTTCAGAGAGCATCCGGCTGGTGAACTCATGGAGATGCTGGGAGGGTGCACATCCAGGGAGGACATGGAAGCTCCATGCCTTTCCCCTATACCTTGCCCGATGCAGCTATTCTATTGGGCTGTCCCCGCATCCTATCCTTTTCTAATAAATTGGTAACTTAATGAGTAAACTGTTTTCCTTAGTTCTGTGACTCACTCTAGCAAATTAGTGGAATTCAAGGGAGAGGGTCATGGGAACCTCTGATTTCTAGCCCGTCAGTCAGAAGCACAGGGGACACCCTGGACTTGTGATTGGCATCTGAAGTGGAGGGCAGCCTTTTGGGACTGACCCCATAGGCAGTGGACCTGATGTCGTCTCCATGTGGATAGTGTCTGAATTGAGTTGAACTGTAGGACACCCAGCTGGTATCCTAGAATTGCTTGGTATTGTGAGAGGAAAACCCACACATTATAATTGGTATCAGAATAAGATTTGTGTTGTCTGATATTTTTCTGAACAGCCGGTCCTGAGCCTTGGGTGAAGGGCTCACGGTGCAACCATGTGTACCATGGGATGTATGTGCTCAGAAAAGGTTTCTATTGGAGGAGGATTAAGAGGTCGACAATGTTTTGTGAATGCTCTCATCTTTTCTTCTTTTCCTCTTCAAATAGGCTGAGGATAAAGAAAAAGGTTTATTCAAACAGGATGGAGGGAAATAAAACCACATAATTATATCAATTGATGCAGAAAAACCATTTGGCAAAATGCAACACCCTTTCATGATAAAAACACTCAACAGACTGACTGAGGGAAACTACCTTACTATAATAAAGGCCATCTATGAAGAACCCACAGATCACATCATACTCAGTGGTGAAAGACTAAAAGCTTTTCTTTTCTTTTTAAGTAGGCTTGATCCCTGAGATCAAGACCTGAGCTGAGATCAAGAGTCAGATGCTTAACTGACTGAGCCACTCAGGTGCCCCTGAAAGCTTTTCCTTTAAGATCAGAAACAAGGATGTCCACTTTCACCACTTTTATTACACGTAGTACTATGGAAGTCTCAACCAGGGCAAGTAGGTAAGAAAAAGAAATAAAAGACATTCCACCAGGAATTGAGGATTAAAATTCTGTCTGTTCGCAGATGACATGATGGTATACATAGAAAATCCTAAAGTTCCACAAAATAAACAGAACTAATAAATGAATTCAGCAAAGTTGCAGGATGCAAAACTGACACTCAGAATTCAGTTGTGTTTCTATACACTAACAGTGAACAAAAAGGAAATTAAGAAAATGATTCCATTTGCAATAGCATCATGAAGAGAAATACTTAAGAATGAACTTAACCAAGAAAGCAAAAGATTTGTAAACTGAAAACTATAAAATATTACTGAAAGAAAGAAGATACAAATAAATGGACAGACATGCCATGTTCATAGACTGGAAATCTTAATGTTATTAAGATGTCAGTATTACCCAAAGTAATCTATAGATTTAATGCAGTCCCTGTCAAGAGCCCAACAGCATTTTTTAGAGAAATATAAAATCCATCCCAAGATGCATACGGAACCTCAAGGGACCCCAAATAGCCGAAATAATCTTGAAAAAGGATAACAAAGTTGAAGTTCTCAATTTTCTGATTTCAAAACTCACTACAAAGCTAAAATAATCAATAGTATTATACTGGCATAAAGACCAACATGTAGAGCAATGGAATAGAACAGAGACCCCAGAAATAAACCCTCACATATATAGTTAAATGATTTTCAGTAAGGATGCCAAGACCATTCAGTGGGGCAGGGACAGCCTCTTCAACAAATGGTGCGGGGAAAACTGGATAGCCACATGTAAAAGAACGAAGTTGAACACTTAGCACCGTATACAAATAGTGACTGAAAATTATCAAAGACCTAAACATAAGACCTAAAATGATAAAACTCTTAGAAGAAATTAGAAAAGCTTTATGACGTTGGATTTGGCAAGGAGTTCCTGGATGGACACCAAAATCACAAGTAACAAAAGTAAAAGTAGACAAAGTGGACTGCGTCAAATGTAAAACTTCTGTGCATCAAAGGACACGATAAACAGTACAGAGGCAACCTATGAAATGGTAAAAAAAATATTCGTTGAATACATATCTGTTAAGGGACTAATATCCAGAATATATAAAGAACATCTATAACTCAACAACAGAAGCTCCCAAATTATCTAAGTAAGAAATGGACAAAGGATTTGAATTGACAATTCTCCAAAGGTGATATACAAATGGCCAACAAACATATGAAGATGCTCAACATCACTCATCATCAGGGAAATGCAAATCAAAACCATAGTGAAATACCACCTCACACCCTTCAAGTGGCTATGATCAAAGTAACAAATGCTGGTGGGGATGTGGAGAAGTTGGAACCCTTGCGCACTATTGGTGGGAATGTAAAATGGTATAGCTGCTGTGGAAAACAGTGTGGTGGTTCCTCACAAAATTAAAAATATAATTACCTTAGAGTCAGCAATTCCACTTTTGGATATATATCCAAAGGAGATGAAAGCAGGAACTGGAAGAGATTTTTGCATACCTGTGTTCACAGTAGCATTATTCACAATAGCCAAGAGGTGGAAGCAACCCATGTGTCCATCGACAGATGAATGGATAACCCAAATGTGGCCTATCTACACAACGGAATATTCAGCCTTAAAAAGGAAGGACATTCTGACACATGCCACAGTATGGATGAACCTTGAGGACATTATGCTAAGTGAAACAAAAGGATAAACAGCCTCAAAAGGATAAACACTTCATGATTCCACTTATATGAGGTCCCTAGAGGAGTCAAATTCAAAGAAACAGAGGTAGAATGGGGGGGAGCAGGGCCTGGGGGAGGAGGACTGGGGAGTCCGTGTTTAGTGGGGACACTGTTTCAGCTTTGCAAAATGGTAGTGATGGTTGCATAACAATGTGAATATACTTAACACCACTGAACTATATGCTTAGAAATGGTTAAGATGGTAAATTTTTTGTATTTCTTACCACAATAAACATTTTAAACAATGTGGGAAGGGTAATTATTCACACTCCAAGAGGAAGATAGAAAAAGTAATAGAACAAACTCTGCCAAGATGTGTGTGTGGTGAATTAACCTTGCCTAAGAGAGGTCGGGCCTTTGCTCTTGGCTCTTGGGAGGTGACCTCTAGTCCTCTGGAATGTTCTGCCTGACAGGAGTGTGTGTTCGTCTGGGGGGTTTGGCCCACAGCCTTTCAGTACTGTCTCTAGGAGAGAATGGAAGACTAAAGGTCAGCCATGTGAGCCATATGTGACTAAGCCCAAACAAAACTCTGAGCGCCAAAGCTCAGGCAAGATCCCTTGGTTGGTGAGATGCGTGCGTATTGTCACACAGTGTGGTTGGGAGGAGGAATCCGGCATCTGTGACTCCCCTAGGAGAGAGTAACTGGGGAGCTCCATGTTTGGACCCCTTCTGCACCCTGCCCCATGCATCTCTTTCCTGGGCTGGTTTTAACCTATCCTTTCACTATAATGAACTGTAGCCATTAGCATAAGCTTCCAGTGAGTTCTGTGAGTCCTTCTAGAGAATTATCAACCCCAACAATGATTTTGGGAACCACTGCAGTAGGTGTCAGAAATAGGGACAGTGGGGCTGCCTCTATCCAAAGCAGTGTGGCAGTTCCTCAAAAAGTTAAACAGAGAATTACCATGTGACTCAGCCCTTCCACTCTGAGGTATGGACCTCAAAGAACTGAAAATAGAGACTCAGATACTGGAGCACATTGTTCATAGCAGGACCATTCACAGTTGCCAAAAGGTGGAAACAACCCAAATGCCCATCAGTGGCTGAACGGATGAACAGAATGGGGTGCATCCAAACAATGGAAGATCTATCATAAAAAACAAAGCATGGCGGGGCAGGCTCAGATGGTTGAGCTGGGTGGCTCAGATGGTTGAGCGTCTGCCTTAGGCTCAGGTCGTGATCTCAGGGTCCTGGGATGGAGCCCTGCATAGGGCTCCCTGCTCTGCAGGGAGCCTGCTTCTCCCTCTCCCTCTGCCTCTACCTGCTGCTTCCTCTGCTTGTGCTCGCTCTCTCTCTCTGTCAAAAATAAATAAAATTAAATAAATAAATAAAAATAAATAAAAGCATGGCTGGATACACGCTACGTGGATGAACCTGGAAAACATTCTGCTGAGTAAGAGAAGCCAGACACAAAAGGCCACAGATGTGTATGATTCCATCTTAACCTTTCTATGAAATGTCCAGAATAGGTAAATTCATAGAGGCAGAAAGCAGATAAGTGGTCAGGGGCTGGTGGTGGTCGGGGGAATGGGGAGTGACTGTTCACGGGGATGGGATTTCCTTTGGGATAATGAAATATTTTGGAACTAGATAGAGGTAATGGTTGCACAACTCTGTAAATATACTAAAAACCACTTGTAGGGGGTCACACTGTGCCCCCCACAAGATACATTCATCCGGACTCATGATGAGACCTAATTTGGAATAAGAGTCTTTGCAGATGTAACTAACATAAGGATCTCAAGGTGAGATCACCTTGGATTGGCAGTGGGCCCTGAATCCAATAACAGGTGACTTTATATGAAAACATAAGGGGAAACAGACACAAGATAAAGAAGAGAAAGCCGTGAGATGACAGAGGTAGAGGCTGGAGAGACGTGGCCAAGGGCTGTCGGTGGCCTCTGGAAGCCGCGAGAGAGGCATGGGATGATTCTCCCTCGGAGCTTCCAGAAAGAATCAACCCCGCCCACACTTTGATTTTAGTTTTTCAGCCTCTGGAATAGTAAATTTCAGTTGTTTTCAGTCTCTCATTTGTGTTAATTTGTTATGACAGCCTTAGGAAGCAATACATCACTGAATGATACAATTTATAATGGTAAGCACACACACATAAGTGCACGCGTGTGCATACACGGGCACACATGCACACACACACACTCTGCTCCTCCTGCAGCCTTCCGCATCTCCACCAATGACAATCCAAACCTCTAGCACCCAGGGCAAACCCTGTTGCTGCCCTATATGCGGGATGTAAGAGTCTGATGCTCTGCCATATACGTGTTCTTCCCTCCGCTCTTTTTCTTTCTCGGGCAGCTTTTGGACTGTTCGTCTTCCCCGGAGTTCCCTTCATCTTGTGGCCTCTACTTACAATCGTGAAATTGTGCCTCCTGCCCTGTAACACGGGCAGCGAGTACTGCATGCTTCAATTAAGCCAGGGCTCCGGAGCGCCGCAAAATGAACAGATGGTATGCAAAATACGCTCTGTTGTGTTGGGAACTCAACTTTAAGGTATTTAAGGAGCAACTGTGCATTGTGACTATGAATCATGGGGAAAGATGGCCGTGATTTCTTACACGGAAACAGAAAGGTCAAAATAACGTGTAGGCAATGGGACAATTGGTGTTGAAATTTCTAAAAAACCTGGAAAGATAAACAAAAATGCTTGGGAGAAGCTGTGTCCAGGGTTGGGGGCTGGGGGACTCCGAGGGAGGAAGGAGGGGTGTTGGCTTGTTGTGCTTCTTGTTGCATTTTACGTTCCCATTTCAGTCCAACATTTCCTCCTCTGCGTGTATCACATTTCCCCAAGGAATCCATGCAGTGGAACTCGGGCAAGCTGACTTTTTGATTACAGCCATTCTAGTGGGGGCCAGGTGGTATCTCTTCGTGGGTCTGATTTGCCGTTCCTTAATCATTGGAGCATCTTTTCAAGTATGTATCAACCATTTGTATATCTTCTCTGAAGAAATGTTGTCTTAGTTTGGGTTGCTACAACAAATAAGCCATAAACTGGGGGTGGGGGGGTCTTTAACAACAAACAGTTATTACTCCCAGTTCTGGAGGCTAGGGAGGCCGAGATCGTGGTTGGGTTCTTGGTGAAGTCCCTCTTCCTGATTTACAGATAGTCTTCTTCTAGTTGTATCCTCACATAGCAGAATGGAGAGAGATCATCTCTCTGATGTCTTTTCTTATAAAGGCACTAAGCACATTCATGGGGCTCCACTGTCGTGACCTAATCACTTCCTAAAGGCCCTGCCTCTTCATACCGTCACATGGGGGATTTAAATTTCAACCCATGAATTTGGGGGGGGGGACACAAACATGCAGGCCATAGCAAATATCTCTTCAGATCTTTTGTCCATGTTTCTAAAGATTCCACATGTAAGTGAGATCGTACAGTATTTGTCTTTCTCTGTCTAACCTGGTTCACTTAGCATAATGCCCTCAGGGTCCATCCACGTTGTCACAAATGGCAGGGTTTCCTTTTTTATAGCTGAATAATATTCCATTATATATATAATACATAATAATATATACATACATATGTATACCATGATTATATATATAGATGTGTGTGAGTGTGTGTATACACCACATTTTCTTTATCCATTCATCTGCCAATGAACACTTAGGTTGTTTCCATGTCTTGGCTATTGTAAATAATGCTGCAATGAGCATGAAGGACCAGATACCTTTTTGAGTTAGTGATTTTGTTTCCTTTGGGTAAATACCCAGAAGTGGGATTGCTGGATCATATGGATGTTCCATTTTGAATTTTTTGAGGCACTTCCATGCTGTTTCCTGGCTGTACCCATTGACATTCCCACTGTCCAAGGCTCAAAATAGCCACAGTGAAGCCAATGAATCACTGAAGTAGTATTTAGCAAAAATTTATTGTACACACACCAAAAAGACGGTTTGCAAGCTGGGAGCACTCAAACCAGAACACGGGATGTATTTGCTGAGAAAGCAGTGACTGTTGATTCTTCATGGTGACTGGTTACAATATTACAGTTTTCAGTGGTTATATCAACCTTGGAAATCAGTTCAAGTTTGGCTTATCATTTCCAGAGGCACAAGCAGATGATGCAGGTCGAGGTAGCCTTGCAAAGTAAGCTAAATTAAGCTTTGCCTCCATGGCTAAACTGGTTCTCTCTCAGGGAAACTTCAAGGCCGGTCTCTGTCCTTGATTTTAACACTACGAAGGTGCACAGAGCTTCCCTTTCCTCCACATCCTCGCCAACACTTGTTATTTCTTATCTTTTTGATTTGTGGTTTTGGTTTGCATTTCCCTGATGATGAGTGACATTGAGCATCTTTGCATGCCTTTGTCCGCTTTTAAATTGCATCGGCCTTTTATTATTGAGTCGTAAGAGTTCTTTATATATTCTAGATAGAAATCCTTTATCAGGTATATGATTTGCAAATATTTTCTGCCTTCCGTCAGTTGTCTTTTGACTTTCTTGCTGGTGTTGCTTGAAGGGCAAAGTTTTTAAATTTGGGCAAGTCTGGTTTCCTATAGTGTATGTCCTTTATACAACCTGGGGCAGGTATGGTGCATTTCACAATAGAAATACAGGTATCTAGTGGAGGCACTGTGGAGAGACTTCATTATATAGGTTGGAACGACACTGGCCCGAAATAGCCACAGAGCAGGGCTGCATGGCCATGTCTGTCTGTCCTGAGACAGACAGACTCTAAGTGTCCTCCGCCCATCAGAGGGCCGCCTCCTCTGAGTATGTGGGGAAAGAAACACTTTAGCTGTCACATCTTCCATTTCCAGTGTGGTGGAGTGGGTGCTGCTCTAGGCTCTGGGCTCCCTCACGAGTCCCCAGTGAGCTGTCCTCAAGGTATGACCACCGGGGACAGTCAGGACAAGTCACACGCAGGAATGAAAGACCCTCAAGCACCACCTGGAGTCCGTGAGTCCGTTAGGATTCCTTCGTTGCCTCCCATCATGAATACAGAGCTCCAGCTTGGGCTTCCGAGGTGCTGACCCAAAGCAAAGCCTGCTGCCTACACCAGAGGCTGGGGATGTTTCGGGGGGGGCAGTACTGAGGGGGGCAGCGCTCTGCTCTGTGCACAGCCCCTGTTCATTTCAGGCTGTGGTTCTCAACCAGAACGGTTCTCCGCCCTACCCCAGGGGGATATGGGTGACATGCAGGGAATTTTGGGTTGTCGCAGCTCTGGGGTAGGGGATGCTACTGGCACCTGGTGGGTTGGCCCCGAGGTACCACCCAACATCTTACAATGCACAGGACGGCCCCCAGCCACCACCTGCAAAGAATGATCCTGGCCCCAGATGTCCATAGTACCCAGCTTGGGAACTGCTCATTTAAGGTGATTCCGGCTGAGTGAAGCCCAGTAATTGGTGGGTATCAGGAGGCATGATGAAGGCTGTAATTGGAACCTCTGGTCAGCACAGAGGGGACTAAAGCAGGTGGAGGAGAGGAGACCCAAAGGAAGAAGTCACAGAGATGCAGGAGATTCTCCGGGAGGACTCTAGGGGGCAGCAAGTCCCCGGCTCACCCGCGTCCAGGGTTATCGGCCCTCTGGCCAGTTCCGTCCGCGGCTGCCTCACCCACCAATTCAGATGAAATGGTTAGTGTCTTTGCATGCTTTGGAGGAAAAGAAATCAATGCTGAGAGATTATATTAGTGTTTTAGTATGTCTTAGATCTTAGCGGACTTCTTTTGACAGGCCTACCATAGAAAATTGAGATAAGAGTTCTCAGTCATCCAGAATTGTCACCGATCAGATCGGCACGATGCACATTTTGGAGGATATAACTCCAATCGAATTTCAGAGAAAAACAGAGTGGAAATGGAAACATTTGTAACCCGCCTCTCCTTTACTTGTAATATCATGGGCATCTTTTTGTGTCAAGTATCCTTGCACGACATCACTCTTAAAGGCATAGTGTGCTTTGTTTCACATTTTGGTGCTGAACAGCATTGTCCAGGGTAAGATGTGAGCCCCAGCCCTCTCCTGGAACCCCTCAGCTGAGCACCCTGGATGGTTGCCTGGCCTTGCCCGGACTGTCCAGCTCTGTAATGTGGAACATTCGAGCACTGGTTACCTGTGGTGGAGGTTTCGATCTCCGTGTTGTTGATCTTCATGGAGAACTCCACATCATGACATTGGGTCTGTTTGGAGCACCACCAGGAAGGGAGATAAAACCAAGGTTTGCCCAAAGCACAGATAAGGCTCAGGCAGACACCCAGTCTTCAGGAAGAATGTGTTTGGGGGTGAATGGCAGCCCCCCAAAGTTACACCCACACCCTGACACCCAGAACCCGTGACTGTGACCTGATTTGGAAAGGGGTCTTTGCAGATATAATTAGGGGAAGGATCTCAAGATGAGATCACCCTGGGTTATCTGCGTGGGTCCTAAATCTGATGCCACAGGTCCTTAAAGGAGAGGCAGAGAGAGAGTTGAGATGGAGAGAGGTCTCTGTGGACGCAGAAACTGGGGTGATATGGCCCCAAGTCGAGGACGCCGGGAGTCCCCTGAGCTGGGAGAGGCCAGGAAGGACCCTCCCCTACAGCCTTCTGGGGGAACATAGCCCTGCTGACACCTTGCTTTCAGGTGTCTAGAATTGTGAGAGAATAAGTTTTGTTGGTTTAAGTCGCCAGTCTGCGGTTACTTATGGCAACAGCCCTAGGGATCTACTGCAGGATCCAGTCAGGGACACAGAGGGACTTCCGTGGGAAAAAGAGGGTGCCGTGGCCTTGGCCATGCTGCTCAGTCAGTTCCTAGGGACTCTGCTGCCCCCTGGGCTGCCCCTCTTGCTGCACAGATTTGGGGGGCGGTGGGGGCTCCTCTGGCTTAAGATTGTTTGGTGACTTTGAACAGGGAGCAGTTTTCAAACCCCTCCCCAAGCTGCCTCGATTCAGG
This sequence comes from Leptonychotes weddellii, assembly GCF_054177405.1. Taxonomy (NCBI): domain Eukaryota; kingdom Metazoa; phylum Chordata; class Mammalia; order Carnivora; family Phocidae; genus Leptonychotes; species Leptonychotes weddellii. The sequence goes on along the minus strand of NC_138369.1, from coordinate 9,939,657 downwards.
GACAGGGGCTGTGACCACCAGTGCAGGCCCTGGGATGAACCAGGAGCTGCGGGGAAGAAACAGCCCCCAGCCGCGAGGACGCCCCGACCTGACCAGTGAGAGCTGGAGGCAGGCGGTTATCAGGACAGGGTGGAAAGACGGACGTCGTCACTCTCTGGATCCGCACGGTCTCACCTCCCGTAACTCAGATTTAGACGCTCCTTCCTGAGCACTTGCCTTGGCCAGGGGGCCGGAATTGGCAGCAGCAGGCAAAGGGCAGGTTCCCCTTGACTCTGAGGCGTGGTGGTGGACGCGGACGACGGTCGGGGATGGCGAAGCCGGAGGCTGCGCTTGGACGCTTGCCCACGGTGCTTGGGGGGACCGTGGGATAAATGCGGTCATCCCCCCGGACTGCACATTCGCCCCCGACACACGGGGATGGTGACAGCCACTGTCAAGGAAGCCACCTTCTCTACACAAGCATCCGGTTTGTTTTTTGTTTGGTTTTCCTTTACTGAATGCAGTGTGATAGGACTTTACACATAATATAATATTTGTCATTTTTACCGTTTTAAAGTGTGTAGTTACGTGGCGTAAATGCTTTCACAAGGTCGTGTAACCATCTCCACTATCTGCACCCCCAATTTTCATCATCCCCGCCATAAACTCCCTGCTCACTAAACAATAACCCCCTCCCCGTGCCCCCAACCCCTGCTAAGTTCCTTTCTACCTTCTGATTCTATGGATTTGCCTCTTCTAGGCACCTTGCCTTAAGTGGAATCATGCAGTATTGGTCCATCTCTGGTTTACTAAAACATAGCTTATGAATGAACAAATGAACCATAAAGGGTGGTATTGCTAAGTCACCCGGCAGCCCCCACTGACCACGAGGCCTGGGTTCCCTCCCTACCTCCCTGTGCCTGTTTCCATGGGGCAGCCCCCGCTCCCCCCGGGGCTGGGCCTCATCTCCTGTGGAGAAGCCCTTTCACCCCTGCTCTGTCTCCAGCCCACATTCCTGCCTTTTTTGGCTAATTGGAACTGATTGGGTTCCAAGAGTTCCGGAAGCCCCCCTCAGCGATCAGAGAGAGCCCCCCTCCCCCACAGCATCCCAAGGATTTGCTCAGTGAACTGCCAACCCTGAACAATTAAGAGCATTTGCTGGGATTGTGGGCAGACGCTGCGGACCAGACCTCGGGCCAGGCGCCCTCTCTGTGGCTTTGTGAATCCAGCATCCAGCTCATCCCCCCTCCCAAAGGATCCAGGCTGATGTTCATCTTTTGTCTTTTTTTTTTTTAAAGATTTTATTTATTTGTTTTTGAGAGAGAGAGAGTGCGCATGAGCAGGGGGAGTGGGAGAGGGAGAAGCAGGCTTCCTGCTGAGCAGGGAGGCCGATGCAGGACTCGATCCCAGGACCCTGGAATCATGACCTGAGCCGAAGGCAGACACTTAACCTACTGAGCCACCCAGGCAGGACCGAGCCACCGAAGCATCCCATCTTTTGTCTTTGTGGTTTTTTTTCCTCCTCCCTGTGCTGAATCACCAGGTTCTGGTTCACAGCTATCTGAAAGATCCATCTAATTTTCTTCTCACCATTGAACATTTTAGCAAAATCAGACTTCTTGAGAGCTCTGTGTTCTCCCAGCCCTTGATCTCCCTCTAGCCACTGGGTACGCCCTCCTGATAAGCGACTGGCCAGTGTGGGACTCTGGGAAACAGTCTGTTCACAGCTGAAGCCTGTTCTGTCTCCCGAGCCCGGCAGGTTAGCTCACCCGGCCAGGGGCCGCTGGGAAGTACAGAAGAGGCATCCGCTGCTGCAGGATGAGTCGGTGTGGGAGCCTGGCACACAGAGTCCTCAGCTGTCCCCAGAGGCAGGCAGACGCCTTTCTTCTCTTGCTTCCCTTTGAAGAGCACATGGCCTCTGTTACGGGTTGAACGGTGTCCCCCCACCCCCCCAACCAAAAAGACCTGTGGGAATTCTAAGCCCCAGTACTTCCCAGTGTGACCTGATTTGGAAAGAGGGTCTTCCGGATTTAGCCAGGTTAAAATGAAGTCATTAGGGTGAGTCTTAATCCAGTATGACCAGTGTCCTTATAAAAAGGGGAAATTTGATGGGACACCTGGGTGGCTCAGTCGGTTAAGTGTCTGCCTTCTGCTCGGGTCATGATCCCAGGGTCCTGGGATGGAGTCCTGCATCAGGCTCCCAGCTCAGCAGGGCATCTGTTTCTCTCTCTCCCTCTGCCCCTCCCCCCTGCTCGTTCTCTCTCTCTCTCTGCCAAATAAACAAAATCTTTAAAAAGGGGGGGTAATTTGGACACAGAGACATGCACAGAGGGAAGACAATGTGAAGAGACGGAGGGAGAAAGAGACGAGGCAGAGATTGGGGTCACATGGCACAAGTCAGGGAACACCAGAGCCCCCAGGAGCTGCAAGAGGCCAGGAAGGATCCTCCGCTAGATCCTTAGAAGGAGCACAGCCCTGTTGACACCTTGATTCTGGACTTCCGGGCTCCAGAACTGTGGGATAATGAATTCTTACTGTTTTATTATTTTTTTAAAGTAGCTAACCTCGTATGTCTTACTAAGAAGGTGGTGAGGAGGTTTGCCGTGAGGGTATCCAGCTAAAGTATGCTCCAGGCAGAGGAAACAGCCAGTGCAAAGGCCCTGAGGCAACAGTGCCTGGGTGGGATGGGGAGCTTCCGGGAGTTTTGGAGCAGAGGACTGAGTGCTCTGCCATCTGTTTGCCAGGACAGGGGCTGGAAGTCCTGTGGGGGCCATGTCATCTAGGCAAGTGATGGTGGGGTTCACCTGAGCAGGACAGTGGCGGTGAGGAGAAATGGGCACATTCTGGAAACTTCTTTACAGATAGAGGCAGCAAGACTACCTCAGACCCAGCAGGGGGCTGCCGCGGCGCTGTAATCCCACAGCTTTTGTCCAGCTCTTTGGTTTCCATACAAAAATAGAATTATCATCTTCAGATTGTGTGGTGTGACCAGGAGATGGCAAACTACAACCCCCAGGCCAAATCCAACCTGTAGCCTGTTTGTGTCAATAAAGTTTTATTGGCACACAGCTGCTCTCATTCAATGGCGCACTGTGGCCGCTTTCATTCTCCAATGGCAGCGCTGAGTTGTGACTTTCCCGTCACAACTCATACCTCACAACAGGCATACCTCATTTCAGTGTGCTTTGCTTATGGCCCTCTGCAGATACTGTGTTTTTTATAGATTGAAGGTTTGTGGCATCAAGAAAGGCTGTCACCACTGTTTTCCAGTATTTGCTCATTTCCTATCTGGCTGCCGCATTTTGGCAATTCTCACAATATTTCAAACTTTTTCATTATTATTATATTTGTTCTGGTGATCTGTGATCAGTGATTACGACTCACTGAAAGCTCAGATATGGTTAGCATTTTTTAGCATAAAGTATTTTTAAACTTAGGTATGTACATTGTTTTTTAGACCTAGCGCTATTGCATACTTGATAGACTACAGTAGAGTGTAAACATAGCTTTTATATCCACTGGGAAACCAAAAAATTAGTTTGCAGGTTGGCAATGAACCCACAATATCTCCTAAGTGTGCCTCTATCTTTCTTTCTTTTTTTTTTTTTTAAGATTTTATTTATTTGCGAGAGAGAGAATGAGAGACAGAGAGCATGAGAGGGAGGAGGGTCAGAGGGAGAAGCAGACTCCCCGCTGAGCCGGGAGCCCGATGCAGGACTCTATCCCGGGACTCCAGGATCATGACCTGAGCCGAAGGCAGTCGCTTAACGAATAAGCCACCCAGGCGCCCCCAATTTTTTTTTTTAAGATTTTATTTATTTATTTGAGAGAGAGAATGAGAGCGAGAGAGCATGAGAGGGCGGAGGGTCAGAGGGAGAAGCAGACTCCCCGCTGAGCAGGGAGCCCGATGTGGGACTCGATCCCAGGACTCTGGGATCATGACCTGAGCCGAAGGCAGTCGCTTAACCAACTGAGCCACCCAGGCGCCCTGCCTATATCTTTCTGTTCAAAGATCTCAAGTGGCTTCTGTTCTCCCACCTTGATCCCTGACTGATACACTATGTTTTGATACATAATACATTTTGATACATCCATAAAACCAGACTCGATTTCAGCCACCCTAACTGCTGACCGTCACCCCCAGCCCATAGTCAAACGCCTACCGATAAAATTTGATTTCCCAAAGGCTTAACTGCTGGTAGCTTCCTCGTGACCAGAAGCCTTACCGAGAACATGCACGGTCAATTAACGCATATTTTGTGTGTTATATGTTATATTGTATGTTGAATGTATTCTTTTTTTTAAAAGATTTTATTTATTTATTTATTTTAGAGAGAGAGAGAATGTGAGCAGGGTGGTGGTGCAGAGGGAGAGGGAGAGAGAGACTCTCAAGCAGACCCCACTCTGAGCGCAGAGCCTAACGTGGGACTTGATCTCACGACCCTGAGATCATGACCTGAGTGGAAACCAAGAGTCGGACACTTAACCGAGTGAACAACCCAGGCGCCCCTATAATCTGTATTCTTACAGTAAAGTCAGCTACAAAAAAGAAAATCATAAGGAGGGGAAAATACATTTATAGTCCTGTAGCATATAGAAAGAACTCTCCATATGAGTGGACCTACCCATTTGAAATACACATTGTTCAAGGTTAACCGTAGAGATTGTTCTGCAGGTCGTTCTTTCCTTTAATGGTCTGTCCCGTATCTTTCTGTGTCAGCATATCTGACCCCCGCCCCCCCCTTTGTTCTTTTTATCAGCTACCTGCTATCTCATCTTGCGGACCAACCTTGTTGACTTAGTCCTTCTCCCCTCCTGATGCACATTTAAGGTCCCTCCAAGATTTCTCGGTTGTCCCATCCCGTTACAGCGTAGTATGTGGGCGTTCATTAAATGCATTTGGTCTTTTTTCCTCTTTTTGACTGATTAAAAATGACTCATGTGTGCTCCTGCTGAAAAGGGCCCTGGGGCTCATCCGCCCCCTGCCCCACCCCCACCCCTGGCTCCACTCCCTCCACGACCGGCCTGGGACCCGTTCCCAAACAGCTCACTCAGCAGATGTTTGATGATTTCAGAAAGCAAGAGGGTCGCAGGTCACGTCCATCAGCTCCGTGCAGAGCCCCCCAGGACCGCACCCGCCCTGTGGCCTGGCGAAGCTGAGGTGGGAGCCTTGCCAACATCGTGACCACACGGGTTTCTATCTTTATGGTCTCTTCGATCACTTCTGTAGTGGGTTAGCTCAGCTTACAAACCCAACAAATATTTTCCTGTCGGCACCACACTTTTCCCGGGAGAGCTGAAAGCTTCTGGCCTCTGGGTCAGGGGGCTGCCTTGGCCCCAGGCCAGCGATTCATGGGCTCACACAGCAGCATCAGATCTGTGCCAGCCTCCCTGAGCCGCTGGGAGAGGCCCAGGGCCGTTGGGATCTGAGTCCTAGTCTGTCCTGTCCGCAGATAGGACGTCAGGGATGAACGCTGGCGGGGGAGCACATGTGGAGTTCCAAGGGGGACCCGATCAGTGGCCGAGCCAAAGTGCTTTGCAGTTATTCTGCAATTACATTTCTTTTTTTTTTAAGATTTTATTTATTTATTCATGAGAGACAGAGACAGAGAGAGAGAGGCAGAGGGAGAAGCAGGCTCCCAAGGAGCAGGAAGCCTGATGCAGGACTCGATCCCAGGACCCTGGGATCATGACCTGAGCCGAAGGCAGACGCTTAATGACTGAGCCACCCAGGCGCCCTGCAATTACATTTCTTAGAGAGCTTTGAAGACATTTTAGACAAAAAGGCGTGTGAAATGGCACAGTATCCCTCGTATAGAGAGACAAACCTTTCTACGTTCTCCTTTCTAAAAGCCTGTGACCTACTGGCTGGAGGGAAGACTCATGGGGAAGAATTTATGTGGGGTGCACCCCGGTCTCCTGGTCTCTTTCCTGTAACTCTTCTTCACCCCTGTAAATGTCTTGGCATCTCCCGTCTCCCTGTGTCTCCTTTGATAACGAGGCATGCCGATGAGATGTGGGCGCTGGAGCCTGAAGAACCTATTTCCAAAGAAGGTCACATTTGCCTGTTCTGGGACAAAGATTAGGACTTGGACATAATATTTTTGGAGGGACACACTTCAACTCACTACAGAAGCCAAGCTCTTTCTCCCCCAATGTTAACAGCGTTCAACTTTTTACTGACAAAACTTTCGTAACGGCAAATTAAACAATTGTGATATAAAACAGATCATTTGTGGATTAATAATGGTAAATAATTTTTTTCTTAGAGATTTGATTCTTAGTGGAAGTATCGTAGATTTAAATTGGGAACTCGGGGGGCACCTGGCTGGCTCCAGCTGAGGAGCATGCGACTCTTGATCTCGGGGTTGTGAGTTCGAGCCCCACATGGGTTGTAGACATTACTAAAATAAGTAAATAAACTTTATAAAAAAAGAGATTAAATAGATTGGGAACCCAGGTATACTCTCCTAGTATAGTAAACAGTTGGTGGATGACTTAAATTGCTTATGAGATGCAAAATGTAGTCAGAGCACTAATACCAATAGAGGTTTAACATTTTTTTAAAGATTTTATTTATTTGAGAGAGGGCAGAGGAGAGTGAAAGGTAGAAGCAGACTCCCTGCTGAGAAGGGAGCCCTGTGTGGGACTGATCCCATGACCCTGAGATCATGACCTGAGCTGAATGCAGATGCTTAACCAACTAAGCCAACCAGGTGCCCCAGATTTTTTTTAAGATCCTCACAGATTAGTGAGGATCATCAAAAAGCAGCTTCTTTTTTTCTTTTTTTAAAATTTCTTTCTCTATTTCTTCCCTTCTTCCCTCCTTCCTTCCCTCCCTCCTTCCCCCTAACCTCCTTCCACCTTTCCTTCCTTCCTTCCTTCCTTCCTTCCTTCCTTCCTCTCCTTCTTTGTTGAGAACATTTAAGTTGGGGCCAAGTTCTTTGCCTGGCGCACAGGCTCAAGGCTACCGTGTTGGGGAACCCCCGCAGGTGCGGGGCGGCCGACAGCCTCCCGTCCCCCCATCAGGATAGAACAGGCCATGCAAAGGCTGCTGGGAGCAGTGTTCCAGGCTGAGAGAGCAGGGCCAGGGGCAGAAGGGCAGGGTGGAGTGTGGCTGGAGGGTGTGGGCGAGGGGGGAGGGGTGCGGTGAGATCCTGGCTCTGTCCCTGGGCAGCCAGCATCTCTGGGACGCACCCTCCTTGGCTGAGGACTGGGGACGACAGCCCTACTTGCTGAAGGTGGTTAGGAGACAAAGAAAATGCCATGATTCATTCCTGGTGCCTGGTGCTCACGCAGTGAAGGCCAGCCGTTATTGTTACTGGTGGTTTTATTGTCGCTGCTGTCAGTCTGTTTCACGTCAGGGACTCGAGAGCCCTTTCCTGTCCTCAGCAGAACCACGGACGGCTCTCTCCACCGCTTTACAACGTTGTGAAGAGGGCCTCAGGAATGAGCCTTGAAGCACCATGCTGAGTGAGGGAAGCCAGTCCCAAAAGACCACACAGTGTGCGATCCCATTGACATCAAACGTCCGGAACAGAACAATCCATAGAGAGAGAAAGCAGATGGGTGATTGCAGGGGTCGGGGGAAGGGGGTTGGGGGGGTGCCTGCTCATGGGGACGGGGTCTTCTTTTGGAGTGATGGAGATGCTCTAGAATTAGGTTATGATGATGGTGGCACAGCTCTGTAAATACACTAAAGACTTTTGAACTGTACATTTTAAATGGATGAAATTTACGGGAAGTAAGTGATATCTTGATAAACTATTAAAAAAAAAAAACGGGAAAGGAAAGAGTGCCATGGGAGAGGGTGGTGAGGCCTGGAGTCTGCCCTCTAGAGCTGAAGCCCGGTGGAGACAAGGCAGGTGATGAGAGGCTGGGGAGGTAGGAACCACGGCCCGGGCTCACATGGCAGCAGGAGCTGAGTGCCCAGGGTGGGGTGGGACATAAGCCTGGGGAGCCAGGATGGCCAGGAAGCCTTGGAAGGTTTGCATGGAAACATCTCCTCCTGCAACACCCCTACCCCCTCCTGGGAGCTGGTTCCTCCCACTCCCAGGCTATCTGGCCCCTGCGTCATACCTGGAGGCCTCTTCCCTCCACTACGGGACGAGGTGCCCTTTACGGACACTGAATATGTCCTGGGCTTAGAGCCGGGCTTGCATCCCCAGTTCTAGTCCCCACTGGTCCCCTGTGAGGTGAATTCTGCTGTCAGAGGTTCTGGAACTCACCTGTTTAGACTGATCTTCCTAAACATTGGGATCCCCTGAGGGCTGGGCCAGTCTGGTCCATCTCTGAGCACTTGGTTCCCTGGCCAAGTGGGTGGTGTCCATAGAGAGAAGAAGGGGAAGAAGCAGTGACCTCACCTGAGGGCTGTCTGCACCTGCCCACCTGACCCAGGGGATCTTGTCCCTTGCCCACCCCAACTGGGTCAGACACACCATTGGCCAAGGTGACTGTCTTGGGCTCTGTCCCCTGCAGACCCAGTCTCCTGCAGGGCTGGGTGAGTCCACCCGCAGGGAGCAGAGGGTGCCTAGAGCTACGGCAGCCTGGTGCCTCTTCTGTTGCCTCCTTGTCCCGGGTGTGTCCAGAACATTCCTGGCACTGAGCTGGCACCTTCCCCAGGACAGAAGTGGCCGGCGGAGCCGAGACGGGCCAGGGCGTTTACTGTGGTGCTTTTATTTCCAGCCTGTTTGCCCAGAAGGCAGAACCAGCCAGGGCTCCCATTTGGGGGTGAATTGTCTGGCCCTCAATTTTCTCATGCACCAAACCTCAGAGCTGGCCTGAGTGCCGCCTGAGGCTGGTCCCTGCTCTCGTCTTGCTGGAGCCTCCAAGGATGAATGTTGGGCCCTCATGGCAGCCTAAGGGACAGATTGAGGTGCCTGGAGGTGTTTGACCCCCAGCCATGCTCTGGTCTTGGTGAGAAGGGCTGTCGATGGGGACGCCTGGGTGGCCCAGTTAGTTAAGTGTTTGCCTTCAGCTCAGGTCCTGATTCCGGGATCCTGGGATCAAGTCCAGCGTGGGGCTCCCTGCTCAGCGGGGAGTCTCCCTTTCCCTCTGTCCCTCCCCCTGCTTGTGCTCTCTCTCTCAAGTAAATAAATAAAATCTTTTTAAAAATTATGTTCCTGTTTTTATAAACAGATTTATTGAGGCACAGGTGGCCTACAATAAAATGCACATATCTGTATCAAGTATCGGATTAGCTAAGTTTTGACCTATGTACTTGCTTGTGAAACCATCACCAGAGTTGAGACAGTGAACGCAACCAACACCCCCCAAAAATTCCCTGGGTCCGAAAAGAAAACTTCTGTTTCCTGCACTGTACTCACAGCACTTCTGACACCAAACGTGGGTTTTCCACACCGAGCAATCCCGACATCATCCGGAGTTAGCACTGACCCCACGGGTGAGGACCTTCGTCCCACGAGACCGCCTCCACGTCCGACACCAGCCACAAGGCTGGATCTCCAGGACTCCTGACAGACTGGCTACAAATCAGGGGGTTCCTTTGACCCCCTCTTTGGATTCCATAATTTGCTAGAAATGCTCACAGAACTCTGGAAAGTGCTTTACTTCCTGTTACAGTGTGTTATCAAGGATAATACCAGAGGAAGAGATGCATGGGGCATGTATGTGGGAAGGGCCGTGGAGCTTCCACGCCCCCTCTGGGGAACCCCTCCCCTCCCCGCTCTCGGTACCGCCTCGTGTTCACCAAGCCAGAAGCTCTTCGAGCCCCGTACTTTGTGATTTTACAGAGGCTTCAAGCCATAGTCACGATTGATGAAGTCATTGGCCATCGGTGACTGAATATCAATCTCCAGCCCCTTTTCCAACTCTTTGGAATCGAATCACATGGTTGGTTCCCTGACAAGCAGCCCCCATCCTTAGGTGTGTTCCCAAAGTCACCCCATTAACAGAAAGTCAGGTGTGGTTGGAAGGAGTCTGCTATGAATAACAAAAGATGCTCCTATTTCAGAAACCAGGGACAGAAAGTCCAATATTACAAAAGATGCTCCTATCACTCATCACTTAGGAAGTGACAAGGGTGTTAGGAGCTCTGAGCCAGGAACCCAGAACAAAGACCAAGTATGGTTTCTTGTTATTTCACAATAACAAGAACAATAGACCCCTTCTGATCCCTCCTGTCTGCTCCTCCCTCTCTTTCTCAAGCAGCCACTGATCCGCTTTGGGCCACTCTAGATTAGTTTGCATTTTCTAGAATTTTCTATAAGTGGAACTCTACAGTGTGTACTCTTTTTTGTTTGTCTTCTTTCACCTCGCATCGTTTTGAGATCCATCCACGTTTCTGCCCCCTCAATATTTCTTTTTCATTGCTTCGTGGCGGTGTTCCATTAGAGGAACCTGATTCCTTTCTATCAAGTGCATTCTGTATGTCAGACACGGTCCCAGTGAGTTTAATCTCCAAATTCAGTTTTATTTTATTATTATTATTTTTTAAAGATTTTATTTCTTTATTTGACAGAGAGAGAGAGAGAGAACAAGCAGGGGGAGCGGCAGGCTGAGGGAGAGGGAGAAGCAGGGCCCCCCCCCCTTCCTGAGGAGCACGGAGCCCGGCACGGGGCTCCATCCCAGGACCCCGGGATCATGACCTGAGCCGAAGGCAGTCGTTTAACCAACTGAGCCACCCAGGCGCGCCTCCAAATTCAGTTTTAATCCCCAAATTGGTCTGCAAGGAAGTGTTGTGATCTCCACTTTGTAGCTGGGGCAATTAAAAAGCTCAGAGATGTCAAGCAACCTCTCACACATCACACAGCTGGTAAATGTTAGAGTCAGAATTTGAACTTGCACCCGGCTCCAAAATTCACTTGCTCCACTGGACCACTCTGCCCTGTGCAGTGGTCCTTCTGAGATCCTGGGGCCACTCTGGGAGTCCTGGGCTCCTCAGCAGCAAGATGCATTTTCCTTTCTTCTCTTTTTTTCTTTTATTGAGGTGATATTGACATACTATAAAGTTAACCATTTTATTTTTTTTTTTTAAGATTTTATTTATTTATTTGACAGCGAGAGACACAGCGAGAGAGGGAACACAAGCAGGGGGAGTGGGAGAGGGAGAAGCAGGGTTCCTGCCAAGCAGGGAGCCTGATGAAGGGCTTGATCACAGGACCCTGGGATCATGACCCAAGCTAAAGGCAGACGCCTAACGTCTGAGCCACACAGACGACCCAAGTTAACCATTTTAAAGGGAACAATTCAGTGGCATTTAGTATATTCAAGATGTTGGGCAACTACTACTATTTTTACCACCCCTAAAAGAAACCCCATACCCGAGATGCCTGGGTGGCTCAGTCGGTTAAGCATCTGCCTTTGGCTCAGGTCATGATCCCAGGGCCCCGGGATCGAGTCCCCGCATCGGCCTCCCTGCTCAGCGAGGAGCCTGATTCTCCCCCTCCCTCTGCCTGCCTCTCCCCCTGCTCGTTCTCTCTCTCACTCTCCCTCTGGCAAATAAATAAGTAAAATTTAAAAAAAGAAAGAAACCCCATACCCATTAGCAGTCATTCCTCCTTCCTCCTTGAATCCTGAAAGTAACCAGCAATTAGATTTCCAGTGTGGACCACCCCCCACCCCGTTGCAAAGGCCAAGGGGTGGTGCGCCTGCCCACCCCTCCCTGGCGGGGCACCCTATGTTGGGGGGCAGTGGAAGAAGGTGTCCAGGCTCTGTGTGTCAGGTCTCAAAACCCCTGCCCCACTCATGACTGGAGCTAGATAGGAAATCCTAGGTCTTGCCCTAAGATTTCCACTACCCAGTGATCCCCCATGTCCGCCCACCCACGCTGGCTGGGAGCCGACTCTGCTGCTCGGCACAGACCAGCACTGTCCCCCACAGCCTGTCCGGGTTCATATGATGCTGAACATCTCAGTGAGATGTTCCCCAACGAGACAAGCAGAGCCTGTGACTCCTGGAACAACACCACGGAGAAAAACTTTGGCATTCTGGGGGCGGTGAGGGCCGGGGGGGGCGGGGGAGCAAGACGCTGGGTGAGTGTGTGTGTTGGAGGGGGGAGCTGCTCCAAGCACAGGGATCTGGAGCAGGACGGACTTGCTAGCTCCAGATTTCCAAAGCAAATTCAACAGCTCGCCCTTGGCCTTCAAGTTGCTGCCCAAGAGGCACCGAGGGCCCGGGTGTGGCCAGCAGTGCCAGACATTCCCTGCGAACCACGCTCCTGCTAAAGAGCCAAGCCCCGGGCTTCTTTTTCTTGAGCAACAGCTTTATCAAGATACACTTCACATATCCTACATTCACCCTTTCAAAGGGTCCAATTCACTGGTTTTTAGTATAGTCACAGAGTTGTGCAGCCGTCACCACGGTCCATTCTAGAACATTTCCATCACCCCCAAAGGAGACCCCATCCTCATCAGAGTCACTCTTGTCCCATCATCCCCTTGCCCCAGCCCCTGGCAACCGCTCATCTTCCCGTCGCTGTGGATTTGCCCGTTCTTGATATTTCATGGAAATGGAATCACCCACGACTTGTCTGTTTGTGTCTGGCTTCTTTCTCGCTGCGTGATGATTTCGAGATTCAGGGCTTTGTTCCTTGCAGCTAATGCTCCGTTGCACAGATGGACCACACTTTGTTTATCGATCCCTGGGTTGATGGACATTTGCGTTGCTTCTGCCTTTTGGCGATCGAGACGAGTGCTGCTGTGAACGTGTGTGCACAGTCTGTTTGAACACCTGCTTTCAGTCCTTCGGGCATAAGCCTAGCGCGGCAATGGCTGGGTCTCCTATGCAAAGTCGGAAGGAACCTGAAGGAACCGCTTCCTCCTTCTGTGAGGTTATTATAAAGACGATAATGAGGATCTCACTCTCTATCCAAAGCCAGTTAGCATCGTCACGTAAAGCGTAGGACACCCTGTCAAATGTGAATCCTACATAAGGAACAAATACATCTCTATTTAGTGTAAGTATATCCAATGTTGAATGGGATATACTTAGACTAAAAAAAAAATTTTTTTTTGTCATTCATCTGAGATTCAAATGTAAATATATTTTTATTTGCTAACTCTGGCAACCCTACACCTAATTCATGTCTTTTCTCTGCTGAGAGCATTGTTATTTAGCCCCATATTTACTTACTATCTCTCTGTTTTTTGTGTATATACCCCAAAATGGAGTTGCTGGATCATACGGTAAGTCTATGTTTAGCTTTTCAAGGAGCCACCAGACTGTTTTCCACAGCAGCGGTACCAATTTGCATTTCCACCAACAGTGCACACATTTTTCCACATCCTCACCAAAACTTGTGTATGGTTTATTTATTTATTTAAAAATTTTTTTTTTTTTTTTTACTGGCTGCTTCGAATTTACTTTCCACTTGGTGCGAGGCACATGGTTCCAGGGTGTCAGGAAGGCTCGTGTGTGGCTTGGATAGTAAAGAGTGGGGTTCTCTCAACTTCTTTTTTGGTGTTTTGCTATTTTGATATAAAATAACCCAACTGCTTCCGCTTGCTGCAGCCTGCCTAGTCTAGGGGGAGGGGAAGGGAGGGGCTCTGATGAGCCCAGAGCCTCCTGAAGGCGGGACGGGGGCGGGGAATGGGGGGTGGTCTCTCAGGATGGGGGCCCCATGTTGGCTTTGCCAGGCTGCCCACCAGGCTGCTTCCTCATGGCTTCCAGAGCCAAGTCCCAGAGGATCCTGCTGCTGGAAGCCTGGGAAGATGTCAAGCGTTCTGGGGACTCCAACACTGCAGCCGAGTACGGGAGAGTGGACTTCCCGAAAAAGAAGCTTGCCCACCAGTGACCCGGGTCAGCCTTGGGGAGACTGCGGTAGTGAGGGATGGCTTCCCCAGCATACTCTGCACTTCTGCAGGAGCTGTTACTGGAAGGGGAGCCCAGGCGGCACCAGTAATAGTCGTGGGAGGCCACGAGCGAGCCGCTGGAGGGGATGGCTGCCAGGCTGTCGCTTGCAGGCTGCTAGAAACCTCGGCAATGACCCCTCGCGGGCCTCTGCGCGTGATCACAGGTGGCGGGGACGGGGACACTAGGCCACGGAGCCCATTTGCAGAGGAAACCACAGAAAGCTGATCAGCCTGAGCAGGAGTGCGCTTGGACAGAGGCTGTTAATGGTCCGTTTAAAACAATAAGAAACCATTGTAACAGGTGTGAAGTGATATCTCCTTGTGGTTTTAATTTGCATCTCCTTAACGATTAGGGATGAGCATCTTTTCATGCGCTTGTTGGCCATCCGTGTGTCCTCTTTGGAGAAACCTTTATTCAGACCCTTTGCCCATTTTGGAATTGGGTTGTTTGCTTTTTATTGTCGTTGGGCTGCAGGCGCTCTTCATATATCCTGGGCATTAATCCTTTATCAGATACATGATTTGCACATATGTTCTCCCGTTCTGTGGGTTGTTCAAAATCCCTTTAATCCACCCGTTTATGGTAATTTGTTACAGCAGCCACAGGAGGCTCATTCTTCCTCCCATGCCCCTGCCTGGCCTGAAATGCACATGTGATGTGTGCGTAGGCACACACGTGCACACACACACCCCCACCCCAGCCCGCCAACATTTTGGTTGTTGCTGGGGAGGGTGAATGCTCGCTCTTCTCCATGGGCAGCAGAGAGAGTGCTGGGCGGATCTCAGCTTGGATTCTTCCTGATCTGTGAAGGTGTCTTGGAAGGTGCTTTCCTGCTCCGCGGAGATCCCCAACAGCCTTTGCACCTTGCTTCTGAGCAGCTTCTCCCACCCACTCTCCTTGCGCATCTTTTCTAAACACCTGGGAGTCCTGGAGGAGATACTGAGGCTGGGGCACGCAGCAGGTGGTGAGGATGAGCGCGCCCTTGCTCTACTGTCTCGACTCCATCTTTGTTCTGGTGGCTGAAGTGCATCTGGTTCCGGTCGCCCAGATCCAGGCTCTTGTAGCCTCCCTGGAAGCCAGGGCTCCAGGGGATCAGGTGGTGCTCTAGGCAGGCACGCCCCCTGAGGCTGAGGCTGCCCTGGGTCAGTGTGGAGTGGAGGCTCTGACCACCCTGGAAGTAGCCGGCCACACGCTTGGAGGTAAAGTCCATGGTTCCCTGGCCCTGGCTTAGAATGATGTGACTACCACAGCAAATACAGCACTTGACCTTTGGAAGGGACCTGAGGTTCACGGGTGGACGTGGTGTGGGGAGGTTGTAGCCAGGTTTCCAGATGGGGCCTGGCATGGTAGCTCCTAACAGCTGAGGGAGCCTGCAGATGTTGGCGGGGGGTGTGTATGGTGGTGGCGGGGGGAGGTTGTGTATTCCCATGCAACTCTCGTCAGCCGGGCAGAGTCCATTTATTCAGCTTTGCCCCTGGACAAAATCCTGCATAAGCAACACCACATTCGATCACATCATGCTCAAATCCATCTCTGACGTGTCCATCATGTTGGAACAAATTTGTGCTTTCAAAGCAAATGAGAGCGGAATTGATGGGACTCCCCACCAGCCCCCCCTGCCAGTTTGAAGCTACCAGCAGGAAGGCACTAAATGTGATGGGGGGAGGGATGAGTAGTATTATAGTCTCTTCACCATCAGGTATAAGAGTCAGTGATATCCTCAGGAGCACAGAGAATAGTAAGATTCAGGGAAATGAGGAAGTGATCACTTTAGAGTACTTACAACTTTTATTTTATTTTATTTTTTAAGATTTTATTTATTTGACAGAGAGAGGGAACACAAGAAGGGGGAGTGGCAGGGAGAGGGAGAAGCAGACTCCCCTCTGAGCAGGGAGCCCAACGAGGGGCTCGATCCCAAGACCCCGAGATCATGGCCTGAGCCGAAGGCAGACGCTTAACTGACTGAGCCATCCAGGCGCCCACAACTTTCATTTTTAATATCGTATATTTAATTGCAAGTTTGCACAACTCAACGTTTAGCAATGGCCCTATGAGACAAGGACTCACACGTTTCCTAGAAATGGACCAACCGGCTCTTCCCCAGTGCCCTGCGCAGCTCAGGGGGCCGGTGAGGATGTCAGCACGTGCGTACTGAGTGCCCACTTGGAGCCAGGGACTGGGTGTCCAGCAGCGAATGGGGCTTGTACCCCAAGGGAGACGGACGGGAAGCAAGTGCTCCTGGGATAATACAATCATGGCCCCTCCGTGGAGCACCAGAGAATCAAACTGGGTGGTGAGGGCATGGTGGTGTCTGGTCGCCTCCTACTCACCCCATTAGTGAAGGAGGGATCCCCAGCACTGAGATGGCCAAACACACAGCACCCAACACTGGTCTGGTGAGATGGACAGCAGTAAGTCACATATACTCACAGCCCTGGGTTGGGGGAGGACCCAGCTGGCCACACAAGACCCATGGAGGTTGCACTTGGGAGGGGAGTGAACAGCCTGAGGCTGCAGGAGGCAGACTTTGTAGTAGTAACAGGAGGGTGGGGTGCCCCTGGTTCCCAGGGGAGGATGCGATTGGCTTGTTGGAAAGACAAGGAGGTGAGATCCGCTAGGCTGAGGATGGGTGGGGTGTAATTGGTCAGGCTGCCAGGGGAACAGGTGGGGGACAGCCTCTTCTGCCAAGTCGGTGGGGGGCATATCTGGTGAGAGCAGGGAACTCACAGTTAGGCCTCTGGGGACCTGGAAGGGCAGCCCGTCAGATCCGAGGCCTTATAACCCCAGCAGTCAGGGAAGGAGGGACAGTGGGGCTAGCCGTGAAGCGTGGGGTGGGGGCAGCCTTGTGACTCCAGGAGGAAGGGACACTGGCATCTGGGCCGGAGGGTGTGGTGGTGGTGGGTGGTGGTCCATGGACTCATGGAGGCCAGTGTGGCCAGAGCCCAGAGGGGAAGGGAGCAAAGGGAGCGGCAGGAGGCTGGCTTCGAGGCTGGAGAGCGGGGCCCAGTTTACGGAAGAGCAAGGGGAGGTGTGGCGGGCTCGGCAGGACAGACGGGTATTGGGAGGGTTATGCTAGAAGGCCCTGCCTGGTGCGGGAGCAGACGGAGATGAGAGGCCTGCACCTCTTCCTGGCCTCAGCACCCCGCCGCGCCTGCTGCCTCCCCCTTCCACCCAGGCCCCTGCAGGGCCCTTCCCACATCTGCTAAGGCAAGCCCTGTCTGCCCTGGAGTCCCCACGGCCTGCCCAGGGCTTGGCCTAAAGCCACGAGAGGGCTGGTGGGGAGGCCACCTAAAGGACCCAGGGTGCCTGGGAGCAGGGAGGGTTCAAAGGAAGCTTTCAAGAGGAGCAGGGGTTGGGCAGCCAAAGGAAAAGGGCAGAAGAGCAGGGTTTGAGGGGTCAACACAAAGCATCTGAGGAACCAGGGTGGGGCTGAGCCATCAGGGCAGCCTCAGGGCTGCCTGGAGTTTGGACTTGGTCCCAATGAACAGGGATCCCTGAAGATTTGGGTCAGGAGGGAAGTGTGGTCAGCACGAGAGTTTTAGGAGGGCCCTGGTAGTGGGAATGGTCCTCCTAGAGGGGCCAAAGGTGCCCGTTGAAGGGGGGGTGATGCTGGAAGGAGGGGGACAGGACTTGGACATGACATAGAAGGAAGGTGCGCCTCCCCTCCCCTGAGGAACCTATGACAAGGGGACCATTGCTCAGTTGGGGACACTCTGAGGGGCCCAAACCTGCTGTATGGCAGAGGGGAAAGGGAGGCCCAGAGAGGGAGGGGCCTGGCCCAGGGGATTCGTGGACAGCGGCAGGGGCGCGGAGAGGGTAGAAGTGACGACTGGCAGTCAGGAGCCCAGGGGCAGCTGCGCATCTGGAAGGTTCGTCCCTTGGCTAGCCTGTCTCCCCAATCCTGAGGCCACGTGCACTGCACAGGTCGCCGGGCTCTGGCTGGGGTGAGCGCCCTGCGGCGTCGCGGAGTGAAGGCCGCACGGAGATGCAACCCGGCGGCCGGGGCGGGGCGAGTCCGCAGAGGGAGCCATGCAGGGGCGACTGGGGAGGAGGCTGGAGAGGAGGCAGGGGAGGACGGGTAGGGGAGCAGCCCCGGAAGGCGGTGGGTCCCAGGATGACGACCGGTGGAAAGGGGAGCGCAGAGGATGGGGCGAGAAGGAAAGGACAGCTTGGGTCCGAGGAAGGGGGAGGGTCCAGGGTGGGGTCAGGCCCGGGCAGGGGGCGGGGCAGTCCGGAGAAAGTCCTTGGAGGGGATGAGTCCCGAGAAGGGAGCGGGGGCGGGTCAGGGTTCGGAAAGGGGGCGGGGCGGGCGGCCCGGCTGGGAGGATGCGGGGAGCAGTGCAGGGAGGGGGCGAGGGGAATAGGGGCCCAGTCGGGTCCGAGGAGCGGGGAGGGCGTGGGCAGGGTCGGGGGGGGGGTGATCCGCCCAGAGGTCCGGGCAGGGGGGCGGGGCGGGCCCGGGAGGGGGTGGGGGAGAGTGCGCGGAGGGGATGAGTCCCGGGAAAGGCGCGGGGCGGGGCCGGGGGACGAGGCGGGTCCGGGGAGGGGGCTGGTCCGGGGCTGCCCCAGCTTGGCCGGCCGCGGAGCGGGGCGCATGGCGCCGTGCGCACTGCGCGGGGGCTGCGAACAAAGGGCCCCCGGCGGCGCAGGGGGCACCGGCGCGCTCGGACCCCGACCCTGGCCCAGCCCCGGCCCGGCCCCGTCCCTGGGCGCCGCGCCCCCGCGGAGCCGAAAAATGTGGGGCGCCCTGCTCTGCCCGCTGCTGTGGCGCCTGCTGCTGCTGCTGTCGCCGCGGGACGGCGTGTGCGCCGCGCCCCAGGCCCCGTGAGTTGCACCGGGCGACGGAGGAGGTTGGCTGTCTTCTCGGGGAGGGGGCCCCGGGGACCGGCTCAGAGAGGTGCAGCGACCTGTCCGAGGCTACACAGCGTCCGCACTGGGCGGGACCTAGACTCCTGGCCCCTGACTCCCAGGGGTCGGACTGGGAAGGGGGCACCCCCAGCCTTCAGAGGTGGCCACACGGAGGTACAGGGAGTCAGGGCCTCCTCCCCACCTCACCCCCTTGGTGTGACGGGAGCTGTCGTCTTGGGTGGTGATTTCAAGTTGTCCGTGGCCCGGAGGTAAGAGATGCGTGTCTTGGCGGGGAAATAGGAAGAGAGACCTACCGTTCCGTTTTCCTTGGGAGGGTGTGGTGGCGGGGAGGAAGTGTTTGTTTTGCTTCCACATTTTTCTTGAAGTTTGACTACAGAGCTTCTGGTGAGTTGACACAGTGAGGAGGTGAATTAACTAGCCGCTAAGGAGAATTTCCCATGAGTTGGCTTCACCGGGAATATTTCCAGAACTGCCAAGTTGGGGTGAGCCCTGCAAGGCTGTGGGTTCAGGGGGGCCGCCTGGAGCTGCCCAAGCTCAGCCGTGTAGTCCAGCCTCAGCCTTGATGAGGTGGCTTGTTCAAGCGGCGCTTGCTTAGGAGTTCCCAGAAAACAGGTCAACCGTGGGACGAGGCGGGTGGTGTTGCTTTAGGATCACAGTTGGAAAAGTAAGACACCACACTGCGCTTTGAGCAATGGGATTTACCTCCCCTGGGCCTTGTGAAACTGGAATCCAGCAAATTTTTGTCCTGATCTTTCAAAGCAGGCATCCCTTAAAATAGAGGTTTTCAGCCCTGGGGAGGGGGTGTGATTTTTGTTTTCCTGGGGTCATTGGGCAATTCTAGGGGCATTTTTGGTCCACATCTGGGGGAGGCAATGCTGCTGGAATCTACTGAGTGGAGGCCAGGGATGCTTCGAAACATTTGGCCATGCGCAGGTCCACCCCCGCCACAAAGCTTGACTGGGCCCTAAGTTACAGACCTCGCCTCATAAAGACCAAGTTCAGAGTCTCTGGATTGCAGAGTTTCAAATGGTTCTCAGGAGTGTTTGCCTCTGACTAAAGTTGTCCTGGGATATTACCTTCTGTCAAGGGAAATGGAATCCCTGTGCTGGGAGACACGTGCTGGGAAGTGCAAACTTACTGACCTGGGGTTCTAGATTAGTCGGCCTCTAAGCCACAGCTGTGGTCCACCCACTAGAGGGATTCCGATTTAGGAATTGCCCTGGATACCCACTTCTGTGACCTGTGTGATTTTTTTTTAAAAGATTTTATTTTTTTATTTGAGAGAGAGCACCAGCGGGGGGAGGGGCAGAGGGAGAGGGAGAAGCAGGCTCCCTGCTGAGCAGACGCTTAACTGACTGAGCCACCCAGGCACCCCAACCCATGTGATTTTTGCATGAGGAATCCCTGACCCCAGAAAGCAGCACAGATTTGCACGTTGTCATAAGACCAGTACTGTCCAGGGCGCCTGGGTGGCTCAGATGGTTGAGCGTCTACCTCCGGCTCAGGTCATGATCCCAGAGTCCCGGGATTGAGTCCCACATCGGGTTCCTTGCTCAGCGAGGAGTCTGCTTCTCCCTCTGCCCTTCACCCTGCTTGTGCTCTCTCTCTCTCTCAAAAAAATAAATAAAATAAAATTTTAAAAAGACCAGTACTGTCTACTCTTTACCAAACACCACCATTCCCAGGCTGGGACTTCTGAGACCTTCTAAGACTTAAACCAGTGTCAGTCCTGATGCCGGGGGGCCGGGGGTGGGGGGTGGGAGGGTGGTGGTGGTGCATCAGGTCAACAATGCTTGGCTGGCAAGCATCCCAGCAGCCGCAACTCCTGAATCTCGGGGAGAGTTAATTTGGTTCTGTGGGGTTCTCTAGGCCCTTTGGGTGAAAAATCTAACTCAGATCTGGATACAGGCTTTAAGAGGCAACCAAGGAACATGAACATGTGGATTGTCTATTCCCCAAATGCTCTTCCATGGTCTGTATGTGCCTTGTGGGAGGTCTGGGGGTCAGCTGGGAGCTAGATGGAAAGATTATTCCTAGAGGAGGCTGAGGTCCCGCTGCGGCGGGTCAGGACACGTAGGAAGCCAGAGTCACTGCACGCCCGGGTCGGTGTTGGGATTAGATAATACACAGCACGTACCTAGGGTGATGATGGTTACATACCCAGGATCAGCACAGTTACGTACCCAGGATCACTGCATGCTGTGTGAACTGCTGAGGCCAGACACTGTGCATGGGAACTCAGGGAGCACCCTGCACCTTCTGGTGGGTGCTGGAGGCAGCAAACACTACACGTCACATACAAAGCAAGAGTTCCCGTGCTTGAGGCGGTATATGTTTACCCCACTGTCACTGCATGCACACCCCGTTTGCATGAGAATCCGAGAGAGCGCGTAAGACCCAGGATCAGTCCACATTCTGGTCAGTGCTGGATCTGGACAGTGCATTCAGGAACCCCAGGGTCACTGCATGCTCCAGATAATGCAGTCACAGGCCCAGGATGAATGCATGCTCTGTGCATGGCTGAGGCCAGACGCTGCGCATAGAAAGCCGGTCATTGTGGATGGTTGTTGGTGCTGGAGTAGGACGGAACATTGGACCCCCAGGTCGTTCCTGGTTCCAGTCATTGCTGGATCTGGGCTGTGCACGTACAAAACTAGGGTCTTTGCACATTCTCATTGGCGTTGGAGTTACATAGGAAGTACCTGGTATGTCCCGAGGTCCTTGCAGGCTCCAGGCAGGCCTGAACTAGGACAGTCCACATAGGAAGCCAGAGCTGCTGAACTCTGGCCACTGTTCAAGCTGGACAGAGCCCAGTGGGCTGCCAGGGTCAGTGCTGCGGCCGGATGGTAGCCGACAGGAGCCCAGTGTGTCTTTTGAAATGCCAGATTTTTCATGAAGTTTTAATGAAGTCCAGTTTATCAATGATTTCTTTGATGGATCATGCTTTTAGCATCTTTAGTATCTTACACATGAACTCTTTGCCTAACCCCAGCTCCCAAAGCCTTTCTCCTGTTTTCTTCCAGGGCTTTTATAGTTTTACACGTATTAGATCTCTGACCCAGTTTGAGTTCACCTCAGTGTATGGTACTCAGGCAGGGTCTAAATTTGTCTCTTTGTGTGTGGACGTCTGGTTGTCCCAGAGGGGATTTTGGAGACGCGAAAATCTCTCCTTCTCTCATTGCCTGGCCTAGTGGTTTCCCTTTCGCCCGCTTCCTTCTGGTGCCGGTAATGCTCCTCGTGGCTGGGTTTGTGCTGCCTTTGCTGTCTGGGCTCTTGGTGCTTGCTGTGCTTTGTGAGCAGTTTTCGTGGTTAAAGATGAATGAGACTTTCTGATTATCCGTGGAAGGTTGTAGAACACCAGAGGCAGGAGCTCAGGTGGGGAGGACCTGTGTGCCTCAGGTCAGGTGCCCTAAGGGCGCCCCAAGGCTCTCCCCGGTCTGACTGTGGGATCTGTGGCATGTTCCTTCTCCTGGCGCGACAGCTTGCCCATCTGGAAAGTAAGATAATGTTCTCTACCTTCTAGGAGAGGCCTGTTTTGGCGCGACTGTTCGCAGAGCTTTTCCTGTTTTGGGTCATTTAGTTAATTTTCAGGGCTTTGTTCTTAAGATTAATGCTGCAGGAAGCTCCTTGTTTCTTTCCACTGGGTTCTGGAGTCTGGCTGCCTGGGTTTGCATCCTGGTCTCTTACTGGCTCAGGCACGTGGCTTGGCTTTCCAGGGCTTAATTTCTGACTCTGTAAATGGCTTTTTGGCACTTGTCACAGGGTGGCTGTGGAGGATGAAGTGGGATCCTGCCAGTTACTCAGGAGAGTGGGTCACAGTATTGGTGTGGCACTTGCAAAGGTCCTGTGGCAGAATGCGCTGAATGCAGAGGCCACAGGCCAGAATGCAGACATTGGAAGGGGGTGTGGTGCTGGGTAGATCCAGAGAGGCCAGATTCTTACATCTTCAGGGGGCTTCAGAGATGAATAAGCCAGCCCCTGGTCTCAAGGAGCTCACAGGTCGGTGGGGGGCCCATATACATAAAATGACAGTGTCATCACGGTGTGGGCAGGCGTGGGTGGAAGACCACGCAGGGAGCACCGTGACCCAGCCAGAGAGGCAGGGAGGCCAGAGGTGGGTCAGACAGCCTTTGGCCTTCACTGAGGTTCTCCTCTCCTACAGGGCCTACTTGATTGCTGCACCCTCTGTCTTCCGCTCGGGAGTAGAGGAAGTCATCAGTGTGACCATCTTTAACTCCCCCCGAGAAGTCATGGTACAGGCTCAGCTGGTGGCCCAGGGCGAGGAGGTGGCATGGAGCCAGGGAGCCATCCTGGGTAGGTCCCTGGGGTGGCTGACCAGGGCTTCCTCTTCCTTGGCAAAGTGGCCTTCGGGGCTCAGGCGATGTGGGCATTGCTTTGCTTCTCTCCCATCCCACCTCCCAGCAGGGGAGGGAGAACAGACTGCTTTCCCCCCCACTTTTCAGATGGGGAGAGTGAGACCCAGGAGGGGCAGCCACCTGCCCCGTCTAGGAAACCAGAGTGAATTGTTCCTCTGCAGCCCGGGTTCTATGGGTGCAGATCTGGATGGAGTAGGGCATCCTTCCGGCTACAGGTGGGACCGGGGCCCAGAGGGACTCTCACGACCTCTTCAGACCGCTGGCTGAGCTATTCTAGCGCCCCCGTGGTGTTAGATGCAGACTCCAGGCTTCCAGCCAGACTCACTGAGTTGGACTCAGGCCCCCAGCCAGGCTCTGTCCGGCTGTCCTTGGGAAACTGCAGATAACAACCGCGCGGGCCTCCTGGATCCAGGTGGTGAGAGCGGGGAGCTGCCCAGGGCCTGTGGTCCAGCACACCGCAGGAGACACAGAGGGTGATGTCGGGGCTCTCAGGCCGGCGACGCAGCGCCTGGCCTCGGGGAGAGGCGGGCCTGGAGTGGAAACCAGGAGAGGGCTTGGGTGGGCAGGAGTGCAGGCAGTCCTGACTCCGTGGGCCACCCCAAAACCCACATCAGGTTGGCTTCAGCAACAGAGTGTTTACGGGCTCTCATAACTAGGGAAGTCCACTGGCATCTCGGGCTGTCCTCTCCCAGCCCCACTTCTGAATGGGCCCGCGTCTCCCCGAAGCCGAGAGAGTGACGGGTTCTCCAGACCACTGAGAATGTCCCAGCGTTCTCTCTGATTGGCCGAACTTGGGTCATGTGCTCAATCGTGACCCAACTGATTGGCCCATTTGGGGTCATGTGCTCAACTCTGAACCAATCACTGTGACTGGGGGAGGGCCTGTGTAGATTTTCACAGAGCCCCGAGAGAGGGACGGAGCCACGCAAACCTCCTGAACTGGGAGCTGGGCAGGTGGCTCCCCCAAGGAAATTGGGGTTCTGCTAGTAAAAAATGGGGAATGGAGACTGGGAGGCAAAAACAGTAGATGGCAAAATCAAGTCTTAGAGGCTAGAAAGCCCGGACAGGTGTCACAATGGTAAATGATTCAGCTTGGGTCAAGAGAGAGGTGATGGGAAAACAGATCTACTGGAGGGAGGTCCACTAGGGACCTCAGTCTCCTCTTCTTTCTCTCTACCCTTCTTCTTGTTCCACTCCCCGGGAGTTTTCTCTTTGCTCCCCTCACAGCTTACCTTGGACATGGGGGCCAGGGGTGAAGTGAATTATTAAGTATGTAGGCTGGCCAACTTTCCCCCTGAATAGCTCAGCTTTGTCCATCCCCTCTGGCCTTCAGGCTCTCTCCATCTTGGAGGGAACCTCTCACTTTTCTCAATCCCAGCCCAGCCCAGACCAGACCAGCATGACCCAGTGTGTGTGTTTGTCCACAGACAATCCCCCCCAGTTACAAAGCTGCAGCTCAGGGAGGCAGGCAAACCCAGCTCCCAATTTAACTGTTTTCATTTAATTTTTATTTTTTAGATAAAGGGACAATCAAACTCAAGGTAAGCTATGAATTTTTAACATCTTCATGAACCCTACCTTGGAAATAATTGATTGGAATGGGATAAGAGAAGTTTCGTGTGTGGTGAGAAAAATCAGTAACGGTGATGTCAACAATGAATAATGAAGAAAAAATTGAGAAAACTCACCTGTAATCCCATCCCCCCGTACTTTTCACTTTCTCGTGTTTCCCCATAAATCCTCATCCGCATAAAGACATTTCTTTTATAGTTGCAATTAAATGGTAGACCTCCTCGTGCTCCCTGCTATTTTCAATTAATTCACTGTGTAAACATACTTCCATGTGTTCAAATCTCTATAATTGTAATTTGCCTCCTATTGTTAACCACATCCTATTGCATCTCTTTTATGTACTAATTTACTAACTCTCTCCACCTTGTACATGGTTAGATTTTTTTAAAGATTGTTTTCAGGGTTTTGATAACGTAATCCAAACATTGCGAGCATCTTTGTACATAAACATGTCTTAGCATTCTTTTTTTAAAAGATTCTATTTATTTGAGAGAGGGAGAGAGAGTGTGCATGCATGTGTGTGCATGTGTGGGCATGTGTGGGGGTGGGGGGCAGAGGGAGAGGGAGAAGCAGGCTCCCCGATAAGCAGGGAGCCTGTTGTGCGGCTCGATCCTGGGACTCTGGGATCATGACCTGAGCTGAAGGCAGATGCTTCACTGACTGAGCCACCCAGGCGCCCCAAAAATGTCTTAGCATTCTGAATGCCTGCCTTAGGCTGAACACCCCAAAAGAAGAATGACCAGGTTAGGAACCAAGCCTCTTGCTTGGTCCTGCTTTGTCTTCGAAGACACAGCAATGCCCCTGCACAGCACCACCTGTAGAATTACTCAGGTAATTCTCTGATGTGGGTTTTTTTTTTTTTTTAAGACTTTATTTATTTGACAGAGAGAGGGAGAGAGACAGCGAATGAGGGAACACAAGCAGGGGGAGTGAGAGAGGGAGAAGCAGGCTCCCCGCTGAGCAAGGAGCCCGATGCGGGGCTTGATCCCAGGACCCTGGGACCATGACCTGAGCTGAAGGCAGACACTTAACGACTGAGCCCCCCAGGCGCCCCTCTGATGTGGGTTTTTAAACAGGAGTCCTTGGATTTCAAGAGGTTCGCAACACTGAAATTATAGGCGTTTTCTGGGTTAGCTGTTCCTTAACTTTTATCAGACACTCAAAGGAATCCTGGAATGAATGGGCAACATCAAGAGTCATGCTGAATTACAGCGTGCCCTCCCCCAGGGATCAGTACAATGTCCAGAGCCATTCCTCTCCCCTGCAGGGTGTCCCTAGTGCCTGAGTGCTGTGGGACAGAGGCCTTCCTGCCTTACTGATGACGGTAGAAGCTTTTCTCTAAGGCAGCAGCTCCCACCTGGTGGGGATGTTTGCCCTCTCCCCCGCCCCCGGCCCCAGGACATCGGGTAGTGTCTGGAGACCTTTTTGGTTGTCACAACTGGGGAGGGCACCTCCTGTGTGCTCAGCACCCCCACAGTGCTCAGGATAGCTCCATGACCTAGAAAGAGCCAGCCCCAGATGTCAATAGTTGGGAAGCCCTTGATAAGTCCCCTAGAGCTGCCCTTTGAGCAGGTTGGCTTTCTTGTGAATCAGAAAGCAGGGCCGCGCTGGACAGGGGTTAAGATTACGCATGATCCCTGCCCACTGCCCCTCGGAAGGCACTCTTCACAGGATCGGTGCTGTGGATTTGTAGATGAGACCAGTGAAGGGCTGTATAATTCTAGGAGAGGGGGCCAGGGGATCTTCAGACTAGACTAGAGACTCTAAAAAAGCTCTTGGGATCTTTAACTCTTAGAATAGCTCCTGATGAGCAATTCTCAACTTGGGGGGGGGCGGTTCTGGCCCCTCAGGGAACACTGGCAGTGGCTGGAGACATTTCTGGTTGTCATAACTGGAGGGTGGGGTGGGAGGGGGAGGGAAGGGTCCTATGGCATCTGGTGGGCGGAGGCTAGGGATGCCGCTCAACACCCTGCAATGGCGAGGTGGCCTCCCCCTGCAAAGACTGATCCAGTCCAGGGACACCTGGGGGGCTCAGTCGCTAAGCCTCTGCCTTCGGCTCAGGTCATGATCCCAGTGTCCTGGGATTGAGCCCTGCATTGGGCTCCCTGCTCCGCGGGAAGCCTGCTTCTCCCTCTCCCATTCCCCCTGCTTGTGTTCCCTCTCTCACTGTGTCTCTCTCTGTCAAATAAATAAACAAAATCTTAAAAAAAAAAAAAAAAGACTGATCCAGTCCTAAGTGTCATTGGTGCCAATGTTGAGAAACACTCTGTCGTTCGCAAAGCTCTGTGGTCTGCCTGCAGGTGCCCACGGGCCTCCGGGGCCAGGCCCTCCTGCAGGTGTGGGGCCGCGGCGGGCGGGCGGAGGAGGGCCCCCTCTTCCACAACCAGACCTCCGTGACTGTGGACGGCCGGGGCGCCTCCGTGTTCATCCAGACTGACAAGCCGGTGTATAAGCCCCGACACCGAGGTGGGCAGCTCGTGCAGGCTGCGGGGGGGCGGGGGGAGGGCCAGCCATGCCCGGAGCTGCCACATGACTGTCTCCTTCCCTTCCAGTGCTCATAAGCATCTTCACTGTCACCCCGAACCTGAGGCCCGTCAGCCAGAAGGTGAGATCAGCTTCTAAAACCCTGTGCCTGGAACACACCGGCCCGGGACCACCTGGCCAGGGGCGCCGCCAGCAACTGGGCTTTCTCCCCTGTTCCTTCCAGTTTCGACCTCCATTCCGGGTTTTGTCGTGGGGCTCCGAGTCCCCTGGGGAGCCAGGGGGAGGTCTGTGGGACAGAGGGAGGCCAGAGCACGGCTGGGCGGGTGGTGCATGCTCAGAGGGCTGGGGGCCTGCAGGGGCTGTGCTCACTGCCTGTCTGTCTGTCTGTCTGTTGCAGTTGGAAGCCTACATTCTGGTGAGTGGTGTGCAACCCCGTCCGCTCTGACTCGGGGCCCGTTAGCCTGCTCTCTGTCTTGCCTGACCGACCGTCTGCTGCCGAGGTAGATCCTACCTGTCCCAGCACCTCATGAGGCTGGGACTGGGTCTGTCCCTGGGCCCCGGATCTGCCCTGGGACAGGCCAAGTGCGTGTCTGTCTGTCTCTGTAGATTTGCACACGGTTCCCTAAAGGAGGAGCAGATCCAGCCCCTTTTGTCCCTGTGTCCTCAGACCAGTCCCTTCTGTGCCCCGAGCTTTCATTTGCTCCCCTGTATATGGCTGATCTGGGGGCCTGCCCTCCACACTTGTCCCATCCTAGAGAGAGGGCTCAGAGGGTGCACACATGTGCCGGGGACACGCCGGCTGCCCTGAGCTGACTATGGGTGTTTGTCCCCTGCAGGACCCCAGGGGCTCGAGGATGACAGAGTGGAGACACTTGGAGCCGTTCTGCTGCGGTGAGCCTCTGCCCCTCCCCTTCCCTTTCTCCTTCTACAGTTTTGGGGGCTGCACCTTTGGGTGGCAGATGCAATAAATCTTCCAGGGAGCTAGAATGTTCCCTGAATGCATCCCTTCCCTGCAGCACTGCACCCCACCCATGTTTCTCTGGTCCCGGCATCCAGCTTGGGCTCCTGCATTGAACTTGAGGCCTTTTGGGGGAACATCAGGGTCTTGTTTGTCAGCACCCCCATCTTCCTCTCACTGCAGATCTTCCACCTCATCATCCCCTTGGGGGCTCCTGGACCCCGAGTGCCTCTGTGAGTGCAGAGCCTCTAGGAGGCAGGTGGATTGTGGTGGTTTGTGCAATGCCACACTTCTCGTCCCCTCATCTGCCCTTGAGCCCTCTCTCCAGTTCCGAGGTGCTTGGGGAGGGCTGACCAGCAGGGACAGGGCTTCTGTGACTGTCCTTCCTTGAGTTCTGAGCCTGGGGCTGCAGGGGCTACAGTGCAGCCAAGGGCGGGACTCTCGGACTCTCTTGGTGACCCATCCCACCTTCTTGCCTGGCACTCAGCCTGCTTTCCTCTACTCCACCCTCCCCATCGGCCCCTTTCCCTCCCTCTCGCTAACTCTCTGTCTTCCTACCGGCAGATATCTGCTGGGCACTGAAGTAGATGCTGACAAAGGGTGAACTTTCTGCCCAATGGGGGAAACAGACATTAAACCACATGATAACATCTGCCATGATGAGCACTAGGAAGGAGAAGTACAAACTCAGAGAGGACAAAATGGGATTCTTGCCCAGCCCGGGGCAGCAGAGACAATCCTGGAAGGCTGCCTGGAGGAAAAGCCTTTCCAGCAACAAAGTGGAGAAGGAGCAGAGGTTAGCCGGGCAAAGTGAGGGAATGTGTTCCAGACAGAGGCCCACCATGCAAGAGGCCCGGTGGATGGCAAGGAGAGTGAGGCTGGGCACAGGAGGGACCCCACGTGTCAGGAGTGCTGACACTAGCAGCAAAAGTGAGACCAGGGGGCCTCTCTGTCTGCGGGGAGGTGTATGGACTTGATCTTCAGAACACAGAGGAAGGGAATGACTAGCCTCCCATTTAAAAAACTCCTTGCGATGCCTTTGGCTCAGGTAATGATCCCGGAGTTCCGGGATCGAGCCCTGCATCAGGCTCCCTGCTCAGTGAGAGGCCTGCTTCTCCCTCTCCCTCTGCTCCCCCTGCTTGTGTTCCCTCTCTCACTGTCTCTCTCTCTCTCCTGTCAAATAAATAAATTAAATCTTAAAAAAAAAAATTAAAAAAATAAACTTCTTGTGATATGTGTAGACCAGGGGTTCTCAACCGGCGTGATTTTGCTCCCGTCCTGGGGGGGTGTCTAGTAACGTTGGCCACGGGCTAATGAGGCCCCATAGAAAATGTTATGTTGGGGACATATACCCCCAAACCTCCTCTGACTGTCAAAGGCTTTGAATATATGAGGAAAGAGACCTTTTGCCGTCAGGTGTCCCATTTCCACAGTGACGGAGAAAAGCGGTGGGGACTGTTGTAGTCTCTGGGTTTTCTCCGGAGTCCCGTAGAGCTGCTCTCATGGTGTCACTGTTGGGGACAGGCAGAGCAAGTCCCACTTGGGAGTGACAGATCCCCAAGCGGTGTTTGGAGTCTTTGCGCCCATCCAGATTCCTCCATTGGAGGCTCGTGGAAAATCCCGACTCTCCTCCCAGCATGAAAACAGCTCCCATCGGGGTTCCAAGGAATGGACCCGAAGCCAAAGCTGCCTTCTCTGCCTGAGGCTGGTGGCATTTCATGGGGGCCCATTTGCAGGGAGAGGGGTGCTCTGTCTTGAAGCCTGTTCAGAATCCGTGCTCAATTTGGGCAGCAGTTACCACCTGGTGGGCGGGAGGGGGGAGCGGGGGGGGGGATTCTGCCCCCAGGGGGCCTTGGCATTATGTGGGAATAGTTGGGGTTGCTGTGACTCGGGGGGAGGAGCTACTGTCATCGAGTGGGTGCAGGCCAGCGATGCTGCTCAATGTCCTGGGGTGCACAGGGCAGACCCCCACCCACGGCATCGGGTCAGGCCCGGCTGGCTCTGCGCACGCACTTGCCCCAGGGTGACTGTTGTCTCTCTGCACACAGGTGTGGCCAACATGACCTTCCCCCTGTCTGACCAGCCGGTGCTGGGAGAATGGTTCATTTTCGTCCAAGTGCAAGGCCACGTGTACAACAAGTCCTTCGAAGTTCAGAAGTATGGTAAGCCGGAGAATCTTAGGATCTTGGGATTTCACATCTGGGCGAAACCACAGACCCGGTGAGGATGCCGATGAAGGGGGAGCACAGCGGCAGCCCCATTGGCTGGGGCTCAGTGCAGAGAGCTGGGCACTCTGTCCTTTCCCTTTTAAAAGAATTGTCATAAAAACACACGTAACAAAATTGGCCATCTTCCCTCTTGTAAATGTACAGTTGTGCAGCATTAAGGACATTCGTGTTGTTGGTAGATATCACCACCCTCCATTTCCAGAACTTTTGCATCTTACCGACTGAAAAGCGGTCCCCACGAAACACTAACTCCCCGTCCCCTTCCCCAGCCCCTGGCTAGCCCGCCATCCTACTTCCTGTTTCTGGGACTCTGACTCGTCCAGGTGCTTCGTGGAAGGGGGACCTTACAGTATTTGTCCTTTTGCGTCTGGCGTATTTCACTCCGCATGATGCCCTCTAGGTTCATCCATGTCGTAGCCTGGGTCAGAATTCCCTTCCTTTTAATTTTTAATTTTTATTATTTTTAAAAGATTTTATTTATTTATTTATTTGACTGAGAGAGCACACATAAGCAGGGGGAGTGGCAAGCAGAGGGAGAGGGAGAAGCAGCTCCCCGAGGAGCAGGGAGCCCGATGTGGGACTTGATCTCAGGACCCTGAGATCATGACCTGAGCCGAAGGCAGACGCTTAACTGACTGAGCCACCCAGGCACCCCCTCCCTTCCTTTTTAAGTCTGTTTCTTTTGGTTCTTCCCTCATCATCCCGACCCTGTGCACGGATGGGGGAGCTGAGACGTTGAGATCCATTCAGGAAATTGCTCATGTTAACAGGAGCTGGGGAACGAACATGGACCAGAGCCACTTACTCTGCATCTGTGCTGAAATTCTCCCTTAACCTGGTCAAGGGTTTCTCCTTTCAAGAGGAAGGCCCTAGAAGGAAAGGCTGTAGAGGGCAGGGCTGTTGGTTGCAAGCAGCAGAAGCCCAGTGCAACCTCTGGAAATAAAAGGAAAGGAATTTATGGCCTTGCCTCACAAGCTCGAAGGACCAGCTTCTTCGCGTTTCCTCTGTGCGGCTTCTGGGTGTCCGGGTGTCCGTCCCTCCTCCCCAAGCTGCCCAGGGTGACCAGATGGCTGGACGCTCCCAGGGCTGAGCCACTCATGCACCTCTGGGCCGGGCTGCACGCAGAGCACATGGCCTAAAAGCGATGAGATGTGGGCCTCTCAGGAGAAAAAGTGTGCGTCCCCCCAAAATAGGAAATAGATGTGGGTCAGCAAAATCCCCAGAATGCTGCCCACGCTCAGCGAAGGGTGGGGGTGTGGATTCCTGTGGTGTTGGCCGCTTGGTGGCCCGGGGCTGCGGCTTTGCCGTTATCCCTCCCACAGCTCCAGGACTTTCTGAGGCCACCCCAGCGGTGGGAGCCGCCCCTCCCTCTCTGCTCTCTCCTTCCAGTGTTGCCGAAATTTGAGCTCCTTATTGACCCGCCCCAGTATATCCGGGACCTGGACATATGCGAGAAGGGCACTGTGCGGGCCAGGTGAGAAAGAGGTGGCCCGCATGGGCGAGCCCCTCCCCCTGTAGACACGCCCCTCCCCTGTTGACACATCCCTTCCCCGGGACACGCCCCCATGGGCATGCCCCTCCTCTCTCAGACACGCCCCTGGGGGGGGTATTCCCCTCCCAGCCGTTATTCCCCTCTTCCAGCTCTTATTCCCCTCCCCCTGGGAGGGCACCCATCTCCCTTCCCTTCCAGTGTCCCCGCCCCTTCCCTGCAAACAGCACCCACAGAGAATGGGCTGACCCGCAAGGGATTTCTTGAAGGGATTACCTGTCTCATAACCAGGTTAATGACCAGCTCCAAAGTGAGGGTTGACCAGAGGGTGTCTGGGACACTGTCCCTTTCTGGGGCCGTCCAGGGAGAGTCCTCCAAGACGTGTTCCCGCCCAGCTCTGCCACCTCCTAGAGCTTGTGGTTGAGACGGTTCTACTGCCCTCTGCTCCTCCAGCTGTGCGGGGGTTTTTTTTGTTTTGTTTTGTTTTTTAAGTAATCTCTACTGTTAACGTGGGGCTCGAACTCATGACCCTGAGATCAAGAGTGCCTCACTCTACTGACCAAACTAGCCACGTGTCCCTGCTACATGTGTTTTAAAATCCAAGGATGTTGTCAACTATACTTAAATAAAATTTTAAAAAATAAAATAAAATCCAAGGCTGTGTTGGGTACACACACCTTTTTTATAGTCTAGAAAATACTATCAAAATGCCTGGTGTTATTTTTTTATTCACTGTGATCTGCCGTCTTGCTCGTGGGCCCTGTAGGCAAGTGTCCCCTCTGCAAAGTCATGACAAACATACATTTAAGTTTTACCAGCATCTCCGAGAGGATAGTTTTATTGGGGTGAGGAAACTGAGCAGTCTGATCCCTGGTTCAAAGTTGAATTCACAGGGCACTTAGGCCCAGGCTTCCCTGGTGCCCACGGTTGTTTGATCCTCTGTACTGTCCTGCTTCAATAAGTGGCAGGCCCAGTGGTTGTCTCACATACCCTCCGGCTCTTGGGTCCAGAGTTCCTCTCTGACCCTTGGTCTCTTTTTCTGTCAAATACAAGTCTTGGTGCAGAGGATTGCAGGCCCCTATGCTGGCCTATCTGCGCTGACTCTGGGCTGTGGGAAGGGCTATAAGCACAGAATGCAGGATGGGGAAGCATCCTTGTATCAGCTGGCCATACCATGGGAGCTTGGCCTTCCTGAGACTGACCCCTCCCCTCCCCTGCTGCTCCATGTGAAATTAACCCTCTTTGTCCTTTTGTTCCAGGTATACCTTTGGGAAACCTGTCTCGGGGACCTTAACGATCAATATGACTGTAAATGGTGTGGGGTACTACAGCCAGGAGGTGGGGCGCCCCGTCCTCAGAACCATAAAGGTGAGGAGCAGGGACCCCATGCTGCTCATCCAATGGATCCTTTCCTGCAGGGCCTGCCCTTAGCTTCAGCTCCGTGATCATTTATTTTATTTTACTTTCTAAAACAGTTTATACGGTGAGGATTGTCCCAATGATAAAATTCCTGCAGGCTGATCAGGGAGACTTTAGAAAATATTTAAAAAAAGAAGAAATAAAGGTGATTTCTTCTCTGACAGACACAACCACTATTGATATGTTAATGTGTTTCCTCCCCAGATATTATGTGCAAAGTTTTTTTAAGAAATAGTTTTATTGGGGCACCTGGGTGGCTCAGTCGGTTAAGCGACTGCCTTCGGCTCAGGTCATGATCCCAGGGTCCTGGGATCGAGTCTCACATCAGGCTCCCTGCTCTGCGGGGAGCCTGCTTCTCCCTCTCCCACTTCCCCTGCTTGTGTTCCCTCTCTCGCTGTGTCTCTCTCTGTCAAATAAATAAATAAATAAAATCTTAAAAAAAAAAAAAGAAATAGTTTTATTGAGATATAATTCACATACCGTACATAGAGGGGCCATACATATAGAATGTAGGATTTGTGGCTTTTAGTATATTCAGAGGTGTGCAACAGCCACCACGGTCCAGATTTTGGATATTTCCAATCCTCCCCAAATCCCTCACGTCCTTTTGCAATTCATCTGTTTCCATTTCCCAGCCCTGGGCCACCACTGATCTGCTTTCTGTCTCTCTGAATTTGCCTGGTTTGGACTTTCGGTATACACAGAATCATACACCATACGGTCTTTCTCATCCGGCTTCTTTCACTCGGCACCATGTTCTCAAGGTTCATCCACATTGTAGCATGTCCGAGTTGTGTTCCTTTTCATGGCTGAGTAATAGTCCATTGTATGGATGGACCACATTTCGTTTTTCCGTTTACCTGTCGATGGATATTTGAGTTTTTCCCACTTTTTGGCTGTTATAGATAATGCTGCTCTGAACATTTGTGTACAGGTATGTGTGAGGCTGGACGTGTTCATTTCTCTTGGATGTGGCATTCCTGGGTGTGGGATTAAATAGACTGCCCACATAAGAGTGAGCAAAGTCTATTTATTCGGAGCTTGCTGTAGCAAGGGAATCAGCCACCATCACCCCCACTTGGCAGCTCGAAGCTTTATCGTGAGAAAGAGGAAAGGCTTCAGGTGTGCCCCTGCTGGAGACTGCAGGTGTGGGGAAGCCGTGGGCACCTAACTAGAAGGGGAGCATCCCGTAAGATTGGTTAGGGGTGCATATTTGGTTTTCTCATTTGGTTCTAAGAAGTAAAGGCAAAATGGGACATATGGTTGGCTCAGTAGGTAGAGCATGTGACTCTTGATCTTGGAGTCATGAATTTGAGCCCCACCTTGGGGATAGAGTTTACTTAAAAATTTTTTTTCTTAAAAAGGCATGCCTGGGGGTGCCTGGGTGGCACAGTCGGTTGGGCATCTGACTCTTGGTTTTGGCTCAGGTTGGGATCTTGTGGTCGTGGGATCGAGCCCCACGTCGGGCTCTGCACTCAGCTCAGAGTCTGCTTGAGAAGCTCTCTCCCTCTCCCTCTGCCCCTCCTGCTAGTGCACACGTGCGTTCTCTCTCTTTCTGAAATAAATAAATAAATCTTTAATGAAATAAAATAAAAAGGGGTGCTTGGCTGGCTCAGTCAGTAGAGTAAGCGACTGTTCATCTTGGGCCCATGAGTTTGAGCCTTATGTTGGGTGTAAAGATGACTTAAATAAAAAAATAAATCTTAAAAAAAAAAAAGTAGGGACAAAAGTCTTAGAAGTTGTCAGTTATTAAGTCCTGGCCATTTGGGGCTGGTTGTTATGGGGGTTTGTCTTCCTACTAGTTGCTAGACATGGGGGTCAGACTTCCTTCAAGGCTCGTAGATAATGGGTTGGCCATTTTTCTATATGGTCCGGCCATGGTCTGTTTGTCTATTCAGGGGTAACTAAGTTTAGCCATTTGAGAAACTCCCAGACTGTTTGCCAAAGCGGCCGCGTGACTTCACATTCCCATGTATGTAGAGTCTGGAGGTCCTCTGCCTCTCTGGGGCCTCCAGCCCTGGACCCTTGTCATCCCTTCTGCTGGTTGTGGCCCTTGCCTTAATTCTCTGGCTTACTGAGTAATGTTGTCCAAAGCTGTTTCTGGAAGTGGCTTGTTTGCCAGGCCCCCATCTGGGTCCTGAGGTAGAGGTCAAATGGGGGCGTTCTGTGCCCCGGGAGCAGAGGCAGGTGTGAGTGCTCCAAAGCAGGGGTGACTGGGTTCAAATCCCTGCCCCGCTGTCTGCTGGAGGGCAATCATCTTACTCCCGGAGACATGCTACATATCCAGCAAGGGATCCAGTGACCCACAGCGCAGGTTGGCCGTGTCACTGCTTGTCCCCCTGGGCCTCCAGCAGCTGGAGCATCCTGTGCTTCAGATGTGTTTTTGAGAGTCGTTCCTCGAAGCCACTCTAACCCCGAGTGAGCACCATTCTGTGTGCTTCCTGCCTCCAGATCCACGGCTCCCAGGACTTCGACATCTGTGTGAAGGACATGATCCCCGCCGATGTCCCCGAACACTTCCGGGGCACCGTCAGCATCTGGGCCACAGTGACCAGTGTGGACGGGAGCCAGCAGGTGGCATTTGACGCCTCCACCCCTGTCCAGAGGCAGCTGGTGGACGTCCGCTACTCCAAGGACACTAGAAAGGAGTTCAAGCCGGGCCTGTCCTACGTGGGGAAGGTAAGCGCTGGGGACGGCGCCCAGAGGGGGACATCCAAGGGCTCAGGCTCTGCACTGCCTCCGCCCCAGCTCCGTTCGAGGACCACCATGAACCCAGTGTGGTGGCGCCGTGGGTCCGCAGTGGGGACGCTGCTGAAGACAGTGTCCTTTAATTGCACCGTGTAACCTTTGCTCTCGGGGGACCGAGGGCTGTATTGCCGATATGGCAAGAGCTGGTACCCCACATGATCCCAGGGTCCTGGGATCGAGTCCCGCATCGGGCTCCCTGCTCAGCGGGGAGCCTGCTTCTCCCTCTGCCTCTCTCTCTCTGTCTCTTATGAATAAATAAATTAAATTAAAAAAAAAAAGAGCCAGTACCCCAGGGTGAGGAACACTGGACATTTTGCTCCATCTAAAAGGGTGGTCTACTTTATTCAACATAGAGAGACATGCCTGTACCTACAGACCAAGACCTGGTATATCCATTTATTAGTCAGTTTCTTTAAGGCAGTGCGTTTCTTATCTGGGTTGACTTTATTTTTGGAGGAACTAGCATCCAAGGAAATGCTCCCAAAGGCAGATCTCCTGTCCCTGAGAGAGACTGATTCAGACCCCCTGGGGGAAAGTGGCATTTTGAATAGGCCCACCTATTCAATGCCACCTACCATGGCATTCTTAGACTCGGTCAGGTTTTAGATGACCAGAAACCCAAGATCCTTATCCTTTTTTTTTTTTTTAAAGATTTTATTTATTTATTTGAGAGAGAGAGAATGAGAGACAGAGAGCATGAGAGGGAGGAGGGTCAGAGGGAGAAGCAGACTCCCTGCCGAGCAGGGAGCCTGATGCGGGACTCGATCCCGGGACTCCAGGATCATGACCTGAGCCGAAGGCAGATGCTTAACCAACTGAGCCACCCAGGCGCCCCAAGATCCTTATCCTAATTGTTGCACTGGGCATTTGTGTTCTGTGGGGGCAAGGCCAGTGGTGCCCAGGTTACCCCAGAGGGAAGCTGGCTATACGCCTGACCCTAGCTCTGTGCACCACCCACATCCCTGGCCCCTCTTGCCTTCCGTGGGTCACTCACAGGATCCTGGTGGTCTGTCCTCATGCTGTGTCCTGCTACTTCCACTCCGTTCTGAGACCTCCTTCCTCTCTATGCCCGATCCCAGCCACAACCTGTGTGCCCCTGGCTTTGGGGGTCCCAGCTTGCAGAGAAGCTAAAGCACAAGGAGCAAGGTCAGAATGTGTATGAAGAAGGGGTTTGGGCTGTCAGATCAACGAAGGGGAGCATTTCACGTACGGCTGAGAGATTATCCACCATCTGCATTAAAGAACAGAGCTGTAAGTGGGGATCATGTAGGCTGAAGCCCCTGTCACTCTGTCACCAAATATCTGCACGGGTGAGGGGCTACTCTAGGGTCCTTCAGGGCCCACGGACCATATTTCTTTCATACCATCCTTGACTTCTTTTTTTTTTTTTAAGATTTTATTTGTCAGAGAGAGAGAGAGAGAGCACACAAACAGGGGGAGTGGCAAGCAGAGGGAGAGTGAGAGGCAGGCTCCCCGCTGAGCAGGGAGCCCGACGCAGGACTCAATCCCAGGACCCTGAGATCATGACCTGAGCCAAAAGCAGACGCCACCCAGGCATCCCTCTTTTTTTTTTTTTTTTAAGATTTTATTTATTTGTGGGGGTGGCAAGCACACTGGTGCATGCGCACATGTGGAGAGGAGGGGCAGAGGGAGAGAGAGAAGCAGACTTCCCACCGAACACAGAGTCCAGTGCGGGGCTCGATCCCACCATGCCGGGATCATGACCTGAGCCAAAGGCAGACGCTTAACCCACTGAGTCCCAGGTGCCCCACCATCCCTGTCTTCCAAACCCCTTGTTCTGACTGCCTTTTCTACCCATCTGAATGAGGTCTGAGCATCACATGGAACTGTTCATAGCATTGTCCATGCTGTTCCCACCCCAATGTGGCACCAGGCCAATGGCCAACACGTGGTGATTCCTACACTGTGATTTGAACATGGAGACCGTTGGGATAGAATTCAGAGTGCAGAAATAAATCCACAACCTGGAAAGATACTGAGTCCCTGTGCGCTCCCCTGACCGATTGCCTAGGATACCCCACTTCCAGTTAGCCACCTACAGCTTCTTCACACCAGTAGCCTCCAACTGGGACACACCTGAAGCCTTCCCTGTTTCTCGCTATAAGGCTTTCTCACTTCACCTGCATTTGAGCCTCTGCCAAACACCAGTGACGGTGGCTGTGACTCCTTGCTACAGCAAGCTCTGAATAAATATAGCCTTTGCTCGTTCTTTTTCGGGTGGTCTTCATTTAATTCCACACCATGTGGCCCAGGAGGCCCACTTCACCCTGCAGCACTGGGCTAACGGCCAGCACACGGTGACTCCTACCTTGTGACTTATTTGCCAGGTCCAAGGTCACGAAAGTCCTCCCACCCCGCCCCGCCATTGTCTAAGTGTTTCAGAGTTCTAGCTCTTAACTTTAGGTCTATGATCCATTTTTAACTTTTGTAGATGATGGTGTGAGGTAGGGGTTCACCTTCATTCTTTTGCGTGTGGGCATCCAGTCATCCCAGCCGCATTTGTTGAGGAGACTGTTCTTTCCCCATTGGAGGTCTTATGCCCTTGTTGAAAACCAATTTGCCATGGATGTGTGGGTTTATATCTGGACTCTCAGTTCTATCCCATTGATCACCATGTCTCTTCTGTGCCAGTACCACGTTATCTTGACTATTGTAGCTTCCTAGTAAATTTTGAAATTGGGACACATGAGTTCTCCTTTGTTCCTCTTTTTCATGATTATTTTGGTTATTTGGGGATCCTTGCAATTCCTTGTGAATTTTAGCATCAGCTTGTCAATTTCTGGGAAGTTGGCTGGGATTCTGATGGGGGATTAGATAAGTTTGGGGAGTGGTGCTGCCCTGACTGTGTTGAATCTTTGGTGACCCCTTCCAGGTGGAGCTGTCCTACCCTGATGGCAGCCCAGCTGAGGGGGTGACGGTCCAGATCAGGGCAGAGCTGACACCGAAGGACAACATCTACACCATCGAATCTGTATCCCGGGGAGGGCTGGTGGGGTTTGAAATCCCCTTCATCCCCATGTCAGCCCAACACGTGTGGCTGGAGGTGGGTGAGTTGCTTGGATCCTTGTCATTGAGCCACCAGACACAGCCTTGGTGCCTTCCCCAGTCCATGCTTGGGCAACAGCTCAGTGGACCTGTGGCCTACTGCTGCCCTGAGGGAGTTTACAGTCTTTGATGGGGAGTTTGGGGGATGGATAACCAGCCCATCCCAGGGCAAGATGGGAGGTCAAGGAGAGGTGAGGTCTTCTGGCTCTGCCATGCTGAAGGAGGCTGGCCCAAAGGGATTTCATCATGTGGACTCCTGACTTTGAAGAGGGTCATCCGGGCTGCTTCTGAGAGGGTGGAACAGCATGCAGAGGCCCAGAGGCCCTCCATCATCGTGTAATTGGGTCCTGCAAGGCCCAGCCAAGCTGAGCCCTTCAGGAAGATACAGAGGAGGGAGCTGGTGGGGTGCCCCTGACCTCACACGGGTGCTTGGGGCTTACCCAGAAGGCAGCATCAGGGGGACAGAGTGATCTGATTTTGGATACCCAGCAGTTGCTCCAGTGACCATAATGGGGGGATACCTGGGGGTGGGAGCACAGGTGGGCAGACAGGAGGTGATGACAGAGAGACCAGTGAGCCTGGAGCTGTGAAGGTAGAATGGGCAGGACATGGGGTCCCGTTGTCAGGGGAGGGAGGAGCAGGAGTGATAGAAGAGGGTGTCCCAGCACCCCCCACCCCTGGCTCTGTGACGGCCCCACGGGCGCTGGATGGCAGGGAAGGGGTGGGGGGCCGCCTAGAGTAAATGTGTAGGTGGGGGCCAAGGACACTTGGGGTGACTGTGTCCTCTGTGGGGCGACATGTCCTTAAAGACTTTTAACCATCCAAGTTGCAAGCTCGAGGGTCTCCAGGCTACAGCCCTCCAACTGGCTACAAAATCATTATTACAATTACAGCTTTTTTTTTTAATGATCAAAAGTCATTCCTTTATTTCCATTAGTCCCCTAGCAATTAAGTAGCAGCAAAGCCCCGAAATACTACAAATACCAGAATTAGCTGAAAAATTTTCTGTCTCATAGATACATGTCTAAAAATGAGCTTGTCCCAAAAATGTCACTTTAATAGAAAGATACTCTGTTTCTGTTACTAAACACTGCTTAGGAAAAGGTCTTTAATTCTCTTAAACACAAAACTAATTATAAATATTAATTATTTTTACTTTTTTACTTTTTAATTTTTTAAAAGATGTATTTATTTATTTTAGAGAGAGTGCATGAGCTGGGAGGAGGA
Organism: Leptonychotes weddellii; assembly: GCF_054177405.1. Lineage (NCBI taxonomy): Eukaryota > Metazoa > Chordata > Mammalia > Carnivora > Phocidae > Leptonychotes > Leptonychotes weddellii. Next base: position 9,899,430 of record NC_138369.1, on the reverse strand, counting down.
GCAGAGGGAGAGGGACAAGCCAACTCCGCGCTGAGCGCAGAGCCCGATGTGGGGCTCGATTCCAGGACCCCGAGATCATGACCTGAGCCAAAATCAATTCGGACGCTTAACTGACGGTGCCACCCAGGCGCCCCTAATTATTTTTAACTGAGGTGTAATTGACACATCGCTGTGTGTTCATTTCGGGCGGACAACATGAGTCCGTATTTGCACGTGTTGTGAAACAGTCACCACAGTAAGTGTGGTCAATGGGCACCACACATCGTTACACATTTTTCTTTCCTTATCATGAGAAATTTGGAGATCTACTCTTAGCAACTTCCAAATATTCAGTACAGTATTGTTAACCATGGTCACCACGCTGAAGATGCCATCCCCAGGGCTTATTTTTTAACTGCAGGTTTGTATGTTTGGCGGTCACAGTTTTATTACAGCGATGTGGCAGATTAGGACCAGCCAAAGAGAGCAAGGAAGGGCCGCCCGGGTGGCTCAGTCGTCAAGCGTCTGCCTTCGGCTCAGGTCATGATCCTGGGGTCCTGGGATCGAGCCCCGCGTTGGGCTCCCTGCTCAGTGGGGAGTCTGCTTCTCCCTCTGCCGCTCCCCCTGCTTTTGCTCTGTCAAATAAATAAAATCTTAAAAAAACAAAAAGAACAGGGCAGAGGGAGAAACCTGGGAGGGCCCCCCATTTGAAGCTTCTCGTGCTGTCCCTGTGGAGTCCCTGGGACACCCTACCCTCCCGGCTCGTGACGTGTGACGTGTGACAGTAGCCACAGAGAAGCACCAGCCAGGGGCATGCTATAGGCATGAGTCATTGGCTCTGCGACTAAACTCCGGTTCTAGCCAGAGCTCCCTCCCCGGAGGTCCGGCTGGTAGCACGAATCTCGAAGCCCCAGCCCCTTGTCCCTGTCCTGAGTCAGCTTGGTAACACGTGTTACCAAGACACACCGTGAATAACAGACACGCTCGTCACTTGGGAGACCTCAGGGCTTTAGAGGCTACCTCCCAGAAACTGGGGACAAAATGGGCCAACGTCTTTATTCTTGATCTCACAGAAGTCTTCGATCTGCACCTCTGGCCTTTCCCTTGTGTTGCCCTGTAGTCTTTCAGCAGCAAGTGAAGGGAACAGGCTCAAACTCCAAGGGAGCAAAAAGCAGTATAACGACCCCCACGGGGCTTGGTGGGCATGGAGGGGAAGGACTTGAGCTCAGGGAGCCTCAGGGTCCAGAGCCCCGGGGACGCTGTCCAACACAGCCACTCCTTCTCCGGTCCACCTTCTCTGTGGTCACTTCCCAGGCCTGTTAGCCCCTCTGAGAAGCCACCAGGGCCACTGGCAAGCCAGAGAGAGAAGGAGGGAGAGAAATGGGGATGGGGAGGGCTTCCTAATATGCCTGTGATAGAACTATCTCTTGATGGCCACATGAGTCACCTGCCTCTGCCTGAGCCACCCCCTTACACCCTGTGACCAGTCTTGGCCACTTGCTTCCTGGAGCTGGGGAGCAGTGCATTAAGGCACATTGGACCGCAGTCTCTGAGAACTGGGGAGAGGGGTCCCCAAAGGCAAATTGGAACATGAGAGGGTCTTGCTGCAGGCCAGGGCAGGCAGAGGCATCCCCAAGACCCCCTTCCTCCACCAAGCACCCAGGCCTTGACCAAGTACCCTCTTTTCTTCAGACCAAGGTGGTAGCACTCAATGGAAAGCCCGTGGGGGCCCAGTACCTGCCCAGCTACCTGTCTCTCAGCAGCTGGTACTCCCCCAGCCAGTGCTATCTGCAGCTGCAGCCACCTTCCCGCCCCCTGCAGGTAAGGCTTTCAGGTGTCCCCCCCCCCCCTTTCCCCGGCAGGATGGGCCCAGAAAGCCATGAGCACGCACCTGGCATCTGCTCGTCCCCCAGCAGGGCTGATGCTGGTGCTGAAGCCAGAGCCCCCATCCCTCCAGCACGGGGCGGGGGGGTTCCTCGGGATGAGTGCCCGTCATTTAATTATAGTGAACATTTAGGCTGTGGCCCCAGTGTTTACTATGATAAACCTGGCCCTTGGGGTGCAGTCGCTTGCTCCCAGGCCCAGCTTCCCGCTGTCTGCAGCTGGCACTTGCTGGGCGCAGGCACCGGGGTTCCGCAGCCGACGCTTGCAGACACAGTACAGAGATGAGACAGCCCCAGAGCTGGGTCCCGTGTTCCTTCTTCCCGGTCTGTTCTTCAACAATCCTGCTTAAGTAAGATGCGCGGAGATGTGTGTGGAGATAGGGAGCTGTAAACATGGAGTAGAAAGTGCAGAGAGTTCCTCTGGACCCCCTCTCCTCTGCGTGCAGTGTCCCTGAAGATTAGCAGCTTGCCTTCGGGTGGCACGCCCATTACGGTTGATGAGCCAGTGTCCACGTGTCCTTATTGGCTAAAGTCTGCAGGGTACGTTAGGGGTCTCCTGCTACTGCAGATTCCGTGGGTTTGGACAAACATATAATGACATGCATCCAGCATTATAGTATTGTACAGAATGGTTTCACTGCCTTAAAAATCCTCTGGGTTCCCCCCAACCTGTTCATTCATCCCTCCATACCCACTAGCTCCTGGCAACCACCGATCTTTTCACTGTCTTTATTCTTCTGCCTTTTCCAGAATGTCGTATCGTGTTGGGAGAAGTGAAAACCCCTGGGGTTGTTTGAATCGGAGGCACAGTTTCAATAGACACGCACAAAGGAAGTCAAGTCACGAGATTTATTTACAGATCGCAGAGTGGGATGGGCGGGTTCCCAGTGAGCTGGGTCACCTCCATCCCAGGTCACAAGTGAGCAGGAGACAACAGGGCAGCAAGCACCGGTGACTCATAAGGTGGTTGAGGAGGAGTCACTAACATTTTGGGGGTCAGTGCTAAGTGGTTATTTTATTTTAAAGATTTTTATGTATTTCTTTGTCAGAGAGAGTGAGTGCATAAGCAGGCAGAGGGAGAAGCAGGCTCCCCGCTGAGCAGGGAGCCCGACGCGGGGCTCAATCCCAGGACCCTGGGATCGTGACCTGAGCCGCAGGCAGATGCCTAACCGACTGAGCCACCCAGGCATCCTGCTAAGTGGTTATTTTAAAAGACATGCGAGGAAAAGTGAAGCAGAAACTTGTGGCCAGAATCCTAAGCTCGGGTCCTCAACCCAGTATCCAGACTCAGGGTGTGAGCAGCTTGTCAGGGCATCAAATGCCCAGGTAGCAACTCAAAATAGCAGTTTTCCCATCCCACGTATAGAGTCGTCCCCCCTTAGCCACGGGGATACATCCCTGCCTCCCCAGTGGCTGACCGAAACTGCACATAGTACCAGACCCTACTTAGACGTTCTTTCCTATACATACGTACCTATGACACAGATTGACTTATAAATTAGGCACAGTAAGAGATTACCAACAATAATTCATAATAAAATAGAACCACCGTAATAATACACTGTAATAAGAGCCACGTGACTGTGGTTTCTCTCTCTCAAAATACACCGTACTGTGCCCACCCGGCTTGTGATCACAAGGTGATGGAATGTCTACATGAGGGGATGAAGTAAGGGGAATGACGCAGGTGTTGTGATGTGGCGTTAGGCTGCTTCCAGACCCCCATGGATGGCGGGTAACCGAAACCACGGATAAGGGGGACTGCTGTAGCTGGAACCGTACGGCACTTAGCTTTTTCACATTGCTTCTTTCTCTTAACAACACGCATCGAAGGTTCTGCCTTGTCTTTCCGTCATATGGTGTGGACAAATGGTAGTTTGTTCACCCCCTCATCTCTTGGAGGATAGATGTATAATAAAGCACCCTGATAGCTCCCTTAGCTAGAGGCTCCCCGACATTGCTCCCAGGCCTCACCAACCCCGTAAGCCTCTGGCATTCCCTTTCTGAGAGCCGCGGCCCGGACCCGAGGCGGCCAGGGATGCAGCTCAGAGGAATCCTGGCGCCGGGTCTGCCCGTTTCAGGGGCTTAGCGGCCCTCTGCAGGGGTTATGAGAATGAGAAAGCCATTCGAGATTGTGCCTGGCTTGGCTGAACACGCTGTTCTTGTTGTAATTAATGCTATTCAAGCAGCAGCGTGTTGTGGGGATGCTGGCCTTGGCTGCCATCCCACGGGGGCGGGAAGGAGCCCTGTGTCCCCAGCTGCTGGTACTGCAGTTCCTATTAGGCAGGGACTTGGTTGGGCCACTCGGACTTTCCTCCCGGAGGGACATCTCCATCCTGCCTGAGTCGGCCCAGCAGGCTCCAGCCCCTCCCCCCACGACTGTCACCGAGGGGCCCTGGGCGCAACCTCAGGGCATTGAGACAAGAGTGGCCCTGCTGGGTCCAGCCTGGGCTCTGTGTCAGGCTCCTTTACCCTTCCTCCAGCTCCGAGGCGCATGTAGTGGGGAGCTGCTCTGTGAACGGGGGCTGGCAAGCCAGTCTTTTAGGATTGCTGTGATACCATGGGGTTCGTTCGTGAAGAGGTGGAAGGTTTTGCTCTTTTCTTTTTTCCAACATCTGAAACGCAAGGGGACTTTTGTTTATAGGTGTCTTTTTATAAGGTGAATATTTACAAACTTAGAAATCGTAAAAAACGGTAAAACCATGTGCCTTTCACCTAGATTTATGAATTAACATTTTGCCTCTATCCATCCATCCTCCCACTCAACCAGCTCACTTGTCCACCTACCCACCCAACCAGCCATCCACCCATCCATCAATCCACCCATCCATCCACCCATCCACCCACCCAGCCATCCACCCATCCACCCACCCAGCCATCCACCCATCCACCCATCCATCTACCCATCCATCCATCTACTCCTTTAGACTTTTTTTTTTTGCGGCAACATTAGAAAATAAGTTACAGATATTATGATGCTTCACTCTTAAATACTTGATCATAACATGTCCTAAAAATAAGGACATTCTTCAGCATGATCTCAAGGCTCTTGTCGCATCTAAGAAAATTATGTTAAGATATTGTTTAATTCACAGGCAATATTCCGATTTTCAAAGATGTCCCCAAGGTGTAACTTATGTCTTGCGTGTGAACAACCCATGCACGTGTACATAATCTCATGCACACAAGTGTAAGCGTGCAACCATCTGCATGTGCCTATGGGAACGCGCGTGCACGTGTGCATGCCTGCATTTCATTCAGGATCAGTTTATGTGTTGCGTTTGGCTCTTCTGTGTCCATAGTTGCTCTTGATCTGGAACGGTCCCTGCCTCTGCCTTTTCATTGCCATGACGTTTGTGAAGAATTCAGGCCCGTGGTCTTGTAGATGATCCCACATTCTGAATTAGAATCAGGCAGAATTGCTACGTATGTGCTGCTCTTTTGGGGCCCTGGCAAGAGGCACAGATTGAGGACACCCCACTCTTGCTGGAGCTGATCATATCCTTGGGTTGGATCTAATTCCTCCCCAGCTCTTTCCCCTTGCAGGGGAAGCTGCTGAATAATGGGAGTGACAGTCTGAGGCTCATGCCACAATGTCCTTACCCCCAGCAACCTCCCCCCCGCCAGCATCACTGACAATCCTGGCTGTAATCCCTTATCGCCAGGGGGGCTGCGTGATGGCGGTTCTGAATTCTGTCATTCCTCTGAATTCTGTCATGATGCCCCGTTCTCGGCCCTGAGGCCAGCGCCCCTGCCCAGCCATGTCCTGGCCTCCCTCTGGCCCCAGAGCAGCCGTCTGCCCCGGGGTGGGCTCTGGCGTTGGTGCCAGGCCGTGGGGTGCCAGGCAGTGCTCCCCATGCTGCATGTCTCCCCCAGGTCGGAGAGGAAGCCCATTTCCCCATGAAGTCCACGTGTCCCTGCAACTTCACCCTGTACTACGAGGTGGCTACGCGGGGCAACATCGTGCTCTCGGGCCAGCAGCCCGCGCCCCTCACCCACCAGAGAAGCAGGCGGGCGGCCCCAGAGACACCCATTCGCTTAATGCACCTTTCGGAGACAGGTGAGCCAGGCCACTGACCGGAGTTCCTTGTTCCTTCTGAACCACTGAGACTGGGGCGAGTCACCCTGGAAAGGAGGGGGAAGCGGGGCTCAGCCCGGAGGGGGTGCCTGCCTCGGAGCGGAGGGCACGTGTCCCGGGCAAGATGGGGCTCGGGCCAGGGGGCGGGCAGTGACCAGCTGCTGGAGGTGGCGAGGTCCTCCCCAGGCTGTCCTCACTGCCTGTCTGCAGGGGGACAGGGGTGCGCTGGCCCCCGTCGGGCTGTGTTGCCATCTGCCAGCCCAGAACCCCTCCCACCTAGGAGTCCTCCTCCTCCTCCCTCTCCTTGACTCCATGTGCTTCTCACGAGACCCACCACCTCCCCTGGGTCTTCCTTAGCCTCCTCTTGCCTCGTAGCCCTTCTGCCTCAAGCAGGATCCCCGCACTGGGCGGGAGGCAGGGGGACACTTGAAGGCAGGCCGTTTGTGGTGGGGCCCTCCTGTGCACGGCAGGGTGTAGGCAGCATCCCCGGCCTCCACCCATTCGGTGCCGGCTGCCGGCAGCAACCTATCCACGCAGTGTGACAACCTAAGAAGTCTCCAGATACTGCCAGTGTCCCTAAGGGGAAAAGTCACCTGCAGGTGAGAATCAGAGATAGATAGATAGGCAGGCAGACAGACAGACAGGGTCCGTCTCATGGGAAGGCAGAGTTTCCCACGCCACGCACTACTAACGTTTGGGGCTGGATCATTCTCCCTGTGCTCTGTAGGGTGCTGAGCCGCATCCCCGGCCCCGCCCACTAGATGCACTCCCAAGTCGCGACAGCCAAAAATGTCCCCTGGGGGGCAGCATCGCGCTGGCTGAGAACTGCTGGCAGGCATAGTGCTTTGGGAATCCTACCCCCGCATCCTTTTGGGATTCCCTTCCCTTCTAGGTGAAGTAACAGGGGATGTGAGTATCTATGGATCACTTGCCTGGGGCCAGCACCTCCCCCTGCAGTGCCGCATGTCACCCCCAGGGCAGCCTGGGGCATTGGTGGTCCCGTTGTGGGCTGCTGGGTTCTCATGCCTCTCCCCACCTTTGACTTGTCCTAGAGCCCCCTCCTGCCCCAGCAGCCGAGGTCAACGTGTGTGTGACCTCCCTCCGGCTGGCCGTGAGCCCCAGCATGGTCCCCCTGGGCCGCCTGCTCGTCTTCTATGTCAGGGAGAATGGTGAAGGGGTTGCCGACAGTCTCCAGTTTGCTGTTGAGACCTTCTTTGAAAACCAGGTAGAACGTGGGGAGCCAGCGAGGGGAGCGGGGGAGGGGTGGGCAGGCAAGCACCATCCGGGGTGTCTGTGTCCGGGTCACAGCTGCCCCTGGACTTGCAGAGGGTGTCACAGGCGGGACTGTAAGGGCCGCCCTGCCTTCAGGAATAATAGCAACATAAGTCGCATCTTTATGCTCCTCCGAAAGTCCCCCAGAGGGGGATTGCATTAACCCCACCCAGGGAAAGCAGTCCGCTGTTCTCTGTCCCCACTGGGTTCCAGGCCTAAGGGGACACTGCTCCTGTCCCCAGCAGCGGGTTCAACCTTCTGCCCCACCCCGTCCCTGCATCCTTTGAAACTGGCTGCCACATGCCCTCAGCCGGTGCCTGTCTCCCCATCCCTCTCCTCCTCTCCCGTCCTCTGCACAGAATGTTCTAGTTGCCCCGGCCTTGTTCCTGTCACTCTGCCTCCCGCCCTTGTCCTCGCCTGGGCAGCAAGGCCAGGGTCCCCCACTGAGCTGGCGAGGACCAACTCTCGTTGGCAGGTGGAGAGGGTGGGTAGGTCAGTCGGGAGAGGTTGGCCAAACTCCCGATTTCTCCGCTGTGTTTGGGTCCAGGTTTCACTGACGTATTCGGCAAACGAGACCCAGCCCGGGGAGGTTGTTGACCTGCGGGTCAGGGCTGCGAGGGGCAGCTGCGTGTGTGTCACTGCAGTGGACAAGAGCATCTACCTGCTCAGGTCTGGGTTCCAGCTGACTCCGGCCCAGGTGCGTAGGGGCCCTCGGGCGCCAGGGTCCAGCACCTCCACGGGGGGCTCTCGCTTTCCAGTAAGTGAAGGGCCCCATGTGAGTCTAGGTTCTTTCTCTCACGGGTGAACCCAGTCCTGATGGTTGCTTTGGTGAGTTGAAAGATCTTGGGGTCAAATTCATCAGACTCTTGCAATATAACATTGTCCAGGTCCTACCTCTCCAGCCCCTCTGCCCGATGACACCAATGCCCATCCCCCAAGATGGTCTCCAAGTGATATTCATGAAAGGAGGTGGAAATAGGAGCATGCCAGACCCCCGAGAGCCAGTTTGGGTTGACAAGAAACCTCCAGTAGACCGGTCCCTGTTCCCCTTTGCCTGTAGGTTTTCCGGGAATTGGAAGATTATGATGTTTCTGATGCCTTCGGGGCGTCCCGGGAGGATGGGTCCTTCTGGTGGGCTGGACTGGCTGCCCGACGACGCCGGCGCTCCTCCATCTTCCCGTGGCCCTGGGGCATCACCAAGGACTCCGGGTCTGCCTTCACTGTAAGGACAGGTGGTCTAAGACCCACCGCCCCCTTCCAAGTGCCTCTCACTTTGAAACAGACGACCTCGGGGATACAGAGATGGTCGGGGGGACATTTCCAAACTTTTATTGGGGCAGCACTAATTTTTGATTCTCTCCAAAGAGAGCTCATAAGTGGACCCTCCCAATTTGCAAGGCAGACGAGGTGTAGAACGTTATGAGTGTCGACTGATAACTTGAACTTGGGACGAAGCAAAGGCATCAAGGGTGCTTTGCTGGAAGGAAAACCTTCACCCTGAGAGCAGACAGCTGCCCACCCCAACATTCGTAGCTCACGTCCATGCTCCTCCTTCCTGGCTGCGGGGGCCAGGGGTCCCAGGGGGTGCAGTAGGTGCGAGCATCGTTCTAGATCATGCCAGGAGCCCACATGAGCAGGCTGGCGGTCTCCACTCGAATGCACCGCCCATTTGTGGGTGCTTTTCATCCCAGTTTTGAAATCATTTAAAATGCATCCCTTTTTCTCCTGTTTTTATTATGGAAGACTTTCAGACATACAGAAAAGTTGAACAAATTAACAAACACCTATATACCCACCACCTAGATCCCACAATTAACATTTTGCTGCAGTAGCTAAAAAATACATTACACATCTGTATCTGTCTGTATCTGTATTGATACGTGTATCTATATCTGCATTGGAACAGATGACGTTTCAATGACACATTTGTTGAACGCCTGGCAGCTTGAACTGAGCCCTGGCAGCTTTTGGAATTAAGAGGTGATGCCTCTGAGTCCAAGCAACTGACTTTACATTCCTTGTTCCCAAAGCAGAGCGGGGCTTCCCTACAGTCGAGTGGCTCCCAGCATTTTTTTTAAAGATTTTATTTATTTATTTGAGACAGAGCGACAGAGAGTGAGCACAAATTGGGGGAGGGGCAGAGGCAGAGGGAGAAGCAGACTCCCCGCTGAGCAGGGAGCCCGAAGTAGGACTCGATCCCAGGACCCTGAGATCATGACCTGAGCTGAAGGCAGAGGCTTATGTGACTGAGCCGCCCAGGCGCCCCGCTCTCAGTATTTAACACAGTGATGAAAGTAGTAACAGTCACAATTGCAGTCATCTGTCTCTGGTCTAGATCAGGCATGGTGCCAGCTGATTTTTTTTTTATTGTGAAATTCACAATTAGCAGAAATAACAAAGAAATGAACCATTTTATTCATTTATTTATTTGATAGAGAGAGAGAGAGCACAAGCAGGGGAAGCAGGAGAGGGAGAAGCAGGCTTCCCGTCCAGCAGGGAGCCCGATGCAGGGCTCGATCCCAGGACCCTGGGACCATGACCTGAGCCGAAGGCAGACGCTTAACGACTGAGCCACCCAGGCGCCCACCCCTATCTACTTTTATTAACATTCTCATATTATTGGAAGCAAATCCCACACATAACATTTTTTTTTAAAGATTTTATTTATTTATTCATAAGAGACAGAGAGGCAGAGGGAGAAGCAGGCTCCCCGCCGAGCAGGGAGCCCGATGCGGGGCTCGATCCCAGGACCCTGGGACCATGACCTGAGCCGAAGGCAGACGCTTAACCGACTGAGCCACCCAGGCGCCCCAAAATGAACCATTTTAAAGTGGACAGTTGGGTGGCATTTAGGACACTCACAGTGTTGTGCAACAGCACGTCTGTCTAATTCCAGAACATTTTCATGACCTCAAAAGGAAACCCCGTCCCCATGAGCAGTCACTCCCTCCCCCCTCCCCCCTGGCAACCATGAATCTGCTTTCTGTCTCTGTGGATTTGCCTGTTCAGGATGTTTCACATAAACGGAGTCACACATGTGGCTCTTTGTCCCGAGCCGCAGATGCACTGGTCTCCCCGCCGCTCTGCCCTGCGTGGTCACTGGGTCCCATGATCCCCTCAGCCTGTGTCACCAAGCCCAGAGCAGAGGACTGACTCCCTCAGAGCCACGACACAGCGGTGATGTCGGGCTGGTAGCCCCAAAGTGGTGGAACTGTTGGGGCCATCACATCCGCTTGCCCACCGGGGTTCCGGGCATTGTCTATTGCTTAGGAAACGGGCCTGGTGGTGATGACCGACCTGGTGAGCCTGAACCACCGACAGGATGGCGGCCTATACACGGATGAGGCTGTCCCTGCCTTCCAGCCCCACACGGGAAGCCTGGTGGCGGCGGGCTCCTCCAGACAACCCCCCAGGTAATTGCCGCCTCGAGCAGCGTTGTCTGACCTCATCCTGTGGACACTGGGGGCTGGATCACTCTTTGTGGCGGGGCTGTCCATGCGCAGCGGGTGCTGAGCGGCATCGCTGGCCTCCACCCACCTGATGCCAATAACACCCCTTTCCCCTGGTTGTTACAACCGAAAACGTCTTCAGATATTGCCCAGTGTCCCCCGAGGGCAAAGTCACTACTAACCTAGTGGGCTAGGGAACCGACCACTTCAGCCCCCCTCCTCAGTTCCTGGCCACACTCGAGTGTGTAGGGGGCTGGGGGTGCAGAGGGAGGAAGGTGCATCAGGAGAGAGCTCCCTGGAACAGAGGGTTTGGGGTGGGGAGGGAAGCTGGAGTTTGACCCTCCCTCTCCCAGGGACTGTACTTAGAAAATTCTTTCTATTATCTCTTTCCTCCACCTGTTCCTTCCTCTTCCTTCTCCTCCTCTCTCTTCCCTTTTCTCTTTCAATTCTCTGCCTTTTCAAGTTGGACTCTGAGTAACGCTTTTCAGTCTCTTATTTTAACTCTACACATTTAAGCCTTTTGAAGGTTATGAATTTTCCTCAGAATGCTGCTCTGGCAGCTCCTGGGCCGTGCCATGAAGTGTTTCCATTGTTGCTTGGTTCCAAATGGGTGCTAGCTTTCTGAGCTGTGACTTACCCAGAAGTGGACACGTTTTAAACTTTCAAAGTGATATTTTAAATTATTTTTTCATCTGTTTTATAAATTTGTATCAAACATGCATTATGACTGGTGAACGTGGTCTGTATGTTATCCATTGTCTGGTTCTTACTTTGAAGGCTTTTTGTGTAGCCAGTTTTTGTAAAGGCTTGTGTCTTCTTGAAAAGAAGATCCCAGCCCCCATCAATTCGGTACAAGGCTCTGTATGCATACTTTAGGTCAAGCCTATTGATGGGAATGCCCAAATCCTCCATATTTTTGCTCACTTCTTGTTTGTCTGTTTGCTAACTTATCGATGACTGAGGGAGACGGGTTCACATCTCTCCCTTAGATTTGTGGCTTTGTCCCTGGAGTCCTGGAAAACTTTGTTTCACAGGAGGTGGTGTTTTTCTCCTCTCTCCTGTCTCCCCTCCCTTCTCTCCCACCCCCTTCTTCTGCTGCCTGTCTTACTCCCTTCTCAAGCCCAGCTCTCAGCCAGCTAGCTGGGGAAGGGAGAGTGTTCTGAAGACCGTGGCTCTCCACTCTTTCTGGCTTTAGGGGCTGGCATGGGGGAGGCAGGCCTTGGCTTTACTCCCTCCTGCCCACTCCTCCAAGAGGGACTCAGAACCAAGGGGCTGGGGCTGGGGTCTGTGTGGTCAGTAGTGCCTCAGGATCTGGTCTCTCTGGAGACCTTCAAGGTGGGCCCCACACTCCTCAGCCTTTGTGCTGAGCCAGAAGTGGCCCAGGGGACCTCCCGCCCTGGCAGGCCTGTCCACAAAAGCCCTCTCCATCTTTCACACCCTTTCTGTCTAGATTGAGATTCCTGGATACTTTGTTCTCCTGGGTTCTTCCTGCCTGGGCTGCACACTTAGCAGGAGTGTGGCAGGCCCTCGAGGGTCCTAGTTTCTAAACTCCAAATCATGGCGTGGGCAGACCAGGCTCCCCACTGGGTACTTTGGAGGCATACGGAGGCATTTCTAGCGTGTGGTTGGGGGAGGGCCTCCACCCACCAGACACCGCCTCGGGGGCCCTGACCCTGTCATGTGCAGGAACCCCAAGAGCTTGGCCTGGAGTGGGTATGAAAGTAATTTTCTGAAACCCCAAACCACGAAGGCAATTGTAAATCCCAGTGCAGAGAGAGGCATAAGACATGCCTTTAAAAGGAAGTGTCCCTGCCTTTTTGTAATTGGTTCACACATCCATATCCTGAGGACAAGATCTTTTCTTAACCATATGCAGTGGTTAAAGTTTTTTCAAGCAGTGTGAAAGTTTTTGTAATTAAATGTAAGTCTCTCTCCTGCCTCTACACCCTCCATTCCCTTGTTTAGTGGCAACCATGGTCAATAATTTCTTAGATATCCTTCTAGAAATTTTCTGTGCATATACAAGGATTTTTTAAAAGATGTATTTATTTTAGAGGAGAAGGAGAGCACGAGCAGGAGGGGCAGAGAGAGAGGGAGAGAGAATTCCAAGCAGACTCAGTGCTCAGCACGGAGCCTGATGCAGGGCTCGATCCCAGGACCCAGAGATCATGACCTGAGCTGAAACCAAGAGTCGAATGCTTAACTGACTGCACCACCCAGGTGCCCCTAAACAAGGATTAAAAAAAAAAAAAAAAACAATGAGAGAACACTATAATACTGTTCCAGGCCTTCCTTTTTAAAGTCAACAATAAGTCTTGGAGACCAACCCATCTCAGTATACCTGCACTGACCTCACTCTGCTAGACTGGCATGTAGCATCCCATGGCATGAATGTGCTACCAGCTGATTAACCCAGTCACCCTCTTGATGGAGATTTTTGGCTGTTTGCTGCCACGAACCAACCCATTTTTCTGTCCTGGCACCTGTGTCCATGGGTATTTCCAGGGTGCATTCCTTGGAGAGATACTGCAGTTTGAAAGGATGTGAGCATTTTTAATTTTGAGAAGTTTTGCCCAATTTCAAGTAGGGCTTGTTTTTAATTATTATTTTTATTTTTAAAGATTTTATTTATTTATTTGTCAGAGAGAGAGAAATTGAGTACAAGCAGGGAGAGTGGCAGGCAGAGGGAGAAACAGGCTCCCTGCTGAGCAGGGAGCCCAATGCAGAGCTTGATCCCAGGACCCTGGGATCATGACCTGAGCCAAAGGCAGATGCTTAACCCACTGAGCCACCTAGGCGTCCCATCATTATTATTATTTTTTTAAAGAACAAGACAGTCCCTGAGGAAGGTGGGGTGTGAGGCTCCTGAGGATGAACCCGAATGGAAGGTGCTCTTTAGGAAACAGGGAGGGCTGGGGGGTGGTGGTGGATAGCTCAATGTGATGGTACAGAAAAACATGGCAAACCCAGAGGGGGGAAATTAGCAAAGGGGAAGACATGGCGGGGGGGGGTGTCCCTGTGACCCTTCTTACCTTCTAAACTCAGGATGTGAAGTGCCACTGTTGAGTTAAAGTGATTCTGTCAAACCTTTGATGCATCACTTCTATGAGTCCTCATCAAGTAGAATGTTAACCCTGCCAGGTGAAAGAACTAGAACTAGCACGCTCTGTCCTAATCAAGTAGAGTGTTAATTGACAGCCAAGAGAATTAAGCCACGACACCTAACTGAGTCCAATGTTAACCTTTACAGGTAAGACTTACTATGTTACGTTCTACTTGGGTAGAAGTTTACCTGCCAGGTGACAGAATTAAGGTATGCCCCATGACACTTTCTCATTTCTTCTTTAATTTTTCATAGAGCAGAGAAGACGAAAAGGACCTTCTTCCCCGAAACATGGATTTGGCGTTGTCTGAACATCAGGTACAGTGAGCTTTTTTTTTTTTTTTTTACAGTAAGATGCCGTTTCTTCGCTGTGTTTGCGGTCTGACTCAGAGGCACTCAGGCAAATCTAGATCGTTCCCAGTGGGTTTGCTTTCAGATCTGACATCAGCATCTGAGTCAGACTTTGGGCATCCTTTTCCAACACATAAAACTCAACACCATGAAGTCAGCCCCAAATCCCGCTGCGGCCTCGGACATCTGCTCAGGAAATATGAAATGCAGGGTCTTTGTGCCTCTTATGACTCCCACTTGGGGTAACTCTATCCGCTCTGTTTGCATAACGAGCTCATTAAAACAATTACAGTTCCCTGGAACATGAACTTGACCCCGCCCCCCCACGCCTCCCTCACTCCTCAGGGGCCTCGGGCTCCTGCCCACAAAACAGACTGCTTTTCTCAGCATATTTCCTTTCCACGTTCCCCCCCACCACCTTTTCAGTTCTTTCTGAAGAAGCCCTGCTGTGCCAAATTCCTGCCAGATGCTGTTGGCTTTTTTTTCTTTCAATGCTTGGTGACAGAATACCAATGGTACTAGTAGAAGGTCATGGTGGTCTGCCCTGGGAAACTAGTTAGGCAGGAAAGATCAGATGCCCCCCGGGCCGTGGGTGGGCTTACTGCTGAGCTGGGCCCCACTTCCAGACACAAGATGCCATGGCACGCCATCATCACAGAACTGAGCTCCCAGCTGGCGGCTCCTCAGCCTAAGGATGTGTGTGTCCCCATTATGGGAAGACTTAACTCCTGGTCAGAACAGATCCAGATGACTGCGTTTCATTCTAGGGGTCTAAATCTAAGATGGGCTGTCTGTCTGTTACCATTCAAATGTACCAAATGTATCTATTTTTTCTGGGGGCCAGATGTTTTCAGTGCCGGGTAATGTTTTGGGTACCAGGGTTGGCACCTTGAACAAGGTGGACACTCAGGTTGCTTCCACCTTTTGGCTATGATAAATTACTCTGCTGTGAACACAGGTGTGCAAGTATCTCCTTGAGACCCCTCTTGCAGTTCTTTAGGGTGGATACCCAGAAGTGGAATTGTTGGCTCATATGGTAATTCTGTGTTTAATTGTTTGAGGAACCGCCATCCTGTTTTCCACAGAGGCTGCACCATTTTACACACCCGCTAACAGTGCACAAGGATTCTTCTTTGAATATTTGATAGAATTTGGGGCGCCTGGGTGGCTCACTCGGTTAAGCGTTCGACTCTTGGTTCCGGCGCAGGTCATGATCTCAAGGTTGTGAGATCAAGGGATGCGGGAGCCCCACATCAGGCTCCATGCTCAGCTTGGAGTTTGCTTAGGACTCTCTCTTCCTCTCCCTCTGCCCCTCCCCCTCCCCCCTAAAATAAATAAATAAATCTTTTAAAAAATTTTTTTAAATGTTTGTTAGAATTCACCAGTGAAGCCATCAGGTCCAGGGCTTTTCTTTGTAAAGAGATTTTTGGTTATTGATTCAATCTCCTTGCAGGTCTGTTCAGCTCTAGGTCTGTTCAGATTTTGGTTTTCTTTATAATTTGGACTTGATTGGTTTTGCATTTCTAGGAATTTGCCCATTTCATCTAGATTATCCAAGTTCTTGGTGTACAATTGTTCATGTATTTTTTAATAATCTTTTTATTTCTGAGAATGGGTAGTAATGTCCCCACTTTCATATTTTAGTAATTTGAGTCTTCTCTCTTTTTATCCTTTGTCTAGTTAAAAGCTGGTCAGTTTCATTGATCTTTTCAAAGAACCAACTTTTGGTTTTGTTGATACTCTATTATTTTTCTGTTCTCTATTTTAGTTATCTCTGCTCTAATCTTTATTATTTCTTTCTGTTAGCTTTGGGTTTAGTTTGTTTTTCTTTTTCTAGTTCTTTAAATTGTGAAATTAGGTTGTTTATTTGAGATCTTTCTTCTTTTTTAATAGGTATATAGCTATAAATTTCCCCCTTAGCACAGCTTTTGCTGCATCCCATAAGTTTTGATATGTTATGTTTTGTTTTCATTCATCTCTGGGTATTTTAAAATTTCCTTTGTGATCTCTTCTTGGATCCATTGGTTAATTAAGAATAAGTTGTTTAGTTTCCACAAATGTGCAAATTTTCCAGTTTTCCTTTTCTTACTGATTTCTAACTTTGTCCCATCATGGTCAGAGATGATACTTTGTATGATATCTACCTTTTAAAATCTACTGAGACTTCCTCTGTGGCCTAATACATGGTCTGTCTTGAAGACTGTCTCATGTGCACTGGAGAAGAATGTGGGTGCTGTTGCTGGGTAGAGTGTTCTATGAATGTCTGCTGGATCTAGTTGCTTTATTGTGTTAAGTCTTCTACTTGCTTACTTATCTTCTGTCTGGTAGTTCTGTTGTTCAGAGTGGAACATTGAAGTCTCCCAACTATTACTGTAGGGCTATTTATTTCTTGCTTCAGTTCTGTCCATTTATGTATGTATATATCTCAGTAGTCTCTTATTAGGTGCACACATGTTCATAACTGTTATATTTTTTTTGTTGTACTGAACCTTTTATTAACATATAATGTTCTTCTTGGTCTCTTGTAGCCTTTTTGGACGTAATGTCCATTTTGTGTGCTCTCAGGATAGCTGTACCTGCTCAATCTTGGTTACTACTGACCTGGCATATCTTTCCATCTTTTCACTTTCAACCTATTTTTGTCTTCAGAGCTAAAGTGAGTCTTTTGTGGACAGCAGATAGGTCATGTTTTTTAATTAACTCTGTTGATCTCTGCTTTTTGATTGGAAAGTTTAATCCATTTACATTTAATGTAATTACTCATAAGGAGGGCCTCACATCTGTCATTGTGCTCTTTGTTTTCTCTGTGCCTTATAGCAGTTTTGAGATGGCAGTACAGGGCAGGGACCTCGCTCAGGGTACATGGTGGGGATCAGAGACAGCATCCTGGTTCCAGCATCCAGGATGTTCCATCCTCAGCTATGTTGCCCACCTCCCCTCTGTGAGTTTTTGGGGTAGTCGCAGTGCACGGGCAGCTCCCAGTCCATAGCAAGAGCCCAGCCAGTCTGGTAGGCATCTCTCATTCTTGTGGTTGTTTCATGGTTATTTCAGGCAGAGGGAACAGCCTGAGCTTGGTGAGCAGAGGAGGGTGTGGTGTGGGCATGAAAATGGCAGGTAACCCTGAACATTTGGGCAAGGCTCAAGGGTCAAGATGCCACAAGGGTAGGATAGTTTGGAGCCTTCAAGAGTTCAGCTGAGCTGGAGAGAGGGAGAGCTGAGCTGTCAGGTGTCAGAGTGGCCAATTCAAGCAATGACAAGGAGCCATAGTGAAAGTAATGGTGGCGCCATTCATCTTTACTGTGACCATATAGCCTGACTCCCCCTATTCCGTTTGCCCCACAGAATGTCATACCTTGCAGGTGGATCAGACATGGGGTTGTCTCACTGCGGAGGGAGCCTTGGGCAAAAGGCTCCGACAGTTTTATGGACCCTGGCATCAGAGAAATGGAGGGAGGAGGACTCAGAGTGGGAAAGTACTGGGTGCTGAGCCAAAGTGGTGAGAAATGCCTTCGAGATTTCCTCCCACTGATAAGGAGACCTTGGCAATGGGTCTTCAGACACCTAATGACCTTGGGGCCCAGGCAGGTCCCTAGCGACACACAGACCTAGGAATGGAGGCAGTGGGGCTGGGAAGGCAGAGCATGGCTGGTGATCCCCTTCAGAGGCCACAGTTCACTGGCTATGCCACTAGCCTGGTGTGGGGAAGGCAGCGTCCCCTGACGGCTGCCAGGGAAAGCCTTCGTAATGGCCTGTGGTCAGGCCTAAAAGAATCACACAAAGGGTTTTTAACTGGGAGTCGGGCTCCACAGGAGTCTATGGGACAGGGATGCCAGACCAGGAAGAGTTGATGTCCCCTGGGTGGGGGGTGGGAGGGTGGGGGGCAGGTTGGTGGCACTCAGTGTCCATGGAAAAGTTGGCTGTGATCATATGAAGCTGACAAATGTCCTGCCCAATGGGAAGAGGCCACCTGAGTTGTCACGGGTGATAGCATGTGATCCTCATAGAGGGGAGGATGGAGGCCCCAGGTCCTGGGGGGTTGCTGTGTGCCATGGGCTGGCGTGTCCGGCCGTCCAATGAGGGCCACCTGGTCAGGCTCTTGAGAAGCAGACCGAGGCCAGGCAGGTGAGTAAGGAACAGCGGGTCCCCTGCTAGGCATGGAGCTGTCTGGGCTTCACTTCTCCCCTGGTCATAGGTTTTCTCCTCTGAGGACTCTTACACCAAATGCTAAGATAAATCTCAAAAGGACATCCTGGAAATGCAAAGGAGACCACAGAGTTTGTCTTCCCGAGCTGTCCTAGAGTGATCAGGGGGGCCACTGGCCAGGGGCAGGGGAGCCTTGGGCGGCGAGAGCCGTATGAGAGAAAGAGAACATGAGCCATACATGTAATTTCCGATTTCCCAGTGCTGAGTTATTTAAAGGGCAAAAAGAAACACGTGGAGTGCACTTGAATCATATATTTTCTTTAACCCGCTGGATATTCCCCAATAGGATCGTTTCAACAGGCAATCGATCTAAAAATTCTTGATGATACATTTTATGCTTGTTTTGCACTGCGTGAGTTTCCTATACTGTCACGAAGTGCCACAGACTGGGTGACTTACAACAACCGAAATGTATTCTCTCACGGTTCTGGAGGCCAGACGTCCGGGATCCAGGTGTGGGCAGGACCACGCTGCCTCTGAAAGCTCGAGGGGAAAATCCCTCCGGGCCTCTTCCAGCTTCTGGGGGCTCCGGTGTCCCTCAGCTTCTAGCTGCGCCCTTCCCATCTCTGCCTCTGTCTCCTTCTCTGTTGTGTCTGAAGTTCCTTCTTAGAAGGATGCCCGTCATTAGATTGGGGCCCCGCCTTCCTCCAGCCTGACCTCATCACTGATTTCATGTGCAAAGATCCTGTTTCCAAATAAGGTCACGTTCGCAGGTACTGGGGGTTGTGGCTTGGACTGTACCTTTCTAGGAGACACAAGCACGCCCCAAATGACCGATCCCCTCAATTCAGCGTCTTTCCCCCCTCCCCCGAACTGGGCGGGGCGTGCACAGCCAGAGTCAGCACGGCTGAACCTACGTGGCGGGTGACCCTGTGTCCACAGCTGTCCCGAGAGCCATTCGTGTTTCTGATTACATGAGTTGGGGCCGAGGGGCGGCTCTCTCCTGTCACACGCCGTTTGGTGCCTAAATGCTTATTTCCCAGCTGCAAGGACCGCCTTGCTGCAGTCCCCCAGTCCCGCCTGGCCGCCTCGCCCCGGCCCTGGAGAAGGGCCCATCGTTGTCCATCTTCCTGCAGTGACCCGTCCGGCGAGGAGACGCTCAGCGTGCAGGTCCCGGACTCCATCACCAGCTGGGTGGGTGAGGCTGTGGGTCTGTCCGAGGCTTGGGGCCTGGGTGTCGCCGCGCCTGCCCTGCTGAAGACCTTCAAGCCCTTCTTTGTCGACTTCACGCTGCCCCCCTACGTGGTCCGCGGGGAGCAGGCCAAGATCCCCCTCAGCGTCTACAACTACATGGGCACCTGTGCCGAGGTACTAAACCCGCCCCCTCCCCCCAGCCTTCCCTGTGCCTGGGGGCACCCGTGATCTCAGGAGGCAGGGATGAGGGGGGTCAGCCTGAGCGGCTTGGAAGGGGACAGAGCATCTCTGTAATGGGGCAGGGGGTCGTGGGAGGTGCAGCTGCTGTGTTATTGGGGAGGCAGGGGCCGGAATCCTGGGGGTCCGCAGAGCAGGCGCTCACCGTTCCTGGTTACACTTGCACACTCGCCCATGTGGCCACACTACTCCACACGTCGGTTTTTCGGTTTCCACAAGCGTCAGGGACAGAGGAGTCACGGCGGTTACGGGTTGCGTGGGTTAGCACCTGCTAAGAACAGTGTCCACGGAAGGGCCGCAGACCCTGCCAATGCTCCAGGGGCCCGGGGCTCCTCCTGGGAGGAGGTGGAGAAGGCGGCTCTCTCAGCCTCTTGCAGCTGCCCGAACAAAGTAGCTCGAGCTGGGAGGCCGAGAACAGCGGAAGTGGATTCTTCCACGCTTCTGGAGGCCAGAGTGCAAGGTCTCGGTGTGGGCCGGGCAGGTTCCTCCCTGAGGCTCTGAGGGAGCTCCCTCTCATGCCTCCTACTGCCTGGCTCCAGTCTGTCTCCACGTCGCCTTCCCTCACGTGTCTTCCCTCTGTGAACGTCTCTGTGTCTGTGGGTCCTCTTCGAAAGATCCCAGTCCTATTGGAGTAGGGTGGGCCCTAACCTCATTGTAACTTAGTGACCTCTGCAGAGACCCTGTTTCCAAATAAGATCATGTTGACAGGTGCCTGGAGTTTAGGACTTCAAAATATCTTTCCGGGAGCCACCATCGAACCCGTACAGCTACCCTGAGGGGGTGGGCTTAGGGCTGATCTTGGAGGCTGGGGAGGATTTCAGACCCTGGTGATGAGGAAGGACAGTAGGTGAGGGGGGGCCTGTGAGACCAGGTGGGTGCATGATGGGGAAGGGGGATTCAGGGGGGCCGGGGTCTGTGTAGCAGTGAAGCTTGGGGAGGCTAGGACCACTCGCCCTCCGCCACCTTTGTGATCCTTGAGCGCTGGCTAGGCCTGGATGTCAGCTGGTGGGAGGGAGGAAGGGAGATGGGGAGGGCTCTCCAACGTTAGGGTTAACCCCCGAGGGCTGAGGGTTGAAAGCCGAGGCTGTGGGCGGAGGAATGAGTGGGGTGCAGGATCAGGGGTCCAGCTGGGAACAGGCCTGCTCTCTGCGCGTCTCAGCTTCATCCCGAAAAGCCACACGCTGGGGACATGGCTGACTTCCTCTTGGCCCTGCCCAAGTGCGTGGGGAACCCCAGGGCCATACCGAGGGCAGAAGATGTAAGCTGCAGCCTCAACCAGACACCGTGGAAACTAAGAGATTTCACCCCGCCCCCGAAACCTAGATTTCCGTTTTTTCCTGAAAAAATGAGGAAATTGGAATTTGCTGCCTGGCAGGGCGCCCAAGACTGCTGGGGGTCCTGCATGTTCACACCTCGCTGCCCCCAGAAGACTGGACTTTGGCTTGGCGTTTCTATTTACGGCCTCAGTTTGCCTCAGTTTCCCTATCTGTAAACGGGGCGTGAGAACTCACCCTGGCCCTGCTCACCCCCGCCGGCTGCTTCTCTGGGGCAGGAGGGAAAGAGCAGACGCGAGGGCCCCTCGTGAGTCTCGACGGGGATGGCTGTGGTCTGTGATCATTTCTGAGCCCGGCCCGGAGCGGGGACAGCAGACATTCTGAGTCAGGCTCAGAGGGGGACCTGGAGCTTACATGAGACGTTTTACTCCTTGTTTTCCTTTGCAAATGCTATGCATCCACTGAATGATTTCATCTGCCCAAAAGCGTGTTGGATGCAATGGTGTGTGACAGCCTCGAGGCTAGTAAGGGAGTTCTCGCCCCACCATCTGGCAGGCACAGTATGAGTCCGACGCTGGTGTTTGCACTTGACTTTCCTGCTGGTGTCTCTCTTACTCTATAGAAGAGCCGCACATTAATGTACTGTCACCTAGGAGCTTCTTGTCCCTTGAGCCTTTAATTAAAGGAAAACGTCAACTGGAAAAAAGAAAAAAAAAAAGCAGTCAGTGCAGATTCTGAAATAGGGATGAAACATCCAGAGACCACCGGTAAGGAGCTCCTTGGTGTAAAATGCTGGTGATTCTCATTCATTGGCACTCGGAACCAGTGTGTGCTGGGCCTTGTGCAGACATCAGAAGACCCCAGGGGGGGCGCCTGGGTGGCTCAGTTGGTTAAGCGACTGCCTTCAACTCAGGTCATGATCCTGGAGTCCGGGGATCGAGTCCCGCATCGGGCTCCCTGCTCGGCAGGGAGTCTGCTTCTCCCTCTGACCCTCCTCCCTCTCGTGCTCTCTGTGTCTCATTCTCTCTCTCTCAAATAAATTAAAAAAAAAAAAAATCTTAAAAAAAAAAAAAAAAAAGAAGACCCCAGGGCCCAGGATGTGGGGCCCGCCCGCACCTGACCTCGGAGCGCTGACACCGCTAACCCGCCGGCCTCAGGATTCTGCCTGCACAGATATCAAGCAGCTGCCTGGGCTGGGGAGGAAGGGCTGTGGATGGAATCGTTCCCAGATAGGAAACTCTGAGATGCATCGTTACATGTCCAAGGTCTCCCAGAGTGTTTGGGGCTGAGCTGTGTTAGAACTGGGTGTTTACAGGGAGCCAGGCAAGCCGAGGGGGACATGTGAAATAGGCTCAGAGCAGGCAGCCCCGAAGCCCCGTGCCTGTACGATCCATCCTCTGTCATTCTTTTTATGTAGTGTGTAGCCAGGAGGAATAGGACCCCGGTCTTAAAAAGCCAGAATAAGTGCAGACTGATCCCTGATCTAGAGGGTGGTCCCCCCAAGGGAGGGTCCTCACCGAGTTGGCAGGCAGGACCCTCAGGTGCCCATTTTAGCTCTAAGCACACCCTGGTGGCTGCTTTGTTACACATCCCCAAGGCACCAGGGAAACAGACCCATTTACCCCCGTCAACATGGAGAGCTCGTCATTCCACCCAGGACCCGGAAAATACGGCTCACTGACGCTTGGCTCTTAAGTCTCTTCTTTCCTCCCTGGAAGAACTCGGACTCAGAGGGTTGTGGGAGCTCCTGACACACCCTGCATCGGCCGTTCACACTCGGGTCCAGCTGGGCTTGTCCTGAGGCAGGGTTCAGATGCTCTGTCACACCTGCCACTAGATTTTTCTCGTGTCCTTCCCTCCACATCACACGTGCCTGTGTGTGTGACTTAGACGTGTTGATCCTCTGAGGCCCAGAGATCCCGCGTGTCTTCTTCGGCCTCATTACTTTAGCTCTTAGTAGGGTGCGTGCACCCACTAGGTGCTTCATATATGCTGATTGGGCAAATGGATGTGGACCAAAGAGCCTGTTCCAGATTGGGAGGTATAACCACACATGCACATAGAGACACTCACATGCGCGTGCATGCACTCGGGCACTGTGCGTGTGTATATGCGTGCACGTGGGTATGCATGGGCCACACTTACACACACGCATGTAGGTATGCACACACACACACAGCACACGTGTGCACACACACAGAACTCTTATTATGACACTGCGGACCTCAGGGGTGGGACAGAGGGTCAGAAGAAGTGCTTTGCGGAGCAGCAGGTGGAGAGGTCCCTCCCCTCTGGTGCCCGGGGTGGACGCAGCCGGAGAAGCTGCCCTTGAATGCACCTTGGTCCTGAGGGGAAGCTGCCTCCATGGGGAAGTTGGGGGGCTGAAATAAAGAGGGGGCTCCCAGCAAGACAATGGTGAGTAGCTGGTTCTGATTGGAAATGGAAAGGGGGCCTTTCCAGAAGAGCACGGCTTTTGGCGAGGGCTGACGCGGTGGGCGGTGGGACATGCTGGGAGGGCACCCATATTCCGGGCACCACGAGCGGCATCCCGCCCTCTGCAGGTGTACGTGAAGATCTCAGTTCCCAAGGGCATCCGGTTTATCGGGCATCCAGGCAAACGCCATCTGACCAAGAAGATGTGCGTGGCCTCTGGGGAGATGGAGCCCGCCTGGGTGGTTCTGTCCTTCAGTGACCTGGGACTCAGTAATGTCACAGGTGAGGTCCCGTGCTGCCTCAGGCATCCCCCCTCCGGGCCACCAAAGGGTCCGCGTGCTGAGCCCAGGCACAGGTGAGGGGTGGGCGGGGCAGTAGATGAGGTCAGAAGGGCAGCTGGGGAAGCAGGCCAGTGGGATGGATCAGGAGGTCAGGACTGATGTAGACGCAGGGGTAGGGCGGGGCGGTCCCCCGGGGTGGGCCCTGAAGCTTCGCCTGGAGGGAGCTGAGCTTAGGTGCCACACCAGCCTGGCACACGTATGTGTGCACACATCTGCACATGCAAACACTCGGGCCGAGGGTGAGGGACGATGCGCCCCTCCCCCTGGGTGGGAACCTGTTCTGACCGAAAGCACTGAGCGCTCAAATCTCCGCAGCCAAAGCCCTCGCTTACGAAGAAACAAGCTGCTGCCGGGACGGGCAGTCCATCAAACACTTGGAGGAGAGCTTCGCTGACAGGCGGGTCCCCGCCGGGAGGGATCACATCAGGCGCAGTGTGATGGTTGAGGTAAGCCCATGTCCTCACCGAGGGCCCTTGGCCAGGGCCATCAACCATGGGGTGGGGGCCTCGCTGGAGTCTGTGATCCCCGCCCGGGGCTGGTGCAGCCCCGGTCCTGCTCTCGGTCTGGGGGCAGGTGAGGGGTCTCTGCATCTCCTCGTTAGGGGACTGCAGCATCCGGCCTCCCCTGCCGTGCAGAGTGAGATTTGGTAGAGCGGCCTGGGACAGGCAAGGGCTGCAGGGAAGTGTCCTCTGACCCCCACATTGACCATCTTAGAGGGCAGTGTGCATCTGTCTCCGACTTCCTATGTGTTCTAGGCAGTTATGGGGATCGTGACCTGATATTTGGAGGGCTGTCGCTGAATGCCCGTGCAGAAAGGACACAGAGCCTAGAGCGGAGGGGCCCAGGGGTTGGGGTCTTACTGACATCCCACCCCACCCCCGCCCCCCGGCTGGGAATCTAGGATCTGCCACTTAGTGTGGGCTGGGCACCTGTCTTGATATTCCGACACCGCTCCCTAAGTCGGGGCTTCTCACGCTCAGCCCATAGTGTGGGAGGGCCGGAGAGAATGCATACAATCCCTCACGGTGCTGGGCGGGCGGCAGCAATGATGCCCCATCTTGTGGGTGCTGCTTGGACACATCGGAGCCCAGAGCCCTGCTGAGACTCTCACACTACACCGAGGGTGCCCGGCAGCGCCGATGAAGCTCCTCGCAGCCTCCCGAATGTCTGCCCCTGCCCTGTGGCCCAGCTGCAAACAGCTACCCTCCCTCCTGCCTGTGGTCCTGGCAGTTCCCGCGGCACCTGGAGCCACACGTGCGCCGGGCACAACTCCCGGAGGTGGGTGAGTCATTGCCACAGCGTGGTTGACGAGACATGATGGATTCCTCCGGGACAAGCCTGTTGTCTGATGAGGAATGCCATTTCCGTGAGCCAGCAGGATGGGGACGGCCTCAACAGGAAGCACGGAGACCCCTGGCAACGCTTGGCTCAGCCCGAGCTTGCTCCCTGGCCCTCAGCCCGCCCTCCTGCGGCCAGGCGAGATGGCAAGCCATCCAGAGCAGCCAGGCCTTGAGTTCTTGCCTCCTCCATCTGCGGAAGGAATTTCTCAATGCACAGAGAGGGATCCTCTGTCCCTGGGCCCTTCCTCCTGTTCACGCTGCTCAGCAGTCTGCTCTGTCTGCAGCATCTGCCGGCACAGCTTAGTGCAGGCCGTTCTTGGGGCAGGAGGTAACATTTAGGTATCAGAAGACCTGAGATGTCGATGCAAAAAACTGAAGCGTGAACTGGAAAAACGGATTTCTGAAACAGGAGGTGGCAGATGTGTGGCTTGATAAAACAGCAGAATCCTTCTCCCGCTCCCCACCACGGGAGAGCCCTGGGTGCATGGTTGGTTTGCTGGATCGGTTATTTGGTGGACCCTCAGGCGACCCTGCCTGCCATCTGCCGGGGAGGAAACTGCAGATGACAGAGGCGTACGGTGGGGAAGCAGGTGACGGTTGGGACCTACGGGATCGTGGAGGAGCCAGGCTCCACCATTAGCCCAGGAGACCGGGAGGACAAGGTGGGAGTGTGTGGCAAGCATGACAAATCTAGGAGTAGTTGGTGAGTTGGTTTGACCAGAACCCGGAGAAGGGGAATGAGCCTCTGTTTCCCCCCCTAGGCCTGGGGAGTAGGCAGCCTGGTCCTTCTCCGTGTACGTGTGACATTGGCATCACCCTGCAGGGTCCAGACTTGGAGCCACTGCCATGGGAAGGTGGCCGCTCCCCTGGGCGGACTGCCCCTCCAGCACAGTTCTCCCCGTCTCTCTGTTTCAGCCGGAAGGAGCCCCCCGTGCGTACACCTACAGTGCTTTCTTCTGTCCCAACGGTGAGTCCCTGCACCCACCCTGCTGAGGACTTTGGCCCTTACCCCCACA
Organism: Leptonychotes weddellii; assembly: GCF_054177405.1. Lineage (NCBI taxonomy): Eukaryota > Metazoa > Chordata > Mammalia > Carnivora > Phocidae > Leptonychotes > Leptonychotes weddellii. The sequence continues at coordinate 9,873,337 of NC_138369.1, read as the reverse complement.
CTGTCACAGCTCTCCCACTGTGAAGTGGATGCCTGCCCTTCCTGGGCTCAGAAGACACAGAAGCGGAAAACTGAGATGTCCGGGCTGGTGACAACCATGAGCCAGAGTGAGGGCCGGGCATCTGCCACGCAGGAAGGAAGTGCCCACGAACGTAGACTGGAGGCGTCAATGAGAAGAGAGACCGTGGGCACAAATAGGGCTGTCCGCAGGGCCCTGGGGTGAGGAGCCTAGGATCCAGGGAAGGGAGGGCTTAGAGTCACGTCAGGGGAAAGCTGTGGGAAGAAGTCTGACCCAGAATCCTGGGCCCATAGAGAAGATAAGAAATTAAAGCGGGTTCCAGAAGGTGTGGGATTCGGGGTCTGCTCAATCCCCTGAAATCGACATTATACTTGTACATGATCCATGACAAGGAAATGGGTACAGAGTGCCCAGTGGATGCCTCTACCTTGGTGGGGTCAGGGAAATGCTAAGCAGAATGTCTGCCCTCTCCCTGTCCAGTCCCTCCCAGAGGAACCATTTAGCTTGGAGCTCAGGCCTGGCTTGTCACTGGGCAGTCACCCAGCAGGCTTTGGCAGGTGACGGAGCTGAGGATCCAAGCTGGAGTCTCTGGGGGTTGCCATTGCCAAGGCATTCAGCATGACAGGTCCCATAACCCACACAGACCACTCTGGACACAGGTTTCCTCTTGACATGTTTCCCCATTTTTTGTATTAAATAGCAATATGGTACATATATGCTCAAATGATTTTTGACAGGGGTACAAAAGCAATTCAATGAAGGAAGGAGAGCCTTTTCCACAAACGGTGCTGGAGTAACTGGACATCTATTGGCAAAAGCATGAACTTTGACCTAAAGATCCCACTTTATACAAGAATTAACTCAAATGGATTGTGGACTTACATGTCAAACTATAAAATTTTTAGGAAAAAATTTGGGAGAAAAGCCTTTGGGATCTAGGGCTAAGTGAAGAGTTTTTAGATATGATACCAAAAAGCATGACCCATAAAAGGAAACTGATGAATGAACCTCATCAAAATTAAAAACTGCTTTGCAAGGGGCGCCTGGGTGGCTCAGTCGGTTAAGTGTCTGACTCTTGATCTCAGCTCAGGTCTTGATCTCAAGGTCTTGAGTTCAAACCCCATGCTGGGCTCCATGCTGGGTGTGGAGCCTACTTAAAAGGGGGGAAAAAAAACTGCTTTGCAAAAGATGCTGTTAAGAGGAAGAAATACAAGCTACACACTGGGAGAAAATCTTTCCAAACCCAGATCCAACAAAGAACTAGTATCTAGAATATATAAAGAGCTCTCAAAATTCAACAATAAATAAAACAATCCAATTAGAAAGTGGGAAAAAGGAGGGGCACCTGGTTGGCTCAGTCAGTGGAGCATGCGACTCTTAATTTTGGGGTTATGAGTTCAAGCCCCATGTTGGGTGTGGAGATTACTTAAAAATAAAATCTTAAAAAAATATATGGGAAAAAGAAATAAACAGTTCACCGAAGAAGATACACAGGTAGCAAATAAGCACATGCAAGGGTGTTCAACATCATTAACCATTAGCAAAATGCAAAATAAAGCACTGTGAGTTATCAATGCATACTTACCAGAATGACTAAAATTAAAAAAAAAAAAAAAAGTCACCACAATAAAAGATGGCCAGGATGTGGAGAAAAGGGATCATTTATACATAGCTGGTGGGAATTGTAAAATGGTATGGCCACTGCTGGTAGTTTCTTAAAAAGCTACACATGTTCCAAAGAAATTGCACTACGAGGCATTTATCCTAGAGAAATGAAGATTTCTGTTTACACAAAAACCCATAAACAGACATTCATATCAGCTTTATTTGTAATAGCCCCAAACTGGAAACAGGCTAGGTGTCCTTCAGTGGAATGAGTGGTTATACAAATTATGGTACATTCATACCTTGGAATGCTATTCATTGGTAAAAAGGGACAAACTATTGATATATGGAGCAACTTGGATGAAGGGGATTGAGTGAAAAAAACTCAATCCCAAAGGGTCCATAAATGATTCCATTTATGGTATTTTTGAAATGACAAAATTTTAGAAATGGAGATCATATTAGTCATTGCTGACATGGGGAAGAATGGTGTGGATATGGTGATAAAGGGCAATAGGAGGGATCCTGTATAAATAAAATTGGGGAAATCTGAATAAGATTAATGGATTGTATCAATGTCAATATCCCAATTGTGATACTGTAGTAGAATTTTGAGAGATAGCACTGGGGGAAACTGGGTCAAGAGGACACAGGATCTTTCCATATTGTTTCTTACAGTTGTCTGTGAATCTATAATTATCTTAGTAAAATTTAAATTAAAAACATTTTTCAAAGTGAAACATGTGTGGGACACCTGGGTGACTCAGTCGGTTAAGCGCCCAACTCTTGATTTTGGCTCAGGTCACGATCTCAGGGTCGTGAGATCAAGCTTTGGGATTTTCTCTCCCCATATGCCCCTCCCCACCTCCCTCTCTCTAAAAAAAAAAAAAGTGATACATATGTACAAATACTGTATGAATGTACTTGTATGAGGTACTTAGAGAAGTCAAAATCATAGAGACAGAAAATAGAATGGTAGGAGCCGGGGGCTGTGGGGAGGGGTTGGTGACTTAGTGTTTAATGGGGATAGAGTTTCAGTTTTGCAAGATGAAAGGAGTTCTGGAGGTGGACAGTGCTGACATTTGCACAATATGACTGTATTTGATACCACTGAACTGTACATTTAAAAATGTTTAAGATGGCAAACTTTACATTATGTGTATTTTACCACAATAAAAAAAATTGGGAAAAGAAAAAGCAATACCTATGTATTACAGGGAACTTAGAAAGAAGGAAAAAATATCTCCTCTGGTTCGCATCCATAGATGACCTCTTCTGACATTTTGCTGTATTTGGTTTCATAGGATTGATTGTTGTTTGTTTTAACATAGTTGTAACTCATGAGCTATACAATTTTGTGTTCTGCCTTGCTCATTTAACACATCCCGAGCCCTTTTCCTTGTTACTGTAAAGTCTTTATAAACAGCATTTCAGAACAGTTTCAGTATGTTCTATCAAACGACTGTTCGCGGGGCGCCTGGGTGGCTCAGTCGGTTAAGCGTCTGCCTTCAATTCAGGTCATGATCCCAGGGTCCTGGGACCAAGTCCCGCATCAGGCTCCCTGCTCAGTGGGGAGCCTGCTTCTCCCTCTGCCTGCCACTCCCCTCTGCTTGTGCTCTCTCTCTCTGTCAAATAAATAAATAAAAATCTTAAAACAAAACAACAGCAATAACAAAAAACGGCTGCTCCATAATTTGATCATTATGGAATGTTTTGAAACATTGTTGGGCACTTATATATGGTTTCTATTTTTACATCATAATTTATGCTAGGCTGAATATATATTTGTATTCAAAGTAAAATCGGCAGTGTCTTTAACATGTTTATGGAGGTATAATTGACTATAATAACTCACACGTACTTTAAGTGTACAGTTTGGTAAATGTTGGCATATGTGTACATCTGTGAAACCATCACAACTAAGATAATGAGGATTTCCACTAAACCCAAAAGTCATGCTCCCTGTAACTACTCACCCCTGCCTACTCTTGTCACTAGGGAACTACTCACCTTCCTTTCAGTCTCTATAGATTGCTTTGCTCTTTCTAGACTTTTATATAAATGGAATCATATAAAATGTACTCTATCTGGTTTCTTTCAGCGTAAAAATTTTGAGATGCATCCATGTTGTGTGTATCAATAATTCAGTCATTTTAAGGCTGAGTGGGACTCCATTGAACGGATGCATTGCACTTTGTTTATTCATTGACCTGTTGGTGGACATTTGAGTTATTTCCAGTTTGGGGCTATTTCCAATAAAGCTGCTATGAATATTCATGGACAAGTCTTTGTATGGGTAATATGTTTTCCTTTCTCTTGAATCAGTACCTATGAGTGGAACAGCGAAATCATACAGTAGGTATGCGTCCAACCTTTTAAGAAATGGTCGCACAGTTTTCCAAAGTGGTAGTATCCTTTTGCATTCCCACCAGCAGGGGGTGAGAGTCACTTCCTCGCTCTCCTCACCCACACTTGGGGTTGTCTGTCTGATTAATTTCAGGCATTCTAAAAGGTGTCTGATGGTATCTCATTGTGGTTTTAATGTGCATTTCCATCATTCAAGCATCTCTTCATGTGCCTGTTTACTGCTGGTATATTTTTTTTCGGTGAAGTGCCTGTTCAGTTCTTTTAACATTTATTTTAAATTGAGTTTTGGAAGTTTTAAAAAATATATTCTGGATACAAGTCCTTTCCCAGGTAAATGCTTCACAAAGACATTTCTCCCAGTGTGTGGCTTGTCTTTTCTTTCTCCTAATAGTGTCTTTCAAAGAGCAGAAGTTTCTCATGTCGATGTGGTCCAGTCAATCAGTCTTTCCTTTTATGGATTATGCTTTTGTTGTATCTAAGAAATCTTTTCCAAATCCTACGTTTTCTCCTCAGAGTTTGTAGTATTAGGTCGTACGCTTATAAAATGGCTATGAACTATTTCGAGTTGGTATTTGGAGACCATGCAAAGTGTGGTTCGGAGTTCCCCTTTCCTGCTTCTGGGTAACTAGCTGTTCCAGCACCATTGGATGAGACGATTTTCGCTGTTGAATTGCCTTCACACCTTTGTTGCAAATCAGTTGTTCATACACATGTGGGTCCCTTTCTGGACTCCCTACTCTGTTCTGTTGAGCACCTGCCTGTGTTGACATCAGTACCGCACTGTTGTGATTCCTACAGCTTTTGATTACGTCTCGGTGTCAGAGGTGTGAGTCCTTTGACTTGGTTCTTTATCAAAGTTGTTTTGGCTCTTCTAGATTCTTGATGTTTCTCTATAAATTGTGGAATCAGCTTTGTAATTTCCCCCAGAAGACCCTGCTGTGTTTTGATTGGGATCGCAGCAAATCTGAACATCCGTTTGGGGAATAATGAACGTATTTGCCGTATTGTCTTCTGACCCACGGACACGGTCTAGCTCTCCACCGATTTGGGTCTTCATTAGTTTCAAGAATCTTTTGCAGTCTCCTGTGTACAGGTCTTTGCACGTATTCTGTAGGATTTATCCCTGTGAGCATTTTATCTTTTGTGTGCTCTTGGCAGAGCTGTCATTAAGCCAGCTCCATTGGCTGTCCCCCTGTGGTCCTGATTCTAAGCTCTGGGCACAGGCAGGGAGAGGCAGGATGCCTCCAGGGGTGCCTTCAACCCCCTTTCTCCTTCCCTCCATCCAGAGAGAGTCCACATCTCCACACCCAACAAGTATGAGTTCCAGTATGTGCCACGGCCGTTGTGTCTCACCCGTTTTGATGTGGCTGTGCGAGCCCACAATGATGCCCGAGTGGCCTTGTCCCCCGGGCCCCAGGACACAGCAGGCATGATAGAGATCGTCCTGGGGGGGCACCAGAACACCAGGTCCTGGATCTCCACCAGCAAGATGGGCGACCCTGTGGCCAGCACACACACGGCAAAGATCCTGTCCTGGGATGAATTCAGAACATTCTGGATCAGCTGGCATGGCGGGTTCATCCAGGCATGGCCGGGCTGACTGGGGTGGGCATGGGAACCTCCTGCTTCTGGGCATTTGCTACCTCCTGATCTGTGTCCAGCTCTGACAGGGGGCAGGGAGGAGGGAGGGTAAACACAGGGCACTATCTCAGGCTGCTCACAGTCTGCCTGGAGTTGCTTACAGGGGTGTAGGGATCTGAGAGCTGAGGGATGGTGGGTAGCCATGGAGAAGGAAGGTGGATATAAGTAGGTGAAATGGGGGCTGGTGAATTTTAGGGACCAGGCAAAGGGGACATAGAAAAAGAGCAGCTAATACAGCTTTCTAGAGGAGGGACATAGCCAAATGGGGTTTTGAAACATGAATAGGAGTTCACCAGGCAAACTGGGGAGTGGAGGATGTTTCAGGCAGAGGGAATAGCATGTGCAAAGGCCCAGAGACTCCCAGGAGCCCTATGACTTCGGAATCTGTAGATGCCACACTTGTGTCTCTGTTGGCCATTGAAGGGGGTGAGGTGACCTTTAGTTTCTCTGTGACCCCCATAGCCAGTGTCCCTGCTGCCTGAGCACCACTGTGTGCTTCCTTCCAGCATCCAGCATCCTTGGCCTCTTTTTCCAGGTTGGCCATGGTCCAGAGCCTTCCAATGAGTCTGTCATCATGGCCTGGACCCTCCCCAGGCCACCAGAGGTCCGATTCATCGGCTTCTCCACTGGCTGGGGCTCGGTGGGTGAGTTCCGCATCTGGAAGAAGGTGGAGGTGGACGAGAGCTACAGTGAGGCCTTTACCCTGGGAGTCCCGCACAGCGCCATCCCTGGGTCTGAGCGGGCAGTGGCCTCCGTCATAGGTGCGTCTGCCTTGTAGCCTGGCCCGGGGAGAATGGGGGCAAGGACTCAGGCCAGGGGGCAAGGTGTCCACTCCAGACTCGGTTTCACATCAGCCTCTACTGGGGATCTGTTTCTCCGGGGATTCCAGCCCCATACCCACTCACCCGACCAGCAGCTTCTGGTGATTTCTCCGTGCTGGGGCAGACCCAGAGATGACCCCAACCCTGTCTTTGAGGCATTTCCAGTCTGCCCGAGGTGGGTCCAGACCCAGCCTGTCCAAGCCCTGTGTGAGGCAACCCCAAGGGGCAGGTGGTCAATTCTGTGAGAGCAGTGAGTGTGGGGTGATGTGCAAGAAGGCAGAAAGTCTGGGTGAAGTCAGCGAGGCGCAGGGTGGAAGGTGGGGGTCCTGGTGAGAGGGGCAGACATCCAGAGCGTTTGCTAAGCAGGAGTAAGTGGCTATGACCGGGGGTCTGTAGGATGTGGGTTGTCTCCTATAGCCCAGGTACAGGAGTGGAAAGTGGGGACCGTGTGGTCAACATGGTGTTGGGTGTTGGAAGGATGGAGAAGAGGGGAAGAGGCCCGGAGGGGCACATAGGCCTGAATGCAGGGGTCTTGGGTCTCTCTGACATCAGAGGACAGAAGTCCTGGGGCCCAGACAGGTTAGTGTTTGTAGCCAGATCAGAGGATGTGGGAGTTTGCAATTTCTGAGGCAAGAGATCAAGTGAGAGATGGCCCTAGGGGCGAGTGGCCTGGGTAGTGGCATAGGGGAGCAAGCAGATGGGCAGGGATGGAGACGGGGCAAGGGCCGGGACCTCTGGGCCAGTGCCTATCAGCACAGTGGGATGGAGGGTGGAGAAGAAGCTGGGAAGCCCAGAGGAGGGTGATGAGAAAGTAGGCAGGCTCTGCCATGGATGGAGGCTGCAGGAGCAGTGGCAGCCTCGGTGGGGCAGGAGGAAAGGCCAAGGAAGGAAGGGAAGTGTGACCAGGGAACAGCAGGAGTTCTGGAGGGCCCATCAGCCATGTGTGATGCAGAGAAGTCAAGAAGAGGAATGCAGAGTGCTGAAGGGAGGAAAACACAGGAGAAATTGAAAAGAAAAAAAGAACTGAAAAATATATCAACAATGTCATGTGGGTATGGAAACTTAAAAAAAAATCTAAATACTCATGATTGAAGAGAAAATCACATTTCCTACTGGAAATTAGAAAAAATATTTAAAATAGAACCATAATGGCTGGATTGATCGATCATTTGTGGGATGCAACCAAAGTTGTAAGAGGAAAATGTATAGCTTTAAATGCACCTGTTTTAAAAGCCACAAAGAAATGAGCATTCAGCATAATGAAGAGGTAGAGAAAGAACACCGAGCTGAGACCAAAGAACACAGAGGGAGGTGTGTAGGAGAGTTCCAGTGGGTGGCCACCAAAGCCAGGGCCCCCGGTGGGCTAAGTGGGCATGGGGCGCAGTCGGGTCCCGAAGGGCAGTCAGAGGGTGGGTGGCCGGTGTTAGGCCATAGGCCGCGCTGGCGAAGGCTATCCCTAGGACAGCCAGGGCACCATTTGAGGCCGGCCCGCAGCCCAGCCCTCATTTCCTCCCCACCAGGAGACGTCATGGGACCAACCCTGAACCACCTCAGCAACCTCCTGCGGCTGCCCTTTGGCTGCGGAGAGCAAAACATGATCCACTTTGCACCCAACATCTTTGTCCTGAAGTATCTGCAGAAAACCCAGCAGCTCAGCCCCGAGGTGGAGCGAGAGACCACGGACTACCTGGTACAAGGTACCGGGGCTGGGGGGGTGGGGTGCTGCCCAGGGAGACGGCATGGGGAGGGAGGCAGCCCACGTGCCCGGTATAGCGGATGCGGAGGAAGGGACCCAAGTGGATGAAAGGGGCCACTCGGGGTGGCCCATCAGGTCTGTCAGCAGGAGCCCAGGGTCTGTACAGTTTGGGCATGGCTCTGCATGCTGGGAATCAGCTATGGGGAGAGGAATGGCATCTTCTAAAAATGTAGATTTTTTTTTTTTAACAAGAAGAGCAATATAGGGTGCTTGGGTGGCTCAGTTGTTTAAGCGTCTGCCTTCGGCTCAGGTCATCATCCCAGGGTGCTGGGATCAAGCCCCGCATCGGGCTCCTTGCTCAGCGGGGAGCCTGCTTCTCCCTCTCCCTCTGCTGCTCCCCCTGCTTGTGCTCGCTCTCTCTGTCAAATAAATAAATAAAAAATCTTAAAAAAAAAAAAAGCAATATAATAGCATTATAAAAAAACATTTAGAGAAGAAAAATAATTCCCTATAATCCCCCCATCCATGTTGGCTCTGAATTTATGCTCTCCAGCAACACAGGTTAACGTGGTCGCTCTTGGTGCCTCGTGGTGTGGCATCCTTCAGTGTGTCCCAGCCACATACTGTGTGTATGCGATTTGTCCCCCGGGCTGTGTGGAGCCGAGTTCCGTTCACCCCCCCTTGCCCCGCTCCACGGCAGGACCAGGGGCAGCGTGTCTGATGATGGGCGCTGGAGCAGCATCACATTCAGGGCTTTTAGAATCCGGTTGCCCTGAGGCATCCTGTCCACGTGCTTGGTGAAAACATCCGAATTTCTATGGCGCCGGTGTCCAGAGTAAAATTGCTGGGTCTCAGGATGTGCTCATAGTCATTTTCCAGGTTACCTGCTTTGTCCCTCACTTACATTTATGGAATACAATGTACTAAACTCTTCTCTTGGACCTGGCGGGGTTATTTCCGGCTTTTTCCTCCCTGCATAATGCAGCATTGAATATCTTCAGAAATAAACAATGCAGCACTGAACATCTTCAGAAATAAATAAGACCGCACGGAACAGCCTCAGAAATCACGCGGCACCGAGGGTCTTCCGTCACCAGGAATCAGATCCTTAGGAAAGGGTACAGCTCCGTGTGTGGAGGGTAGGACCTCTGAGCGCCCTGACCCACCCCCTCTGCATGTCTTGGCCCCATAGGAGGGTCATGGGGACGTCTGTAGCCTCACCTCTGTCACAGGCACCTGCTGTGTGTCCTCAGGTAGGGCCTGTTCTCAGTGCCTTAGTTTCCTATCTGTGTAGCAATGGAGTTAAGTCAGTTGATGCCAAGGTCCTGAGGCCTCCTGAGGTGTGCTTCTGGCCTTGGGCTGGAGCTGGAGCGAAGGGGAGGAAGGCGAGGGTTTGACCCAGCTGTGAAGCTGGCGTTCACAGCGGGCAGGTACGTGTACTTCCACCTGTGCTGCCCCAAGTCGCCCTCCCACAACCCCAGACTAATGGTCCTCATTTCCCACATGAGCCACGTGAGGCTCCTCAGAGCAGCCAGCCTGAGACCGTGCAGGGTGGTGGGGGCTTCTGAGACCCCAAGCTCGTCCGGATTGGATTGGCTGGCCAGGGCACTAGGTCCCAGCCAGAGTGAGAGGAGAGCCCACAGGCACCACCTTGGAAATTTCTGCCTTCAAGAAAGACCGGCGTGTGCCCGGCTCAGAGGATGTCAGGTCCCTCTCAGATGGGGAAACTGAGGCATGTGAGCGCCTTGATTCCTGAGGCGACTCTGGAGTTCCTGCTTCCTGGCCTGTCAGGGTTCCCTGTAGAAGATCTCCAAAAGCAGTCCTGATGATGCAGAACCATCCGTTCTCAACGGGAAAAGGAAAGCGCAAGAGCTCATGGTGAATGTGGAAACTCTTGAATGGAAAGGCAAAGTCAGGGGTTGCCACGAGCCGAAAATCTGGCTTGATAAAGGCTGACCAGAGACTGCCGGGAACCCCAAGAAGCCCACTCGGTCTGTGGCCAGGGACGCTCAGGTCGCTGAACCCATCTGGGCTCGGGCCTCGAACGCCACCCCCAGTCTGATGACCCCTAGTCATCAACGGCTGCTGGGAGCTCCCCTGAGCAGCCAGACCCCGTGCCCTTCAGCCAGTGGGCATTCCAGACTCTACAAGCTTCCCATCGAGCCCCCTCCCCCGGTTTTCTGCCAGGCTTGCTGGTGTTCGTTTCCTGGGGCTGCCGGCACAGGGGCAGGCTCCCTGGAGTGCGCTTCACAGGCAGGGCGTTTCTTTCTCCTGTGTCTGAGTCTATTTCTGCATCTCTTCTCTTCTGAGGATACCAGTCATTGGATCCAGGTCCTACCTTATTCCAGGACGATCTCATCTGGAGATCTTCAGCATGATCACAACTGCAAAGACCCTTCTTCCCTCATAAGGTCCCATTTTGGGTTCCTCTCCAGACCCTACAGACCACCCACTACATATGTCCCCTCACAGCCCTCCCTGGCTCGCCTGGCCCATGCCCCCCTGCTGCCCTCACAATAAGGCCAAACACCCAGTGTGGCCCGAGTGGCCGCCTCACCTCCCTCCCCTGCCCCCTTGCTCTTCTGCTCTGGCTCTTCTGGTGCCTTCTGTTCTCTGAGCACACCAGGCTCTCGTGGACTAGTCCCCACCCCTGGGGACAGAGGGTGTTGCCTCGAGATGGGGCAGGTCCCTGACCACGCAGGCCTGAGTGAGGGCCTGTGTGTGACCAGGAGTGACAGAGAGGTGATGTCAGGAAATGAGAGGAACAAAGTAGAGCTTTCAGGGGCACCTGGGTGGCTCAGATGGTTAAGCGTCTGCCTTCGGCTCAGGTCATGATCTCAGGGTCCTGGGATCGAGTCCTGCATCGGGTTCCCTGCTCAGTGCAGAGCCTGCTTCTCCCTCTCCCTCTGCCACTCCCTCTGCTTGTGCTCTTCTATCTCTTTGTCAAATAAATAAATAAATAAAAAGTAGAGCTTTCAGCCGCACCCGTGGTGTGGAGCCCTTTCAGGGTCTCCAGGGGTGGGTGTGGGGCAGTTTCCAGACTCCAGATGTGGGTGGGGGTGGTTTTGGCGACCCTGGATGTGAGTGTTGCATCATGGGGGGGGATCGCAGGGACGTTCCCAGGACGCTGACCCCTCCGCTTGCTCCGCAGGCTACCAGCGGCAGCTGACCTACAGGCACCAGGACGGCTCCTACAGTGCATTCGGGGAGCGGGACGCATCAGGGAGCATGTGGTGAGTCCCCACTTCGGGCGCACGGCCACGGGGGCTCTCCCACCCGAAGCCGCAGCCCCCCATGCCACACCGAATGGCCCGGACGCTCGGGGCCAGATCCCCAGGGTGACAGAGATAGCCATGGTCCCGGCCCCCCGGCGTTCAGAGGGCTGGATGTGGGCAGCTTGCTGGGCTCTGGGTGTGGTGATGGGGGGTGGTGGCAGTGACAGGGACTATTTCTCGTAGTTAGTCTTTCTCCTGTTGTCGCCACATGGCCCGGAACGGAGCCCTTGCTCTCCAGCCTCTCAGGAGCAGGTCCTGGATGCTCTGAGGCCTCTTCAGAGCCCACTGGACCCCAAAACAGGGGTGACCCCGAGTAGGAGGGGGGGGCCGTCCACCACCGGGAGGCTGAGGTCGGGGGAGCGTGTGGGCAGAGCAGCCTGGAGTCTGGTTTCCCTTGCAAGCGGCTCCCTTTGGCTTTCGGGGCGACCAGGCCAGGAGGGCCCGGTGCGGGGCTGCGCACACCTGGGTCTTGCTCCCCGGGCGCCTCAGAGCAGGGCAGTTTGCGTGATTGTGGATTTGCCATATCCACCTTGGGGCTTGCAGGGACCGTGGGGCACCCCAGCTTCTGTCCCCAGATGGGGTTTCTCTCCCCGAGCGCAGGGGGCTGTGGGCATGAAAACTGCCCTCCCTGTCCTGAAACTGACCCAGAGTGTCCGCCGCACAGCAGCATGGCCAGGGCCCACGGGCGCAGCGACACAGCTGGCTGAGGGTCCCCCCCTCCCCCCCCCGCCGTGTGCAGTGTTGCTTACTTGGCTCCGGAGGGCCGACCTGCCCAGAGAGAGTGTGGGGATGCCACAGTGCCCAGCACTCGGGCTCCGCGTGGCCCCGCGGCCCGGCGGCCTGCGCATGCGTACGGCGTTGGGCCCTTCCCTCTGGGGCGTGGCCGGGCTGATGGAGGCGCCCCAAAGGCAGGAGAAAGGATGGGTTTGGGGGTCCGGGAGGGAGAGTGGCCGGGACGAGCAGACTCCTGGGGAGGGTGCATGCAGCCTTGGAGTTATGGGCTATTTCACATTTTGGCGATTCACCGCAACACAGCCTTGATTTTCTTTCTCTTAACTTCTTTCTGTGGGTGCGGTAAAGTACGCATAACATACAATTTATCATCTTCACCATTTTTAAGTGTCCAGTCCAGTGACATTCAGTATATTCACGCTCTTAAGCCGCCGTCACCGCCGTCCGTCCCCAGAACTCTTTTTAATCTTGTAAATCTGAAACTCTGTCTATTACATACGGACTCCCCCCCCCCGCTCCAGCCCCCCGGCACCCCCGTTCTAGTTTCTGTCCCTGTGAATTTGGTCCCTCCCGGGACCTCCCGTGAGTGCGATCATAGCTTCCTTTTCTGCGCGGCTTGCTTCACGGCTCACAGTGTGCTCGAGGTTCGCGCCGTGCTGGAGCAGGGTCAGTGTTGCTCCCCCTGAAGGCCGAATAACATCCCGGTGTGTGGAGGCACCCCGTTTTGTGAATCTCTTCATCAGTCTAGACACTCAGGTCATCCCATGTTTCAGCTGCTGTGATAGAGAGCGGTGAACACGGGTGTACAAGTATCTCTTCGCGACCCTGCTTCCGATTCCCGAGGGGATGTTCCCAGGAGTGGAATCGTGGGACCCCATGGGAGCTCGGCGTCTAACTTGGCCAGGAACCGCCCGGCTGGCTTTTTACAGCTGCTGCGCGGGTTTACACTCCCACAGCGGCGCACAGGGGCTCCCGGTCTGCGCCGCCTCGCCGCAACTGTTGGTTTCTGCCGCTTGGACAGTAGCCGCCTGGTGGGGGTGGGTGGGGGAGCCACTTGATCTTGAAGAGCGGGGCCTGCCCCTCCGTCCTGTTGCTCGTCCTTCTCGGCTCCTTGCATTCCATCCAGTGGTTCTCCTGCGTTGATTTTTCACCCCCTCATTCATCCCTTGGGCCCATCAGCTCTCACTCAGGTGCACCGTGATGCAGCAGGCGGGGGGGTGGGGGGGGGGTGGACAAGGCACAGGTTGCAAAGCCAAGGATGGACACCTGTGACACAGAGGTGGGCTGTGGGGAGGCCAGTTGGGGGTCCTGGGAGTCCAGAGAGGCCCATCTCAGAGTGGGGGCGCCCAAGAAGCTTCCTCTGGGGAGAGACACGTGGGCGGAGCGTTGAGAGACAAGCAGTACCTCATTCTGTGTAGACAGGACGGAAACACGACATGACCAGTGCCTGGATGGGGTAGCTGAGGTAGTGGGTTGGTGGAAGGTTTTCCACTGCAAGCAACAGAAATCTGGCTGAAAGGCAATTCTAAATGTCAGTTCACACCACAGGGCTGGGGCGGCTACAGGATGGGCCAGTCTGGCAGCCTGCAATGCATTGCCCCCCCACCCCCGCCCACCAGGTTCTTTCCTTTGGTCCCTTGTGGGCTCTCTCAGCACTGTGGCTCCTCCCCTCATGGTGGCAAAATTGCAACAGCTGCTCCCAGCATCACCTCATGTGCCCATTCAAAAGTCATTCTCAGGCCCAAGGACTGAAATGCCCCTAACTGTGGCTGGCTAGAGCCATAGAGGGGACCAGGCATCTAAGTTATCTGGCTGCAGGTTCCCGAGAAAGACGAGATCTCTCTGCAAGGCTGGGATCCCTTGGGGATTGGCGGTGGAGGGGCAACAAGAAAGGTCTTCTGCACGTGGCAGGGGGAGGCAGGGCTGAACCATCTCACAGGAAGGCCTTGAGCGCCAGGGTGGGAGGGTCCATGCAGGGAGGCTGGCCTCTGTCATTGGGCCCTGCTGGGTGCCCACACACTTCCTGGAGCCCTCACAGCAGCCCTGCGAGGGCACGCCGGCCCCTCCCATGTTACAGGTGAGGAAGCAGAGACCCGGGGCCGTGCGGGGAGCATGCACAGTTCCTCAGGGGGCATACGGGAGGTGACCTTCTCTGCACAACCGCCCCCAGCCCATGGCCCCCCCAGTCCCTGCCTCATCCTATTTCAGGCTCACGGCCTTTGTCCTGAAGTCCTTTGCCCAGGCGCGCAGCTTCATCTTCATCGACCCCCAGGAGCTGGCGGCTGCCAAGGGCTGGATCGTCCGGCAGCAGCGGGTGGACGGCTCCTTCCCGGCCGTGGGCAGGATCCTGAACAAGGACATCCAGGTGAGCGGCCCCTCGGCCCCCTTCTGGCACCTTAGCCCTGCCCTGCCTGCTCTCCGCTGCCGTCTGGGGCCAGTAAGGGGTCGGGGGCAGTCCCCTCCGGCTCAGGGTGAGGCTCGAGAGTCCTCTTGCAGGGTGGGATCCACGGCACAGTCCCGCTGACGGCCTACGTGGTGGCCGCGCTCCTGGAGACGGGCACGGCCTCGGAGGTGAGCACAGGGTGGCCTAGGGAGCTGTGGGTGGCTTTCCCCTGCAGGCCAGGCCAGCCATCCCCTGGCAGGCTTTATTTCTTCCTTGATGCCCTCCTTCCACTCTTTCTCATGCTTTTCAGTGGTCCCAGGATGTCCACCTTCTTGTAGCCCGAGCAGAGGATTGAGAGATTCCTGTGATAATTGTGGGGGGCCTAAGGGAGCTGTATCCTGAGATCTCCCAGGACTATCTGATGCCCCCAGTCCCTGTTTGGGGAATCATTTGGGGCTAGAGCAGGTTCCTGGCTGGTCAGGGAGTCCTATGCAAAAACTTGGGAAAGTTTTTGGGAGAAGGGTCTAGAACCTTCATTTACGGTTGGTACTGGAACCAGTCAAGGTTGAGGTGTCCCGGGGGACTCGGGAGCAATTGTTGCTTTTGTGAAACAGGAGTGGGGGAAGCACGTTCCCTGCAGTGAGGGTGTCCATAGTGGATCTCAGCCCTGGGGGTAGGGACCCCACCATTCCTAACATCTGTGTCTGTTCTACATCCTCTGATGATGAATTGTGAGTTATCTTAACAGCGCGGCTCCATCAGTGCCCACATTGGTCATTTGCTAAATTCATTAATGCTTCTCATCACTCATTTTTTCCCACTTAACCAATATTACTGGGCAGCTTCTCTGAATCAAGCTGTCACTGGACTCAGTTTCTGTGCTCCAGGGGCTCACACTGGGGTTGGGAGGGGGGAAGTGTGATCAGGGTTGGTGGGCTTCCTGGAGGAGGTGACCACTGAGGTGAGGCCTAGAGGATGAGGTGGGCCTGGGCAGGGGGTCTTGGAAGCCAGCCTGGTGATGGGGTAGGTGGGACAGGGTGGTCAGGGCTCTGCCGACTTCTCCCAGAACGTCTCCGAGTTGATCCGCTGTGCTCAGACCTCATTTGGAAAAAGTTGGCACCAACATAAAGGGGACGGGGTTCTGAAAGCCAGGTCTGCAGGCTGTGGGAGCCCCAGAGGGAGGCAAAATGAGAGTCTGTGAGCCATCCAGTGCTCTCCCTAGGCGTGCCCTGGGAATCTGTGGGTGGGCAGGTGGGTGGGGGAGCAGAGCAGCCTCCCAGGGCTCCACTCCCCCCCGAACCCCACCCTGCAGGAGGAGAGGAGCGCCATTGCCAGAGCGCGGCATTTCCTGGAGTCCAGTGCGCTCTTGGCCGTGGACCCCTACAGCAGCGCCCTGACCACCTACGCGCTGACCCTGCTCCGCAGCCTGGCAGCCCCTGCAGCGCTGCGGAAGCTCCGCAGCCTGGCCATCACGCAGGGTAGGGGGCCCCCACAGTGCACCCCAGTAGACAGCTCATGGACACATGCTTGGCACTAAGGAGGCACCCTTTGCTCGCTCTCTTTTGTTTGTTACTCATTGTCGCATCTCCTAGTGGCTCCATTTGATGAAGTGGCTTGAGCCCGAGGGTCATTTTTCTCCCTTGTGAAATAGGGGGTAGCTACCCCTGCCCCAGGGAGGGCCCCCCGCCCTCCATCGCTGGGTGAGCCTTGCAAAGCCTTTTCCATCCTCAGGATGTCGGTCTCCCCATTGGCAAAATGACTACCCACTATGTTTGGGGAGCCCCGGTCGCAGAGACTTCTCAGACTGAGCCCCCTCCCCTCCCACCTCCAGTCCTCATCGCACTCCCCACTCCCCACCTTCCCCAGCAGCTTCTCAGCTTATGATGTCACCTGAAGAATGCTTTCATTGCTAGGAAGAAAAGAAAAAAATTAAGCAAAATTCTAAAACCACCCAATTGGATGACCATGTCTAGGAGTACCTGCTTGGGCAGGGAGTGCCGATTTCTCTGTGGTCTGAGGGCCTTTTGCACCTCACATGAGCTCAGAATCCTCGGAGCCTTTGCAAATGGCAAGTGGCTTCCTTGGTCCTAAGTGGGGACAGCTGGAACCCCATCAGGGCCCCATCAGGGCCCCGTCAGGAGGGAGGCCATTGATGTCTACCAGGGGTGCCGGAGGGACGGGGTCTGTCACGGAGTTGCAGATTGGAGACCCTTCTTGCCCCAGCCCTCTGCCCTGGCACCCTCCTCCCCTGGGGTCCACCACCCTCGCCCCCCCCGCCGATGTCTCTTCTTGAGACCATATGCACTGACCCTCCCCACGGGATGCCAGGCTGCACACTGAACTGGGTCGTGGCCCCTGACCTGTCCTGGCCCTGCAGATGGGGTCACCCACTGGAGCCTGACGGGTTCCCGGGACGTGGACAAGGATGCATTCCTGAGCTTCAGCGATGGGGTCTCTCGGTCAGGTACTGGCCCCCTGCTTTGGGTGCTGGGTGCTGGGTCCCAGCATCGAAAGGCCCCAGCCAGCCTCGTCCGTTGCAGTGGTCTCGGCCGAGGTGGAAATGACAGCCTATGCCCTGCTGACCTACACCCTCCTGGGTGACGTGGCCACCGCCCTGCCCGTGGTGAAATGGCTGTCCCAGCAGCGGAACGCGCTTGGGGGCTTCTCCTCCACTCAGGTGAGTTGAGCAGGGCCAGAGGAAGGGGCTCAGGTCCCAGCAGGGTCACTGGGGTCCAGGCTCGGGGCTCAGAGCTCGCCAGGGAGCCACCGCCTGCTTCAAGTCCCAGGGCGGCTCCTGGGGGACAAGGAGTCCAGGGGAAGGCAGGGGGTGGAGCCTGAGGGACAGACGCACCAGGCTCTGGGACAGGCACGCAGTCTCTGCCTCTGCGGAGGTGCCTGCCCGTTCTCGGGGGCCCCCAGACTGTGGATGTCTGCACCAGATTCACTCTGCCTCCCAGCCACATGGGTCCCTGGCCTTCAGAGAGGGTCCACGCCTGGTGCCTCTGGTCTGGGCCGGACCTCCCGGGAAGGGGGCAGGGAGCCTGCCGGCTGACCCGTCCCTGGGGCTTCCAGTCTATCCCCTCGTCTATCCCCAGGACACCTGCGTGGCTCTGCAGGCCTTGGCAGAGTATGCCACCTTGTCCTATGCTGGCGGCATCAACCTCACCGTCTCCCTGGCCTCCACCAACTTGGACTACCAGGAGACCTTCGAACTGCACAGGGCCAACCAGAAGGTTCTGCAGACAGCGGCGGTCTGTATTCCCGGGCCAGGGCTTGGCGGCCCCTCCCCGCTGCCCACCCACCCTGGCGTGTCTGCGGAGGGCGTCATGGTGTCCTGTCTCTTTCAGATCCCCAGCCTCCCCACAGGGCTGTTTGTGAGCGCCAAGGGTGAAGGCTGCTGCCTGATGCAGGTGGGGATATCTTGTGCTCACTGGGGGCACCCAGAGGGGCAGGCTGGGGGCTGCAAGCTCAACGGCGGGCCAGGCTGAGTGGGGTGGCTGTGTGCGGCTGAGAGAGACCCTGGCGCAGACCGTCTGCCCCCCGTAATGCAGCCCAGCCTGCCCAAGGCAGGTGGCCATGCCTCCTCTCGGGTGTGGGGGCTCCTCCCAAGAAAATCCATTTGACCCTCAATCCAGTGGTCTCTGACCATAAGCAGATGCCCTCCCCCACCCCCGGAGTTGGCCCAGTGCCTCATGTTTAGTCTCCCTGCGGCTGCCTGGACCAGGATGCCCCGCCTGGGTGCCCTCCCTCAGCCCCTGGACCAGGATGCCTCAGCCTTGCCCTCCCTGCAGCCCCTCCGTCACCCTCCCTGGGATTTAGCTGCGCTCTGGGCTGGGGCAGGCTGGTCTTGTGGGCTCTGGCTGGAGGTCAGAGCGCAAGTCTGCCTGGAGACCCTGGAAGCCTCGGCTTCCCCATCTCTAAAACGGGAGCCCAGACAACACAGTGGCTAGGTGGGAGAGGCCTGGAGGCTGTGGGACCTGGGCTTGACATGCGTGAAAAGGGGATGACGGTTGGACCTACACTCGCTGGGGCTGTTGCAGGGCTAAATGAAGTAACAGTAGTCCCCACGTCTGTCGCTGATGCCCCACTTTTGTCATCATTCTGACCATGCCGCTGCCTCTCCCCTCCCCCACCCCGGGTTCCCTAAGCCTCGGTCCTCCACACCCCCCAGATTGATGTCACCTATCACGTGCCGGACCCCGTGGCCAAACCAGCCTTCCAGCTTCTTGTGAGCCTCCAGGAGCCAGAGGCTGAGCCGAGGCGGACGCCCGCTCCCGCCTCCTCCGCTGATGACGACGACCCGGCGGCCGACCAGCATCACCAGGAGTACCAGGTGACTCTGGAGGTGTGCACCAGGTAAGGCCACCTCCCTGCTGGCCGACACCCCTGCCTGGGCCTACGAGGAGGGTCATATCAGAGGAGCACGGCCTCCCGGGACCAGGGCACTGAGCAGGTGCTCAGTCTGAGCCTGTGGATTGTGAGGCTGTCGGTTGGAATGCGGGGTCACGCCTCTGGCCCCTGCTGCATTTCCCACTGCGGGGGCTGGACCAGCCCTGGTGGTTCCTGTTATGGTTGCAAGATACCTCAGCAAGAACCATCAGGGAACTTTGAGGGACAAGGATCGTTACTTACTGCTCCTGGAGGTTACCGGGCACGCCCAGGGCCACACAGCGAGGTCACAGGTACAGAGAAAGTCTGGACCTGGGTAGGGCTTTGCCTTTTATGGGGGCACAGGGTGGGGGCTTTGGGTTTCGCCAGTCCCCTCTTATTGGCAAATTTAAAAAGATAAGCGCAGGAATGAGGGAGCGGGAAGGGAAAGGTGGGTCGGTTATCTCAGTGACCCGGGGTTTTCTAAAAGGGGAATTTCATGTGGGGGGGGGGCGCTCCTGGCTCCTTGTCTAGCTGTTTATCTGTAACTGTGTCACAGTCGGCAATATGTTGATCCAAGATGGGTATCTTTGAAATGGATGCTTTTGCAATCAAATGCTTACTGTCAGGCACTTAGACTGCAGATGGTCTTTGAAATGAGGAGGGAGATGGAAGCTTCCAGATGGATGCAGCAGACCCCAGTGGTAGGTGAGGCAGGTGGCCCAGGTGGGGACAGCTGTTGGTGGCCCCTGCCTGATGCACCAGACGCAGGCCTCTGGGTTCCCTGACGGTGACCCCGGGACCAGGCCACAGAGGGTCCTCAGGGGAGGTGCAGGCAGCTGCCCTCACAGGATGCTCGTTGCCTGGGTGATGGTTTGGGAGCCCAAAGGTGGATGGTTGTCATGGCATCCAAAGCCCATCCTACGCCGCCCTCCTATGCCATGACCTTCAACCTGCCATCAACTGAGATAGGGGGAGCAGGAAGCCGCCAGGCTGGCCCCAACTCTCTGGCTCCATGAGGCCTGCTGGGGACATCTTTGTTCCTCTCTTAGATGTGTCAGAAAGAACCACTGTGTACCATCCAGATATGGGTGTGCTCAGGCCGCACCCCCACAGGAAGCCTCCCCAGTGGCTGTGGCCCCCATGACCCTTGGGCCCACAGTCTGCAGGTCCCTCTGTGAAGGTCAGCCGCCCATTTGTCACCAGCACTTGGAGGGCCTGGCATGGAGCAGGCCCCAGAGGCCAATATGCACACCCCATGTCACAGAAGGGGACACGGAGGGCTGGCCTTGGGGAGTGACTGGGGATTCCCAGTCACCAGGGCTCCCGTGGCCCCATGGACCTGCTTCCTGTGCTGGGGACATAGCATGGGGTTCGGGGCAAGCACGACCCAGAGTCAGTAGGCCTGGGTCAGGCCCCGAACCCTCGGTGAAGCCCTCTCCTTATGGTCTTAGGGTCTCAGCTGTGAAATGGGCTGACCGGTGGCCCGGCCAGCTGTGTTTGTACAGATGGGCCACCCAGCCAGGCCCAGGGTGGGCTCCCCCAGGACTTCATTCGTGGGGATTGTGGGTGTCAGAGGGGGCCGTGAATTCCGCCATGGGGCTGGAGCTCGAGGGCCTATCTCTCCTCTCATTGGAAGGTGGCTGCATGCAGGGTCCTCCAATATGGCTGTCCTGGAGGTGCCCCTACTCTCGGGCTTCCGGGTGGACATCGAGAGCCTGGAGCAGGTGAGGTGGCACCAGCAGGCAGGAGCCAGGCGGGGTCTCTAGCTGACCGCCCTATCCGGGTTGCAAATTCCCAGCCCTTCAAAATTTTTTCTTTCTTTCTGGGCAGAGTTGGTGCTTCGGGGCTGGCCACCTGCTGAGGGGCAGGTGGGAAGGGGTAGGATCCAGGTGGTGGAGGAGGGATTCAGCCAATGTGGATGTGCTGTAGGGACAACGTGGGGTGCCATAGGGTAGCCTCAGCCTTGGTTCTCCAGAAACCTGCACTGCCCTCAAACTCGAGAGATACCAGTCCCACATCCCTTTTGTGTGCGGGAGGCACACAAAGGGGGGATGCTATCTTGCCCAAAGCTGGAAGGAGGTCTGCAGTGTGGGGAGGATGGAGAAGGAAAGGCAGGCCAGTCCCGGGGGTGGGCAATCAGGGAGGCTTCGCCGAGCACCAGGGTAAGGAGAAGGGCCCGCACAAAGGCCTTGGGTTTATGTATCAAAAATTGTGACTTCCCAGGCTGGATGGTGGCTGAATGTTGCAGTTGAGATAAAAGGAGATGGCAGGGCTCAGCTGGGCACCTCGAGTGCCACAGGGAGACCTAGCGTAGGGCTGGGGCTGGATCGAGGGAGGCTGTAGGAAGGGAAGGGGAGGGAAGGCAACCAGCCTCACATACCCTCTCCCGGGTGCTGGGTGGGCTGGCAGGGCCTGGGTAGCCTTGACCGCCATCCCCTGGCCCTGGCCCTGGCCCGTGGGGACTTGCTGGATGACCACAGGCAAGTCGCCAGCCTCTGGGGCCTTGCCCACCTCCCACTGACCAGTGAAGGCCCCGCAGAGACCGGGGAGGAAGCAAGCACTGGGGACAGAGGGGCTGGGTGGACCCTGACCTCTGGCTTCCTCGTCAGCTGCTCTTTGACAAGCATTTCACGCTGAAGAGGTACGAGGTGGCCGGACGCAGAGTCCTCTTCTACTTTGATGAGGTACTGTCACTGGGGCGGGGGCGGGGGCGGGGGCGGGGCTGTCAGGGCCCAGGGCAGTTCCTGCAACCCTCTCATCATGAAAAAGAAACGGGGACAACCAGTCCAGGCAGAGCTGGTGCAGCTGGTGGCTTAGTGCCCCAGGCAGCTCACTTGGGTGGGAAAAGTTGGGAGGGGATGGAACAGTATTCAGGCATAAAAAGGAATGTGGCGCTGGTGCGTGTAGATGAACCTGGAAAACGTGCGGAATGGAAGAAGCCTGATACAAACGGCTTCATGGTGCATAATCCCATGTACACGAAATGCCCAGAACAGGTAAATCCATAGAGACACACGGCAGATTAGTGGTGGCCAGGGACTGGGGGAGGGGGGAGAGGGAGGGCGTGGGGAGTGAAAGACCAGCAGAGAGATTTTTCCAGGTAGGATGGAAGGACCCACGGGATTGAGTGGAATCAGGTTTTTGTGTTTCACACGTCCTGGGTACCCCGAAATCCGCCAGTTCGGGGCCCAGGCTTTGAGGCATAGCAGAGCGTAGGGGCGGTAGCTCATCCCTGAACCCAGTGGCCCCAGGCAGGCCTGAGCCCTTCTGCTAACCCCGCAGATCCCCAGCCGGTGCCTGACCTGCGTGCGGTTCCGGGCGCTGCGTGAGCATGTGGTGGGCAGGACGTCCGCGCTGCCCGTCTCTGTGTACGACTACTACGAGCCTGGTAGGCCCGCACCCACCCGCACCCCCGGCTCAGTTCCTCACCTTGTCACCCCATCACTTGGTCACTCTTCCTTTCCTCGTCCCGCAGCCTTCGAAGCCACGCGCTTCTACAACGTCAGTGCCCGAAGTCCCCTTGCCCAGGAGCTGTGCGCGGGGCCCGCGTGCAACGAGGTGGAGCGCGCCCCGGCTCAGGGCCCCGGTGAGTGCGCGGGCCGCGGCCTCCCCTACCACCGGCCACCCGGACCGTCCTCTTGGAGCTCAGATCAGAGCAGGGAAGCGGGGTCTCTAGGCAGAGGACGACAGCTTGGTAGAGGCAGGAGGACGGAACTCGGTCAAGGGCGCACACTTTGGGGATATGGCCGAGCGGGGTGCGGGCCGGCGGTGAGGAGGGGCGGGGCCAAGCGGGCTGTGGGCGGGCAGTGATGAGGGGCGGGGCCGAGGGGGGGTGCACGTGAGATTGGAGAGAGGATACCGCCGATTGGGGTGGGAGGGCGCCCAGAGCAGAACCGGTGGTGCCCCCTCCTCCACAAACCAGCGGTGTAGGAACTGCAGGGCCCTGGCCATGAACTCGGAGAGTGGCCACAGCACAGGTCTGGACGGGGCTGGAGTGTCCTTCAGGGCCCTTTTCTTTATTTTTTAAACATTTTGAAGTAGGTTTATATTGCTTTTGTTGATAACTTCTATTTGTTTTCGTAATAGTAGGCAAATTCCACCAGGTCAGGGCTCAGGGACTCCCAGTAACTGTCGCGCACCCGTTCCTACCCTGGGGAAGGTCGTCCCTGCCCCCAGGGACTTTTCCCCCACTCCAGGCCTGGTGGGAGGCGCCGGCCAGGTGGGGGTTGGGGTCCCGAAGACCCGGCCGACTTCGCTTCGCCTCCAGGCTGGTCCCCGGGCGCGCGGGGTCCTGCGGCCGCCCCGGAGGAGGGGGCGAAGATTGCGCGCTGTGGCTGCGCCCGCTACTGTAGCGCCGGCGGGGACCCGGTGTGCGGCTCCGACGGAGTCGTCTACACCAGCGCCTGCCACCTGCAGGAGGCTGCCTGCCTAGGCCGCGCGAGATTGGAGCCCGCGCCCCCTAGCCACTGTGCCCTCGGTGAGGACCCACCTTGGGTCTGGCCTCTGGGATCCCAGCTCCCCCTGGACATAGTGCATTGCCCTATCTTCTTCATCACCTCTCCCTCCTATCACCTCCTCCCCATCACCTCCTCCTCCTCTTCCCCAACACCTCCTCCCCCTCCTCCCCATCATCTCCTCCCCCTCCTCCCCATCACCTCCTCCCCCTCCTCCCCATCACCTCCTCCCCCTCCTCTCCATCACCTCCTCCCCCTCCTCTCCATCACCTCCTCCCCCTCCTCTCCATCACCTCCTCCCCATCACCTCCTCGTCTTCCCCACCACCTCCTCCCTCCTGTCTAGCATCACTCTCCTCTTCCTCCTCTCCTCTCCCCTTTCCCCCACCCCTCCTCCCTCTCTCACAGCCCTTGATTCCCTGTCTCTCCCTGATCCTCCCAACTTTCCCCCCAGCTGTGGCCCCTGCATCTCTCCTCCAGTCTTTGTCTTTCTGTCTCTGTTCCTTAGGCTTTGTGACCTCCCCCATCTCTGGTTCCTTGCATCTGGGTTTCTGCTGCTCCTCAGTCTTGCTGAGTCTCTCCCCACCCCCACCCCAAGTTTGTGCCTTTCTGCATCTACTACCCATCTCTGAACACTGTGTCCCCTTCCCCCACCCTTGTGACCTCCCACCTCCTGCCTGTTGCTCTGGGACACGTTATCTCCTTTTCATGGTCTCTCTGAGCTGTCTGCTATCCAGATCCTCTCCCTCCAGTGCCCTCCTACCGACCTAGCCCCCCCTTCCTTCCAGAGCAGCCGACACCGGCCTCTGCCTCCTACAGCTATGACTATGACCCAGCTCCCCCAGACGCTGGGCACCTGGCAGCTGGCCATGGCCATGAGGTGATGGACTTGGAGGGGGAGGCAGAGGACAGGTGAGAGCTAAGCACCCCCTCCCCAACTCCTTCCCCCTAGTTGCCCTGGACCTGACAGGGAGTGGGAGTAACCAATAGACAGGTCAGCCTGCAGATTTCCAGGAACATGGTGGGGGATCCATTCTCTCTTCTCCCCACAGTCTGTCCAACACACATCAGAGAACAACCTGTACGAGCATGGGGAGGCTGAGCCCTCCCGAGGACACAACCCCAGGACAGACCTGCCCATGAGGCGCCCTGGAACCCCATTAAAGAAAGAAATTATTCACTATACTTGTTAAGATGGCAAGGAAGACTGTTCAAGGGAGGGGACTGGTGATAGGTAGCAGGTCATGCAGTGGGGTCTTGCAGTGGAGGGGAAGACAGGACCCAGCTCTGAATACTACAAGAAAAAGTGGGGGTTTATAGCCAAGGGGTGGGGGGGGTCAGTGGACTGAGAATTAGTGACCGGAAACATCAGGGATGAAGGGGGATTCTGGCTGAACCCACCTAACAGCATTACCACTAAAGGCAGGCCAAGGTATCAGACAGTGCCCCAGGGCTGGTGGGAAGGAGGAACTCGATTAAATATTAGATATCGAGGGTGATCAGGTATGGAGTGGGAATTCGGGCTTAAACTGATGTAGAGCGTTCCTGCTATAATTGGACAGTGCTGAGATGAACACCAAAGCCCAGAAGTGGAGACCTAGTCAAAAAGAGTGGAGTTTGATCAGAGACTCTTTGTCACCCCAGGGGAGGGAGGAGGAAGTGGGTGGGAGACCAGAGAGCCCTGTGGGGTGAGGCTGAGAAAGGGCTGCCAGGCCGACTTCCTGGAGGAGGCGAATCTTTTGAGTCTAGTTACAGCAAACTCAAGAGGTTTAAGCAGCAGGTTGGCTTTAATCAGCTTAGGTAGGTGCCAGCCCCAGGGGCCAGCTGCACTGTCAGGCCTCGGGCTGTGTCCACCCGCGCCCGGCCTGCCTTGGCAGGGTCTCCCCACCGCACGCCAGTGGCAAAGGCAGGTTGTCAGCCTCATTCAGCAAACCTAGTGGAATGCTTTTCCACCAGTACCCAGCAAAGTCCCGGAAGTTCAGGGCTGCATCATCCCACACCAAGCACTGGGGCTTGGTCCATGTGCATCTAAGATAATTATTGGTAGAGCTGGGCTTATGGCTATTGTTTCAGTATTTGTTCTGTTTTGTCCTCCATGTGCCTCCTTTTGCACGTATGGAATATTTTTTTTAGGATTCCATTTTGATTCAGCCCCTGGGGATTACAATATACATCCTTAAACTTTGCAGCTTACTTGTTCATTTCACCACTGTCGCATCTGAGTCTGCCGTTTTCCCCCACCGGTAGCTTTGTGTCATCACCACCATAGGCAAGATACACAAGAGCTGCCCTTTTATAGCCACGCCCACCCGGAGAGTCTGTCCTCCCGGGCATGCTGTGTAAACAGGAATCCTCTTGAGATCGGCTTTTCTCACTTAGCGGAGTTCCCTTGCCATCCACCCACGTTGTTGTGTGGACCAGAAGTGAACAACCTGTCCCATCACCGTGACCCGGTGGGGGTGGGCAGGGTCCTGAGGGTCTTCTCCAGGGGGGATGCACCTGCCCCAATGGGCAGAGGCAGCCAGGCCGAGCCACGACGTGGAGGCGGGTTCAGCAAAAGGCACGCCGGCCCCCCCGAAGGCCGGGCAGCCCACACTGTGTCTTTCTTTTTTTCTCTCTTCAGTCAGAGTGGCTTCTCTTCCTAATGCTCCGAGCAGGAGGACTTGATCTGGCTGCGTCCTGTCCCTGTCGGCCCCACCGGAAGGGGGCCACTGATGGGAGAGTTCCCTTAACTCTCTGGTGGGCGGGCGGACCCCGCCCCAGGTGACCGCAACCCAGCCTCTAAATGAACCTGATACACAGAACGCAGAGACCTGCCTCGATGGATGACGGGCCTCCTCCCAGCCCTCCCTCAACAGGAGGGTTGGCCTTGATCCCCCCACTTCCCCAGCTGCACCTGGCCCTGGGCACCCCCTCCTCGGGCCAGAGCAGCTCCGCTCCAGGAGAAGGGACGCTCCTGGGAAGGACCTGTGGCCAAAGGCCTCTGTTGGAGGAGACACGATGACATTTAGCCAAATCAGGGACATAGATAAGCATCCATCCCCTCATCACCAACTTCAAAATGAAACAGGCCGCCTTTCTCCAAAATGCAAAGCTTGGGCCCTCTTTGGGGCACCTGGGCCGCCGAACCCCTGGACCTAGACCTCGAATTGTCCCCTAACTGTCACAGTCCCCACACACCCCCATCTTGTCTCACCCCAGGGGTCCCCAAATGTTTGGTGCCGACAGGGTCAGGCCCTCAGGGAAAGCCATATGGGGACTGCCTTCTCCCAGCTTCCTGGCGGGGGAGCCCCAGCCCCGCAACCAGCCCTGCCTTCCTCGGGGGACCCTCCAGCTGTGGTCCCATTCCTCTTTGTGACCCTCAGGGCACACCTGTTTCTGGTCCCTCGCGGGCATGGCCTGTCTGCTCCCCTGTGCAGTGGTATTTATGGTGGCCAGAGCTGCTCGTCTCTGACCTCCAGCGGGGACAGCACAGAGACCCTGAGGGCGCTGCCCAGCCAGTGGGTCCCCGGCCATTTCCCGCGCCCCTCACCCCCACCAGCCCCGCTCCCTGTGGAGGCCGCTCCCATAATAAAAGCTCCTTTCCAGAGTCACAGACAGGCTTTGGCCTGGGTGGTGGTGGGGGGGGGCGGTGCAGCACTGAGGGCTGGAGGCCCAGCTCCTGTCAGGCCCCCCAGCACTTCTGTTCCCTAGTCTCCGGCTCAGCCTTTCAGGGCCGGGCGGGGAGGAGCGTCTCAAACGCCTGCACCCCAACCTAATGATAGATTCCCGTGCATTTGTAAGAAATTCTACCGGTACAGAGAGGTCTACTGTCCACCCAGCCTCCCCGCCCCCCGCCCCGGCGGTAACATCTTGGGAAACTCCTACATCATCAACCAGACTACTGACATGGATACATTTCGCTGGTCTTACACTTCTCCAGGCTCACGGGCATGTGCGTGTGTCCTGGGGCTGCCCACCCACTGGCTCATTTTTCTCTAGACCAGACACATACGGACCCTGATGGGGAGCCCAGGAATGGCCCCCACTCCCCTCTGCCTTGGGAGAGCCTCCCACAGTTGACGTCTCCGTGGCTCCAGACAAAGTGCCCCATGCTGCCCCCACCCCTTGCGGTACCCCCCCCATTCAGAACGGCTCAGATCCCGGGGTAAACAGCTTGGGGTGGGGGTCGCAGGGCTGTAGCCCCTGCCCGGGCCCACCTGTCCACCCTCCAGTTGCCCACCCACCTGGTCCTGGGGTGGTGGGGGACGTTAACATCAAGAAGAGTCAGACCTAGGGTTAAGGGGAAGAGGTACCGTCCTGCCTCCAGGGTGACAGAAGGTGACAGTCCTGTGGGTCCTCATGACAGGCCGCACCGGGCTCTGGGGAGCAGAATGACGGCCTCCGCAGTGATTGTCCAGGACACGCCCCAAACCCCGGAGCCCATCCCAGAGCTAGACGCTGGGCTTTGGGGAAGGAGGACTGCCAACCGGCCTTCCTGGCTGCCTGGGCCACGAGGGGGTGGGCGGCCCGAGCCTCCTCCTAGGAGGGGGTCCTGGAGCGGGTCCACGGCAGCATCAGCCTTGCCTCCGCCCCACCTTGGACATGAGGGAGCTGGCTGGGCCTGGGAACATGCATTTAACCCCTATATTCATTTTTTGGTGCCGCTCTAACCAAAAACCACAAAACGGGTGACTTAAAACAACAGAAATTTATTCTGTGACCGTTCTGGAGGCCAGAAGCTTGAGATCAGGGTGTGGGCAGGGTCCACTTCTTTGGGGGGGCTCCGAGGGAGGGCGTCTCAGGCTGCCGTCCCGGCTTCTGGTGGCTGCTAGCGGTCGGCCTGTTCACCCCAGTGTCTGCCTTCGTGATCAGATGGCCTCTTCCCCTGTGTGTACGTGGGCCTCTCCTAATAAGGACACTGGTCACAGCAGATTTAGGGCTTCCCCTACGCCAGTGTGACCGAATTTTAATAACACCTGCAAAGGCCCTATTTCCAGATGAGCTCACGTTCAGGGGTTCCCGGTACACATGAATCGGGAGGGGGCCCCGCTCGAGCCCGCACGGCGCCCTGTCCACCTGCCCCGCCTTCCGGGGGGCCTCACACGAGGGAGGTGGACCGGGTGCCTGTGCCCTGGGCGGCCCCCTCCCTGGAGGCTGCGGAGGCGCCCCGAGCCACGCAGAGCAGCCCCTCCCGCACCTTGTCCCTGAACTCCACAGACACGTAGTAGTAGATGAAGGGGTCCACGCAGCTGTTGAGGGTGCTGAGCGCCAGGCTGGGCACGTAGGCGGCGTACAGGTCGCCCCAGGCGTCCGGGCGCGGGTCCGAGTAGTGCAGCAGCAGCAGGACGTTGCTGGGCACGAAGAAGGCCACGGCCGAGGCCAGCACCAGCGCGGTGAGCCTCAGCGCGTGGCCGTAGCGCGGGCCGCCGGCCGCCAGCGCGCGCAGGGTGGCCCCGTAGCTCAGCAGCATGACGAGCAGCGGCAGGAAGCAGCCGAGCACGGCCAGGCAGAGGAAGGCGGGCCGCCAGTAGGAGGCCTGGGCGCCCACGGGCAGCGCGTCGTGGCACAGCACGTGGTCCGAGTGCGACAACCGGAAGGTCTGCGGCTGCAGCGCCAGGGGCAGCGCCAGGGCGCCGGCCGCCAGCCAGGCCGCGGCGCAGAGCCCGGCGGCCAGGCGCCCGCCGCGCAGGCTGAGCGCCCGGAGCGGGTGCACCACGCCGAGGTAGCGGTCCAGGCTGACGGCGGCCAGCAGCAGCACGGAGCCGTACATGTGGCCGTAGAGCGCGGCGGTGGTGGCGCGGCAGGCGGCCTCGCCGAACGGCCAGTGCTGCTCCTGCAGGTGGTAGGCGACGCGCAGCGGCAGCGTCAGGGCCAGCAGGAGGTCGGCGGCCGCCAGGTTCATGAGCAGCATGGTGGAGGGCAGCCGCGGCACCCGGGTGGCCAGCACCCACAGCGCCAGGCCGTTGGCGGGCAGCCCCACCAGCAGGGTCAGCCCGTAGAGCGCGGGCACCAGCCTCGTGGACACCCAGCCCAGCAGCAGGGCCCGAGAGCTGTCTGGGAGCTCCAGGACGTTGCTGCCGTTGTCCTGGAGCTGGCCGGGGAAGCTGCGCAGGTGGGGTGAGTGAGGGGTCTCCTCCTGGGGCCCGCTCAGGGGCCCCAGTGTGCCATCTGGGGGAAAGGGGATAGAGGTGTTGAGAGTCCAGGCGTCACCCCCACCTCGCCCCGCCCAGCCCCCGCCCGTGCCGCTCCCGGTGCGGCGGCGGAGGGGGGGCGGGGCGCTACAGTCCAGGCCCCGGCTCTCAGGAGCCCCCAGCTTGGTGGGTCAGAGCTGGACACAGACACCCCCAGCCCCGTGGGCTCCGGGCTGAGCTGGAGGACCCCCCTCCCCAATTCCCTGTCTCCCACTCATCAACTCTACTGGGCCTCCCCGCCAGGCCCAAGACAGGGCCCAAGGTCACTCACCGTTACCTGCCCCCGCGCTCCCCATCTCGTCGTAGGTGAGGGTGTTCTGGCTGTCATCTTCCAGGCTGAACCCCAGCACCACGGGCCACAGCAGCACGAGGACCCACATGCTGCCAGGGCTGGGCGCCGGCTGCTCTGGGCTGCGGCCGCTGACCTCAGGCTTCCTGCCTGGCTGACCCCCCACCCCCAGCTTCCTGAGCGCCAGTGGAGGAGCGGACAGGGCCCGTGAGATAAAGCAGCCCCTGCCCCCACAAACCCGCGGCAGGCCCGCGGTGTGGCCTGAGGAGGCCTGGGGGCTAGCGTCAGTCAGTTCCACACGCGGGGGGCCAGGTGCGGGGCCAGCAGGATGCGGGAGGAGGTTCCAGGCTGCACTCCCCGCCCTCAGCCCCCGTTCAGCTCAGGAAGCCTCTATGGGCCAAGTGGCTACTTCCTGCTATCCTGTCCTGTCTGCAGCCCCTGTTCCCATGACAGCCCGCCGGGTCACGAACTCAGGGGCTCTTGGCCCTTCCTGAAACCTCTCCCCACCTCCTGCCTGTGGCTGGCTGGACCACAGCCCTGCCTCGCCAGGTCACAGACCAGAGCACGTGAGCGATCGTCCCCCTCTCCGAGCACCCCAGGTCCTCCGTGGGGGCTGCCTGCTTTGTTGCCTCTTCACTCACACCCCGGCCCGCTCCCCTGGGCGGGCAGGCCCAAAGTGAGGTGCAGAGATGGGAAGGCACTTTGTGAGACTGGGGTATCTGAGGAGGTCTTGGTCCTTGGCCCGGACCCCCAGTGCTGACCACGTGCTACCCTGGGGAGCAGAGAGGAGCCCAGCTTTGGCCCCCTTTGGGCCCAAGAGCTCCTTCTGCTCCCGTCCTGGCTCCATCCTCCCCCTGGGGCTCTTGGGAATGGTCATGGACATACCTCAGCCTGAGAGTGGTGGTCAGGCCAGCCCAGGACAGAGGGCCCCTGAGCCACCCACCCTGCTCTGGCCCCTCCACGACCCTGCCCTCAGACGGGGCCTACCGTGCTCTGGCCCCTCCACGACCCTGCCCTCAGACGGGGCCTACCGTGCAGCTGAAAAAACACAGAGGGGCTCAGGGGGGAGGGTACGCCTTCTCTGCCTTCTCTTCTGCACACAATGCCCTCTGTTGCCCCTCCGGGGGAGAGGCCTCGACCATCCTGCCCTGGGGAAGCTCTGCATGGGGGTTCTCGACCAATGTGGTCAGGGTTGGGCCATGGTGGCGGTGGGGGAGGGGGCGGTCTGAGAGCAAGGGGACCCTGAGGGGTTGGTGGGGGGTCAGGGAAGAAGAAATGAACTAGGGATGGGAGAAGGGGAGCAATGTGGCCATGTCCTGGTCTGGGAGCCTTAATCTAGCCACACACTTGAGGTCACAGAGACCAGCCAGGAAGTGACCAAGCAGTCCTGGACAGAGTCAGTGCAGCTGAGGGTGAGATGCCAAGGTCCCTGCCCCCAGCCCTGGGTGGGGGACTAAGGCCTAGAGAGTTCCGGCTGGGACAGGGTCCTAGCCAGGAGTCTCCCCAATTTCCGGACTGTTTCCACCGGCACCAGTGACAAATTCAGCCACGCCTATGTCTCTTGGCAGTTCGTGGCCAAGGTCACGCTCAGCGCACAGGGGAACCCAGATGAGG
This sequence comes from Leptonychotes weddellii, assembly GCF_054177405.1. Lineage (NCBI taxonomy): Eukaryota > Metazoa > Chordata > Mammalia > Carnivora > Phocidae > Leptonychotes > Leptonychotes weddellii. The sequence goes on along the minus strand of NC_138369.1, from coordinate 9,841,899 downwards.
ACCCCCTCCTGCCCTCCAGGAGCAGAGCTGGGAACCTGTGCACAGGAGGCTGGGGGGCTGGCAGCTGGGCGACTCTGGGGCAGGGTGGACTGGAGCCCCCCAAGGAGGGTGGTTTGACTCAAGAGTCCCGTGTCTGGGAATCGATGGCAGGCACGCGCACACAGGAACTCGCCCGCACAGGGGTATTCCCCGCTGCACAGAGGCGGGGATGCCGATCAACAGCCCCATCACAGAAACCACCCTGTGCCAGCCGGGGTGGGGGAACCCCGACACAGGAGGTGCAGGGAGACCCACCATGGTGAGGCGCTTTCTGGAGGACGCTGGGGGGCAGCTGCTTTGGGGAGAGGGACTTAGGTGCCTACTTTTCTCTGTGTGGTTTTTTTTGTACTGTTGGAATTTTCTGTATCATCTGTCACTTTCCATAAAAACTTACATTTATTTATTTATTTATTTATTTATTTAACTCCATGCCCAGCATGGAGCCCAACGTGGGGCTTGAACTCACCACCCTGACATCAAGACCTGGGCTGAGACCGAGAGTCGGACGCTTAACTGACTAAACCATCCAGGTGTCCCCAAAACTCACATTTTTTAAAATGGTAGAATAGTAGCTTTAAAAAGGAGGGAAAATCTGATACAAGCTCTTCCACAACATGGATGAGGCTTGAGGACATTATGCGGAGTGAGATAAGCCAGTCACAAAAGCACCAAAGCTATATGATCCAGGAAGATGAAGTCCCTCCAGGGGTCAGGTTCTCAGGAACAAGAAGGAGATGGTGGGCTCCAGGGGCTGGGCGCGGGGGTTGGGAGTCCGTGTTTCATGGGGACAGAGTTGCAGTTTGGAAGATGACGAGTCCCGGGGTTGGAGGGTGGGGATGGCCACACAACCATGTGAAGGTACTTAAAGCCACTGAACTGGATACTTAGAATGGCTAAATTTTATGTGTATTTTAACACAATTAAAAACTTATTTAAAATAGTGTGTGTGGGGGGGAAGGGTAATCAGATCCGGGCAGCAGCTAGTGCTGGATTCCTTCAGCTTGCAGCCCCACCTGAACCCCCAGAAGCCCCCGGAGCCCCTCCTGGCCCACCTCACTGTCTCCAGTGTTAGATGGAGGTCAGGGCACCAGTTAGAGACTCCACGAGTCCTTCCAACGTGACGCCTCTCGGGGAACCGTCTTGGTGGAGATTGTGATTTCTTTCTGTTGTAGACCAGATTGTGATTTCTTTCTGTTGTAGACCAGATTTTCCACCTCCTCATGTTCTTTCTGCCTAAACAACTTCCTTTAAATATCTTCTTTTAGTTCAGGATTGTTAGTGGTAAACTGTTGCAATATTTGTCTGAAAAATGCCTTATCTTCCCCTTTCACCTTGGAGGATATTTTCATGAGCTATAGACTTCAGGTTGGCAATATTTTTTTTTTTTCAGCAAATTTCCTTTTGGCTTTTCTGAGAAATTAGTGGTCATTTTCAATTTGCTTTTTCTTAACTTTCTTGTGTTTGTGTGTGTGTATGTGTTTACCTTCTAGCTAATTTTAAGACTTGTTTCCTGATCCTTGATTTTCAGCAAATTGATTATGCTGTGTGTGTGTGTGTGTGTGTGTGTGGTTAGCCTGCTATGGGTTGACTATGCTTCTCAGACCATTCTTGGAAAATATTCTGCCTTTGTTTCTTCAGTGATTTTTTTTTCTATTACTCTCTCATCTGCAACTCGAAAGAATGCATATAAAATTGCTTGATATTGTCTCACAGGTAATTGATGCTCTTTTCAGTTTTTGTTCAGCCTTTTTCTTTGTGTTTCAGTTTGGATTGTTTCTACTGCTATGTTCAAGTTTTTATTTTTTATTCTGCAGTGTCCAATATGCTAAACTTATTCAATAAAATTTTCATTTAGCATAAAAAAAAAAAAAGTGGATGGGCACCCACCACGATGCCTCCATTTCCCCTTATTCCGGGACCGGGCCTCAGCCTGTGGGCAGGGACAGTAACCCACTTCCGGCCGAGAGGAGGGTGCTCTGACCCCGGCTGGCTTTGAGGTCTGGCTCTCCCAATCCCAGATGCCCCGTGTCCTCCCGGGGACCTCAGTCCCAGCTACTCCATCGGGCCACGCACTGGAGCTCGGACAAGGCGCTGGAAGCCCTCGGGCAACCTTCCAGCAACCGTGGTTGTAGAGGTGCTGGGTGCGTTCCGATCTCACCCCACACCTCCGGCCCTCAGCCTCCTACTGGGAGGTCCCACCTACCCCAGTCCCCACCCCGCCCCCTCCTGAGACTGCCTTGAGGTCCACTTGTTGTTCAGAACAATCGGCCTCCTTCTCAGCCAGGACATCAGGGGTAAAGCGTGGCTTATACCTTGCAAAAGGTATAACAGAATAAGAGGAGAGAAATAATAACAGAATAAATGTGCATCACACCCCACTGGAAAGTCCTCCCCCTCCCCGCCACCTCCCCAAGCATCACATACCTGCTCCCTCTACCACCCTGGGGAGGGGAGGGCCGCCTACCTGGTCCTGCGGCTCGGCCCCTCCCCAGACTTGAAGGAGGGAGGAAGAGAGGGGCGCGGTGGTGAGGATGGAGGGCTGCTTTATCTATCAGGCCTGTTCTTCACTGCAGTGCAATCCAGGGCTGCAGACGCGGTGGCTTGGAACGACAGGCCCTTAGGATCTGGTGCCTCCGTGGGTGAGGAGTCCGGGCCCCGCAGGCTGGTCCCCTGCTCAGCGCCTCACCAGGCTGCAGGCTGGGTGTCCACAGGGCCGGGTCCTCACCCGCACTGGTCACGCCCCCTTCCCAATAGGGCCAGCAGGAGACCCTCCCTCCAGTTTCTCCTCCAGTGACCTGATCACAGCCATAGGCCCCGCCCACTCCGGGGACCCGGTGCCCTTTCCCGTGCCCTTCCCAGAGGCTGCAGCGGCCAGGACCCGCACCCCAGGACACCCCTCCCAGCGCTTCCAACAGGAAGGCCAGTCCGTGGGCACACAGGGCCCTGGGACCCATCCTTGACGTAGGCTTGAGGCAAGGAGGAATCTGGGACAGCACTGAGCCTCATTCACCAAACTCCCCGGGAGCCCCGACTCTCTGGAGGGGGAGGTGTGCAGCACCGGGGGACATCACGTGTGGGGTGCACATGGACGAGGGGTTCCCTGGAAGGCAGCAAGGGCCACTCAGGAGATGGAGGACCGCACCTGGAGAGGACAGGCCCCGTGGGCAGTGCAGTCTCAGCTCAGGGACCTGACTGGTGAGGCCTGGCGGTGGGCACTGGGGGGGAAGTGGGGGGAAAGGCCAGCCAGGAGCCTCAAGAGGTATCCACTAAGAGGACCCTAAGAGCAGCTGTGGTCTCCCACTTTCTTGGAGGTGGGGCCAGATGGGAGCAGGCCCAGGTGAGTTCAGAAGGGGTGATGACGAAGTCATCAAGGTGTGCTGAGACACACATCAAGAGGTGTGCTGAGAGGAAGGGGGCGCCCAGCTGGGAGCAGGGACCAGAGAGCGCGGAGGGAGGGTGGCTTTGTGGGGTGGGGGAGGGAAAGACACGGCGCTGGGCAGGCGGAGCAAGCTCAGAGCCAACACCAGTCTTTAAATTGGGTTTCCCACGCACAACACTCAAAGGGAACACCTCTCCGTTCTACTGAAAATAAAAACGGAGTCAGGAATACATTCCAGAAAAGCCTGTGGGTGGGGCGACACCCTGGGGGGCGGGGAACAGGACCCTCCTGCAGAGGCATGGGGTGGCCACAAGGGGGCGGCACTTGAGGTCTGGGAACCCAGGGGGCGCAGGAGCAGATGGGGATTCGCCGACAAGCAAGAAGGACGGAGAGGATCTCATGGAGTTAGGTCAATATTTAATTTTTAACTTTAATGTGCAAATAAATAGAAAAGGAAAACTACATTCAAAACAGCTGCAAAGGAAGTACAAGCCCCAGAACAGAAATTCTTCAAAAACAGAAGAGACGCTCCCTAGAAGCATGCAGGGCGGGGCTCGGCAGGGTGTGGCCCGCACCCCAGACCCACACGGAGGCACGGAAGGGGCCACGGGCTCCCAAGGATGGCGCCGGGAGGTTCTGGTTCAGGAATTCTGGTAAGTTCCCTTCTTACAAAACAAGATGTGGACAAAGTGCCTGGTAGACTTGAGCAAACAAACACGGGCTAGGAGACCCTGGGCGGGGCACACTGGCCCTGGAATCGCCCAGACTCCGAGTCAAAGGCTTTGCAAACCTTGAGTTCCACAGGTAACTCCTAGAAAACT
>NC_138369.1:9821717-9837160 GCF_054177405.1 Leptonychotes weddellii | reverse complement strand
CACATCCAAAAATTCAACATGAAATCAATATAAAAATTATTAACGGTCTGTTTCACATTGCGAAGGATATGAAACCTGGCATGTGTTGTCCACTGACGGCTCATCTCAACTTGGCTCAGCCACAGTAAGAGCCACACGTGGCTCGTGGTGACCACACCTGCACAGAGATCACAGGTCTAATAAATAGACACTTAGCCTCTGAGGCTGACTGATGGATGATTGACTGATAATGCATCTTGCATCGTGTTTCCAAAAGAATTTTAGGTGGCATTAGTATGTGTGAAATGCAGCACGGGAAATGGGAATGGGGGGAGGGTAGAGGCACAACATGGAATCAGGACCGAGGCCAAAGGCACCGAGGACCTCAGTGACCTAGAACCTTGTCACAGTGGGTCTCAAGTGTGGCTCTGTCCAGCAGCCAGTGAGGAGAAGCCTGAGCAGGTTCTCCATCCACAGTGTTGGGAACCCACCTGTTGCTCAGGAGATGTACCCCGATCCCGACTCAGCTAAGATCAGGCAGAGATTTCTTCCAAGGTCATAAACGGACTTGCAGCTCAGGGGTCCCCAAGATCACCGTCAGGTTCGGTGATTTGCTAGGGCTCAAAGAACTCAGAAAGGTTCATGCTCACAGTTTATTGTAGCCAAAGGACACAGATGAAGATCAACGAAGGGTAGAGGTGCGTGGGGCTGAGTCCAGAAGGCACCAGGCACGAGCTTCCTGGTGTCCCCTCCCCGTGGAGACACGTGGACAGCACTTAATTCCCTTAGCCACAGGGTGTGACGACAGTGTCCTGCCAACTAGGGAAGCTCACCTAGCTTGCTGTCCAGGATTTTTACTGCGGGTCGGTTATGTAGACCCAGCTGACCACCTGCACAGCTGACCTCGGTCTCCAATACCCCCTGAGGTCCATCCGATACTGCATGTCCCACCATAGATCACATGTGAGCACACACCATCCCGTGTGGCCCAAGGCCTCAGGCAACAAGGACACTTTAATCAAGCAGCACATTCTAGGGGCCTAGAGGGCACCTCTCAGGAGCCCGGCAAGGGCCAAACCATTCGTGTGCAGGATGTGGACAGCCCAGGCCAGCGGAGTTAATCCTCTACCGCACAAGAATGGAATGCAGATATCCTTGGATAGCAGATACCCTGATGCACTTGATCCGCTTCCCATAACATCCTTCTGTGGGAGCCTCAGGTTCAACTGGAGTTCAGTAAAACAATTCCACGGAGGGCCTGGAGAGGCAGTAAGATGGACTCTCAGCCCCCAGCTTCTCCTGTGCTGACTTGATTCTGGGGTTTCCGGGAAACGGACCTGAGCTGGTGCAGGCCAGGTGCACAGCCCAGAGTCCCACAGCACCACCCCCAGGGCTGCAGGCCCAGGAAGAGCTGCATAATCTGGACTTAGCCCACTTTCCTGCACTGCCAGGGGTCCTCTTAACAAAGCATTCACCCAGCCCGTATCTGGAACACACGTGAGCAAGTCGCCTTGGGTGGGGTGCCAGAGAAAATGAATACAGAATACAGTTAAATTTCAGATAGATGACAAATCAAATTTTCAGTATAAAAATATCCCATGTAATATTTGGGATACACTTATACTAATCACAATTTCACTGTTTATCTGAAATTCAAATTTAGTTGAACTGTCCGTTGGGTTTTTGGTTTTGTGTTGTTTCGTGTTAAATCTAAATGTAAATTTAGATTTACCTCTCCCTCTCTCTTCCTCATCTCCTGCTCCTTCATTCCGCTCCAGCCACACTGGTCTCTGTGTTGCTCCTGAGACATACCCAGGCCTTTCCTACCTCCCGCTCATCCCACGCTGTTCCCCACTCTTCCAGTGCCAATCCCCTTCTCAAATGTCCGCTCCAATGTCCTGTGGTTGCTGCAACCAATGACCACACAAACGTGGTCGCTTTGACAAAATAGAAATCTTTTTTCGCACAGTTCTAGAGGCTAGAAGTACAAAATCATGCTCCCTCCAAAGGCTCCAGAGAAGAATCCTTTATTTTGCCCCTTCATCGTCCTCATCACAGATTGTAACTGCTTTCTTTACTTCCTTCCTGTCTTCCTTCCTCCCTCCCTTCTGTCTTCAAAACGTATCTGCCTTATGTCCAGTTTTGTGCTGGGTTCTGGGACGCCACGAGCAGCCCAAACAGGCAGTCCCAGCCCTCTAAAAAAGAAGAGTCTTGGGATAATAAATAACTTGGCTGTTTTCTGTGAGCTTATTGATCCCTGTGGTCAGCTGCCCCCCTCCCCGAAACTATACGCTAGGTGAGGATGTCTCTCTCGTTTGACACTGTATGCCTTCCCCCTCCTCATAGCAGGTGCTCAGAAAAATCTTTGTTGACTGGATGGAATTACTCTCGAGCTCCTCCAGGAATGACAGGGATAATCCTATGCCTTCCATTTCAGGGTTTGGAAGATCTGTGCGGATATTCTTGGCTGACTCACAGGGATTTCATCGATTCATGGCCACCGACCTTGAACACGAGGACACAGTAGAGACAGCCGGTTTTGGTCCTGAGAACAATCTGATTATTACTGGGTCCCGGGATGCACTCATTCAGGTGAGGGGTCATCCTCACTCTGCCTCTGGAATAGAAAGTATGATTCCTTAGGAGTCTTTTGGCTTCGAAATATAGAGACAGAAACTAGTGCAGGTGAAACAGGGCAGGTCATTGGGAGGATGTGGGGGAGGGATCCCTTGAGACCCCTCGACAGGCCTGGGGGTGGGGGGGCAGGAGTTACCAAAATGTTCAACAAAGGATACAGCCTTCCCACCGAACCTGAAAACCTGGGAGGATTTTGGCTTCAGAGTGGGGCCAGGGTGGGGGGACGTGGAGGAAAATTCCCATTGAGCTCCAAGTTCTCACGATAAAGTAATGGTTCTCCGAGCACCTGGGCAGCTCAGTCGGCTAAGCATCTGACTCTTGATTTCAGCTCAGGTCATGACCTCAGGGTCTTGAGATCAAGCCCCACGTGGGTCTCTATACTCAGCGGGGAGTCTGCTTGAGGATTCTCTCTTCCCCTGCCCCTCCCCACCGCCTTGTGCTTAAATGCATGGATGTGCATTCATGTGCACATGCTCTCTCTCTAAAAAAAAAGGTAGCAGTTCTCCAACATTCTGGCTTTAGGACCTCTTTACATTCCTAAAGATTATTGAGGACCCCAAAGAGCTTTTGTTTATGTGGGTTACATCAATTTGATTGATACTTTTTTAACAAAGACTTATTTTGGAATAATTTTAGGATTTCCAGAAGAGTTGCCCAAAAAAGCACAGAGAGCCCCCATATATAAATATCTACTCTTCACCCAGCTTGCTCAATATTAATATCTCATGCCACCGAGCTCTTTATCAAAACTAAAAAATTTACATTAGCACAATACTATTAACTGATCTGCAGATTCTGTTCTGATTTCACCAGCTTTCCTACCAATGCCCTTTTTTTCTTTATTTCCAGGATCCAATCTGGGATCCCACGTTGCAGTTAGTATCTATTGGTAGTTAGCATATTAAAAATTAGAGATGAGGAAATCCAAAAATACACATCCATCGATTCATGAACATTACACGTCAGTGTAATAACAGACTTCTATGAAAATAACTATAGTTTCTGAAACAAACAAAACAACTCATGAGAAGAGTGTCATTGGTGCACATTTGGACAAATCTCTTTCATGTCTGGCTTAGTAGAAGATGAATTGGTTTCTCATATTTAATTCTGCATTCTATTTGTTGTAATATCACATGTCCCTTCTAGATATAGAGTCCCTTCTATCACATGTAGCTTCTAGAAAACTCCAGTGCTCACTCATGAGAGGAAGAGGGTAGAAAAGGCAAACAACTTCTTGAATTACCATGAAAACCGTTTTGCCTTTGCATGCCTTCCTGAAGATGCCTGGAGGTACCCTCCAGGGGTTCCCTGGATCACACTTTGAGAATTGCTGTGGTAGCAGATTGGTGAGGTGTGGGGAAGTTTGAGGGGCTGGTGAAGGCCCTTGAACTGCAGCCTGAGACTCCACCTTAGGTGGACAAATAGAGGCAGATATTCTGCGCTGTGACAGCAGAAGGAAGAAGTCAGCTCTGGCCCTCTGCTGTCCGTCCTCAGGTGTGGAGTCTGTCGGAACAGGGGACCCTGCTGGACATTCTGGAAGGCGTCGGGGCCCCCATGAGCCTGCTGGCCTGGGGTGGGGCCTTGGTGGCATCTGCTTCCCAGCAGTCCTCGTCTTTTAAAGTCTGGGATCTCACCTACATTCAGAAGCCGAGGGCCTGCACCCCGTTTCTGGACCGCACCGGCCTCACTGCAGTGTCACACAATGGAGGCTACATTTACTTCCCCAAGATTGGGGACAAGAACAAAGTCACCATCTGGGACTCGGCAGAAGGTCGGTGAGATATAAGCCTGGTTGTTCGTGTGCGGAAGAGCCAGAGCCCCTGTCTTGGTCTGCTTGGGCTACTAGAACCAAACACCACAGACTGGGCAGTTTAAACAATAGACATTTATTTCTCACAGTTCTGGAGGCTGGGAAGGCCAAGGCCAAGGCCAAGGCCAAGGCACTGGCAGATCGGTGTCTGGTGACAGCCGGCCTCCTGGCTGCAGATGGCCCCTTTCCCTTTCTTCTTATGTCCTCACAGGAGCATAGAGAAGGAAGCAAGCTCCCCGGGCCCTTGTATAAAGGTGGGGACTCTGCCCTCATGACCTCATCACCTCCCAACACCATCACATTAGGGGGTAGGATTTCGACGTGTGAATATGGGGGGACACACTCAGTCCGTAAGACCCCCATAACTCCAGTCAGGTTGAAAGTGGCTAACCAGAGATCAGGACTTGATTTTGTAAATTTTCTAGCACGCGGGTCATCGACCATCCGGTTGTCAATCCCGGGAAGCAGGGCATGTGATGGGGATATTTGCACAAGGGGTGGGTTGAGGGAGCTCTCGGAGAAACCCAAAAGGGAGTGAGGGAAGCAGGCAGGGGCAGGGAGAGGACTGAACAAGGAGGTGGGCTCAGCCTGATCCCAGGGGGGCCCTGGAGTATAAATTGCAGCTCAGAGTTGTTCCATCGTGAAGCAAGAGGGCCCACCTTTTGTATCCCCATATCAGGCAGTCACTGGCTGCAGCCCATTCTGGGTGGTGGGCACGGCCCCGCAAACATTTTGAGATGAGGGGCTCCCTTCCCCTGAGGGCAGTGGGCAGCCTGGGGGCTGGGTGCCCTGGCCAGTAACGGGCTTCTGGGCACGTCACCAGCTGTGTCTGCTGTAACCTCCACGGGGCGAATGGAGGTACAGAAATTCCTTGTTAATGATAAAATATTATGAGAAAAGAGATTCACTCTCACCTTCCTGCATTCATGGGTTTGGCAGATGTTTGGTTAGTGCTGACCGTCGAGCCAGGCTCTGGGGTTGGCAGTGAGCAAGACGGGTGAGGTTACAACATTTGAGATGCCTGCCTGCTAGTTGCGGGGCGAAGCCAAGCACAAAGGTAGGGGGCACGGTGGGGCGTGAGATACACGTGCGCCAGCTAAAGCCATTTCTCTACCAGGGTTAAGAGCTTGCACTCAGAGTTCATACAGCCCGAAAGGCAAAATATTTACTCTCTGACCTTCTCCAGACGTTTGTAAAGGGAAGGTCTGGGATGAGAGATCATGCATGTCTGTTTGTCCATCTGTCCTGATGGGGAGCGGGAAGTCCTCGGAAGGTGTTAGGCAGGGCGCTGAGGAAATGGGAGGACAGGGGTGGAGGCAGGGGGATTGCAGTGGAGAAGTTGGGGAGTATGGATCATGAAAGCAGTTTTTAAAATCCTTAAAAATAAGAAAACTGTGGCACGAGCGTTCCCCTGAGCTGTTCTTGACATGGTCTTCTCTTGGTGGCAGGGGAAGAGCAAGATGCCCTGGACACCTCCAATGAGGTCAGGTGTCTGGAGGTTGCCCAGCAGGCCAATCTCCTTTTCACCGGCCTCGTTTCGGGGGTCGTCCTGGTGTTCCCCCTGAATTCCAGACAGGATGTGATGTGCATCCCCCCTCCTGAGGCCCGGAAAGCCATCAGATGCATGGCCCTAAGTAAAGGCGAGGAGCGCCTGGCCATCGCCTATGACAGCATTGTCCTGGTGCTGGACATCAGCCCTGGGGATCCCTGTCCCATCATCGACGGGCCAACCTACACCTTCTACACCCAGCTGCCTGAGACCATATCCAGCGTGGCCGTGCTGGCCGACTACCGCGTGATCTACGGCATGACCAGTGGTGACCTCTTCCTTTACGAGTGTGCGAACTCCAAAGTGTTCCCTCTGGAGGCCCACGGGAGCCAGGTCACCTGCATGCAGGTCAGCCACAAGGAGCAGCTGGTGGTCAGCGGGTCCGAGGAAGCCCTGCTGTGTCTCTGGGACCTGCAGGCCTGCAAGTGGAGATTCCAGATGAGCTACATGGTGCGTGGCCCGCACACCACGTGACACGAGGTCCTGGCATTAGAAAGCTGAGGACAGGTGTCCTGTATTAAGTGCACACCAAGGACCACAGCCCAGGGTCAGGAGCGGGGTGAGGCCAGTGAGAGACGCTCACCTTGGTAGCAGAGTTTAAGGGGCAGCCAAAAGACTCAGCAATCAAGAGAGATGCTATTTTGGGGCCCCTGGGTGGCTCAGTCGGTTAAGCATCTGCCTTCGGCTCAGGTCATGATCCCAGGGTCCTGGGATCAAGCCCCGCATCGGGCTCCCTGCTCAGCGGGGAGCCTGCTTCTCCCTCTCCCTCTGCCTACCTGCCGGTCTGCCTACTGTGATCTCTCTCTCTGTCAAATAAATAAATAAAATCTAAAAAAAAAAAAAAGAGAGAGATGCTATTTTAATATAATGTTTACCAAGATCGAAAGAAATGCAAAATATTCACAAAGAACAAAATATCATTTTTTTAAAGATTTTATTTATTTGTTCAGAGGGAGAAAGAGCAGGGAGGAGGAGCAAAGAGAGAAGCAGCAGGGAGCCCAACGACACCAGGTTCGATCCCAGGACCCTGAGATCATGACCTGAGCCGAAGGCAGATGCTTAACCGACTGAGCCACCCAGGCGCCCCCAAAATATCATTTTATTTATTTATTTTTAAAGATTTTTTTTTAATTTATTTATTTGACAGAGAGAGAGACAGCGAGAGAGGGAACACAAGCAGGGGGAGTGGGAGGGGGAGAAGCAGGCTTCCTGCTGAGCAAGGAGCCCAATGCGGGGCTCGATCCCAGGACCCTGAGATCATGACCTGAGCTGAAGGCAGACACTTAACGACTGAGCCACCCAGGCGCCCCCCAAAATATCATTTTAAATAAAGACGGGATCAAATCCTGCCCTGGCACACCCCTGCCTCACCCTCCTTACCCTAATCCTGATCCCTGTTCTTGCGTCTGACAGTTTTGATTGCCCAGTCTGTGGCAGGCCCCTTTCTAGCCGTGGCCAGGGCACACACTGTCCTGCCTCTTGGAGCCACGTTCTCGGAGGGGACACAGTGTGAGCTCCGGGAGGGCAGGATCTTTCTGTGTTTTGCTTACAGAGGTGGCCCCCATCCCTAGGGGAGCTCCTGATATGTCCTCAGGGCTCCATAAGTGTTTGTGGAATAAAAACAAAGTAGCAGGACGCCTGGGTGGCTCAGTTGGTTAAGCATCTGCCTTCGGCTCAGGTCATGATCTGAGGGTCTTGGGATCGAGCCCTACGTCGGGCTCCCTGCTCAGTGGGGAGTCTGCTTCTCCCTCTGCCCCTCTCCTCCACTCGTGCTCTCTCTCTGGCTCTCCCTCTCTCTCTCAAATAAATAAAATCTTTTTTAAAAAATAACATAAAAGAGGGGCGCCTGGGTGGCTCAGTCGTTAAGCGTCTGCCTTCGGCTCAGGTCATGATCCCAGGGTCCTGGGATCGAGCCCCGCATCGGGCTCCCTGCTCGGCGGGGAGTCTGCTTCTCCCTCTCCCACTCCCCCTGCCTGTGTTCCCTCTCTCGCTGTGTCTCTCTCTGTCAAATAAATAAATAAAATCTTAAAAAAAAAAAAATAACATAAAAGAAATAAAAACAAAGATGCAAATACATGATGGGCTGTGGAACAACAAGAGCTTTGAGAAAAAAACAGGGCAAGGTAAATGGGGTAGGATGGCAAAGGCTGCTATTTAGGAAGGTCAAATAAGTCTTGTAGAGCCTGGCTGGCTCATTCGGTAGAGCATGTGACACTTGATCTCAGGGTCGTGAGTTCGAGCCCCATGTTGGGTGTAGAGATTATAAATAAATAAGCTTGAAAAAATAAAAGACACAGAGATAAAGAGAGAGAGAACATGAGCAGGGGGAGAGGGAGAAGCAGGATTCCCGCTGAGCCGGAAGCCCAATGTGGGGCTCGATCCCAGGACCCTGGGATCACGACCTGAGCCGAAGGCAGATGCTTAACCGTCTGAGCCACCCAGGTGCCCCTATTTATTTATTTACTTACTTACTTACTTCTAAGTAGGCTCCACACCCAGCATGGAGCCCAACATGGGGCTCAAACTCAGGACCGTGAGATCAAGACCTGAGCTGAGATCAAGAGTTGGATGCTTAACAGACTGAGCCACCCAGGCGTGCCCCCACCATTTTTGTTTTTAAATGAACTTAAGTTTGGAATGATTTTAGATCTACAAAGGAGTCGTGAAGATAGTACAGAGGTTCCCCTCTACCTCCTCCTCATCCAGCTTCCCTGATGTTAACATCTTACGTAACTCGAGTACATTTGTCAAAACTAAGAAATTACCATGGGGACAGGATTGTTAACTAAGCTACCAACTTCATTGGGAGCATATGTTTTTCTCAGTGAATTTCCTTTTCCTGGTCTAGGATCCAATCTAGGATGCTGTGCTGCGTTTAGCATATAGCCTTTAACTAAAGACCATGATAGCTAATGCTTGTAGAACTGAGGTCACTTAGAATATTAAATCCAATAATTCCTGCTCTCCGGTGCAAATTGTCTGCAAACCTCTCAGTCCAATCCCTATGAAAACATGTTTTGGTCCTGGGAATCTTGGTGATGCAATATACCCATCTCTTCAGGGTTTCATTGGATCCATCCCCATGGGAGGCTTACATGCCTGGCTTCTGACACAAATGCCTTGCAGTGGATCTCCTGGGTGTCCCAGTATGAACTCCAGATCACACTGTCTTTTTCTACAGAATCCTTACTGTAGAGGAGTCCAGTGTGTCTGCTTCTCCATGGATGACAAGTATGTGTATGCGGGCTTGAAAGATCGCTCCATCATCGTCTGGAGTGTGCTAGACGGTGAGTCATTTTGCTTCGAGGGCAAGACTGAGCTTAGATCTGGAGAAGGAGGCCTTGTGTTGGGCTCTGGATGTTGGAGGGCCCTGCCCTGGCCTTCCCTAGCTGGGGGGAGCTACTTAGAGAGAGGTGTCTGCAGGTCAAGGGGACAGGCCCCCCCTGGAGCTACATCTCCTCTTCTAGACCCATGCTCTGGGTACCTGGAACCCCAAAACATTCTCCCCACCTGGGATGGTGCCCTCTTTAGGGCCTGGGCAGGCCTCTTCCCCAGGCTTATCCTTCTGAGGGTGGACTGTGCCCCCTATTGTGAGCACCCCTAGACTTGGGGGGTGGCCATGTGTGATGAGCATGGAGTCTGGATGTGTGAGCTGGGTAGGCATTTCGCATGCATATGTGAGGGGCCCTAGAAATGCAAGACAGAGCCGGGTATGGGAAGAGAAGAGGACCAAGCTGCAAAGAGCTGGGGACTGTCTCTCCCACACCATTACATTCTATAATGGAACTGAGAAGCCTGACAATTCTCCACCCAAACATGACCTTCCAGGTGGTTCCAAAGGTACATCCATCAGTGTAGGAGGATAGAGCAAATTTCACTTAATAGTTTATTAGCTAGATTTGCAACACTTACATATTGTGCCTTATAGGATATGGGCCTTGATTCCTTCTCTTGCCCCAGGCCCTGTAAATGATAGGGGCAGCTTGCTTAAGACCAACCACTTTGAAAACCCCACATCTCTTGGTCTGCTCAGTACTACCCTAAAGGCATATTAATGACAGCATTTCTTGTGTACTGGGTACTGTCACTGAGCTATTTAATTCTCTTGACAGCTACCTCATCTTACAAAGCAAAAATTGAGGCTCTGAGAAATGGGGTGACTTGCCTAAAGTCACACAATGAGTAACTGGTAGGCAGTGGTTCGCAGCTGGTCTGCCTGGTCCCCATGGTCACCTTTGTCACCCTCCTACATGGTCTCCTATAGAGAAAGGACCCCTTATGACACTGGAAGGGGGGTAGGTACCAAAGTGAAGAAGCTGATGTTCAGGGAGGTTAAGAGATTTGTCCAAGGTCACAAAGCAAGTGAGTGAATGAAGATCAGGTAGATTTAATGCACTGTAATCAAATACAATGCAATCGAATATATCGTAGTCTACTACTCCATGGCAAAGATGCCTGGCAAAACGTCACATATGGCTCAGAAGCTGAGATCTGTGGAGGATGGCCTTACAAGCCCACCCCAGGCAGGTTCACAACCTCTCTTCCTCCTCCTCCTCCACTAATAACATTTACTGAGCTCACTCTGGGCTGAAACCAATACTAAAGCACCTGTCACAGGTGACCTCTTCAAATATTAGAATTCCCCTCTGCAGGTGGGTTTAGTTGTCATCCCCCTATTGCAGATGAAGCAAGAGGGACTCCAAGAGTTTAGAATTTGTGCATAAGCTAGTAAGGGGCATAGGAAGGATTTGACCCCATGCAGCCAACTCTCCAATGGGTGAGACTGGATCTCTGTAGCCCCCATTTTCTCATCAATGCCCTGCCCTCCACCCCCAAAAGGCACCCTGCTGGCTGTCCAGTTTGTCCACGCTGTGGTGAACAGGATCATCCCAACTTCCAATGGCTTCGTTGCCCCCACTAGACACGGCTATCTCATCCGCCAGCGTTTCCAGTGCCCTTCGTCAAGAAAGTCACAGCAGGACCCTCTCAAGAACTTCAAGAAGGCAGTGTGGAAGGTCAAATCCAGACAGAGAGAAGAGCTAGCAGCTGCTGCAGGAACACTCCAGGACTTGAGATCAGCAAGTACCCAGGGAAATGAATGTAAATCAGACAAACGCTCACAAATCTGCCTGCTAGTGTAGAACCCGCCAATGGGGGCATGGGACTCCAGTGAGTTAGACCCATTCAATATGGCTGATGCAAAGAGTATGTATGTGTTGATGTATATCTGGACCCAAAGCCTCAGATTATATGACTCAGAACCTGTTTCTCGCCACCCTTCCATTCTTCTCTCCTTGTTGGCTGCAGTCAAAGACTAGCTACCCCCAGGTTAGGAATATGACAGCCAAGGTCAGTAGAAAAGAGACCTTCCCCTTGCCAGCAGACTGAATCAAAGTGCTGGCCCTGATTCTGTTGGCCCCTGTGGGCTCCTGCACCTGTCTCTGGGAGAATGCTGTGCTGTGATTGGCCAGCCTGACCCAGTGCCCACCAAGGCTGAGGATGGAGTCAATACCACCCACCCATGTTGCCAGAGAATGGGAGAGGCTAATCCCAGGAGGGGAGCTGGGGCCGGGGGGTACAAGGCAAAGGGAGGATGGATGGATATGAAACTGATCAAACCACAGATGTGGACCATACAGCTTTATAATTTTAAAGCATCAGGTGCTATTGTCTGATCCTTGTCACAGCCTATACTTCAGGGAGGGCAGGAGTTTCTGCATCCATTTTGCAGACAAGGAAACTGAGCCTTGGTAGGTAGCTGTGATTTGCTCAAGCTCACAAGCCTGAGGTGCAAGAGCTCTGGGGGGGCGCCTGGGTGGCTCAGTCGTTAAGCATCTGCCTTCGACTCAGGTCATGGTCCCAGGGTCCTGGGATCGAGCCCCACATCGGGCTCCCTGCACCGTGGGAAGCCTGCTTCTCCCTCTCCCACTCCCCCTGCTTGTGTTCCCTCTCTCGCTGTGTCTCTCTCTGTCAAATAAATAAAATCTTAAAAAAAAAAAAAAGTGCTCTGGGAAAAGAGAGCCAGGAGACATCCTGCCCCCATCCTGTTGGACCACCTCCCTCTAATTTTAGTCTCAGAAGCATGACCATTCCACAGGTGACAGACTCCAATGCCCCCGGGGGCCAGCGAGTAATCTACATGATTGCCGTGCACCGGAGAGCAGCAGAGAATGATGGAGACCATGGGTCATGTGGAGGATGTGTGCTCTGCCCTCCAGAGTGGACATGGGCACCCTAACTCTAACTCAGAATGGCCGTGGGGAAAAACAGCAAGAGCTTCCTATTGTTGTAAGCAAAGCCAGAAACCCAGGCTTTTATGCAAAATGTTCCCATTTTTAAAAGTTGTCGATTGGTTCAAATTTACATCCACAGGCACATTTAGCCTGTGTGTCTCTAGATCGGGAGCTGACTTCATGACACAAGCCAGCATGAAAACAATAAACCTGTTGAGGTTCTTCCATCCCTACTCCCTGGCTCCCAAACTTTGAGGATAAAGATGCTCTTTTATCTCAAAACCTGGAGGCTCTTGGAAGTGGACAAAAAAACCTACCGACATCTCTTTGCTGACCTTTTGGACCATCTCTGCTCTCCCCAAGTTCAACAGAGGAACTCTTTCTGTTCCACTAAAATGGATCTTGCTTCTTTGCATGCAGCCTTCCAAAAGCCCCCACTTGCTTCTGGGGCTTTTGCTATAAAGATAGGAAAGTCCAAACTTCAAGGTGCTATTCTCTCTCCTCTTTGTTGGATTCCAGAGAGTTTCAGAAAAAGCAACCTTAGAAACAGAGACTTTGAAGCTAGGTGTGACCCTACTGACTGTCTTCTTCAGTCATTTCCCAAACTAGGGTTCCAAGGGAGGCTTTGGCAGTTCTGCAGATGTTAGTATCAAATTCCATTTCGAAAAAATATTTTAAACTGGAATTTTAAAATGCATGGCCAGCTGGGTGAGGCAGCAGGTTTTAAGGTGTTGGAGATAACTAACTTGGGATTCTCCTTCATTTAACTAAGATTTTGATGGGAGCCCAACTACTCTTTGCCACCACTTTTCTGTGAACCAGGGGCTTTGCCCAATGCAGAAATAAAGTGGATGTTGTAACAGAGTAAGATTTCAGCTACAACTTCGAGTTTAAAATGTGTGTGCCCATCTCAACAGCCTCAGTGAGAATCCATTGCTTGTACGTAAATACTACTTTGAACGTAGGAGAGAAATTTTACTAATAAAATGCAACTCTGAATTGTTCTTCTTTTGGAGTTTTTTGCAGTGATCTCTCATTTGAGAAAGAGTTGGGTTGCTATGAATGTTTGACAAGTGCTGTGCTTTGAGGAGGTGTAACTTAGCCGAGGTCCTCCAGCCATGGCCGAACCAGGATGAAAACCAGGTTATCACAATCCCCACCTTGCTCTCCTACACTAAACAGGACCATGTAACATAGCATCCCAACTGGGACACTTTTGAGAGCAAAAGGTGGGGCTTTAAAAGATTACTCCTGGGCGCCTGGGTGGCTCAGATGGTTAAGCGTCTGCCTTCGGCTCAGGTCATGATCTCAGGGTCCTGGGATCGAGTCCCGCATCGGGCTTCCTGCTCCTTGGGAGCCTGCTTCTCCCTCTGCCTCTCTCTCTCTCTGTCTCTGTCTCTCATGAATAAATAAATAAAAATCTTTAATAAAAAAAAAAAATTACTCCTGACAACTGAAAAAAACTGGATTGTCCCAAGATGATTGGAATATACACCCCTCTAGTTGCAGCAGGAATTAATTTATATGAAATTCCAGAGACTTTTTAAAATTGAGATATAATTGACATATAACGCTGTATCAGTTTCTGGTAAATGACATAATGATTTGATATTTGCATACATTGCAAAATGATCACCACAATAAATCTAGTTAACATCCAGCACCAGTTACAATTTTTTTCCTGTGATGAGAACTTTTTAAAAAAATATTTTATTTATTTTTTTAAGATTTATTTATTTAAGTAATCTCTACACAATGTAGGGCTTGAGCTCACCTTCCCTGCAATAAGAGTCACGTGCTCCACCCACTGAGCCAGTCAGGTGCCCCTTGTGATAAGAACTTTTAAGATCTATTTTCTTAGAGACTTTCAAATATACCTTACAGTATCATAAACCACAGTCACCGTGCTGGACATGACATCTCCAGGACTTACTTATCTTATAACTGGATTTATCTTACAATTTTTGACCACCTTCACCCATTTTTCCCATCATCCCTATCCTCTGCCTCCAGTAACCACCAATCTGTTTTCTGTATCTATAAGTTTGGGGTTTATTTTTTTAAGTTTTAAGTTTAAATTTATTTTTTAAATTTTACTTTATTTTAAAAGTCTACAAAAAAAATAAAAAAATAAAAGTCTACAGACTTTTTATTTATTCACTTATCCCAACATGAATATGTTCAGACCTACAGCCAAGTTGCAATATGAGGACAATGAACATGCATTTGCTCACCATCAAGACTGAACAGTTGTCCTATCACTGTCAATCTTCTGCTAAGACATTTCAAAGTGAGGGCCAGGACTGGGTGAGGATAGTGAGGGTCTCATCTCAGGCACAAAGCTTTTTTTTTCTTTTGAGTGAGACAGCGAGAGAGCACAAGGATTGGGGGAGAGGCAGAGGAAGAGAGAAAATCCCAAGCAGGCTCCACACTCTGCGTGGAGCCCGACACGTCTCAATCCCACGAGCCTGAGATCATGACCTGAGCTGAAATCAAGAGTCGGACGCCTAACCAACTGAGCCACCCAGGTGCCCCTCAGGCACAAGGTTTAAAGGCGCACCAAAAAACTTAGCAATCAAAGTAAGTAATATTTTATTACTATTCTTAAAAAACTCAAAATGGATTAAAAAAAATGCACGTTAAACAAAATATCAACATTTTAAATTAAAGATGGGATCTGACCCTGCACTTGAGTGAACTTGCCTCAGTTGCCTCACCCTCATTTCTGCTCTGGTGATGGCAAGACACCTTGCTGCCAAAATACATCAGGAGACATCTTTTCAGGAATAGTTATTCTCGGACATAACCACACACCTTTGAAAATGAACAGTTGTTATTTAATATTTAATATCCTTCAGTAGGATCCCTAATTTTCCTAATCAGCCCTAAAACATCTTTTATAGCTGGTTTTTTTTTCAAACTAGGACTTAATCAAGATTTGTTCATGTGTTGCACGTGGTTTTCTCTCTTTTTTTTAAGATTTTATTTATTTATTTATTTATTTATTTGACAGAGAGAGAAATAGCAAGAGCAGTAACACAAGCAGGGGGAGCAGCAGAGGGAGAGGGAGAAGCAGGCTTCTCACTGAGTGGGGAGCCCGATGCGGGACTCAATTCGAGGACCCTGGAATCATGACCTGAGCCGAAGGCAGACACTTAATGACTGAGTCACCCAGGCGCCCCCTTGTTTTGTCTCTTAAATTCTAGAGCAGGCGTGCCACTTGTTTTTGTAA
>NC_138369.1:9800894-9821617 GCF_054177405.1 Leptonychotes weddellii | reverse complement strand
GAGTGGCAGGCAGAGGGGGAGAAGCAGGGAGCCTGATGCGGCACTCGATCCCAGGACTCTGGGATCATGACCTGAGCTGAAAGCAGATGCTTAACCAACTGAGCCACCTAGGAGTCCCAACAGATTTTTTTTTAAGATTGTATTTATCTAGGGGCGCCTGGGTGGCTCAGCGTCTGCCTTGGGCTTGGGTCATGGTCCTGGGGTCCTGGGATGGAGCCCCATATCAGGCTCCCTCTCGGTGGGGAATCTGCTTCTCCATCTCTCTCTGTCCCTCCCCCCAGCTTGTGCTCTCTCTCTCTCTGTCACTCTCTCTCTCAAATAAATAAGATCTTTAAAAATATATATATATTTTATTTATCTATTTGAGAGAGAGAGAGCACGTGTGCACATGCACACACAAATGGGGGGTGGGGCAGAGGGAGAGGGACAAGCAGACTCCCCGCTGAGCAAGAAGCCCCATGGGGGAGCTCAATCCCAGGACCCCAAGATCATGACCTGAGCCGAAGGCAGACGCTTAACGACTGAGCCACCCAGGCGCCCCAACAAACCAAGACTTAATACCTAATTTAATAGCCCTTCCCAGGACTGGAATCTTAACCAGTCAGTCTAGAATTTCCTGGTCAGCACTAGTGAGGTAATCCACCTGATGGACCCCCTCCGTCCCCCAAAGAAAGATAAGATAATCTGTTTTTTCTTGCCCCCTTCTGTCTATAAAATCCTTCCATTTTTTACACCTCCTTGGCGCTCTTTTCTGTTTGCTAGACAGGATACTGCCCAATTCATGAATCACTGAATAAAGTAAATTTGATCTTTAAATTTACTCAGTTGAATTTTGTTTTTTAACACATCACAATCACAAGGTAAATATTTTTGGCAAGATGACTTCATAAAGATTAGTTATACATCGCTGCACAAAGTACCGCACACTTAGCAGCTGCATATAACAGCCAGGTATGATCCCACAGTTTCTGTGGGTTGCGAGTCCAGGCTCACTATGGCTGGGTTCTTTGTTCGGGGTCTCACGAGCTGCGCTGGGATCTCAATGAGAGGCTCACAGCCCTCATCCACACTCATTCAGGTTGTCGGCAGCACTGAGCTCCTCATTGCCGCAAGACTGTGGACCTCAGCTCCTAAAGGCTGCCTCTGTCCACAGGCAGGCATGACACAGCTGGTTCCTCTTTTAAGGCTGGCAGGATCCCACCTCTGCTGTTTCGAGGCTCTGACCTCCAGATTGTCTTTCAAAGGATGTTCCTGATTAGGTCAGGCCCACCCAAAATAATCTTCCTTCCGGTGAACTCAAAATCAACTCAAGGGGACCTTAAACCCACTTGCAAAATCCCTTCACCTTTGCCACATGCTGTAACCTAGTTGCAAAAGTGACATCCATTATACTCACCGGTCCTGCCCATACTCCAGGATGGGGGATTAGGCAGGGTACACACACCAGGGTGAGAATCTCGGGGCCTGCTTTAGAATTCTGCCACAACACGTGATTCTGGCCTTTAGAGATTTTGGTCATAATGCTTGCCATCTGGAAAGACTCAGTTCAAAGTAGGATCTTTTGATCTTGTCTTTTTAACCTTGCCAGAATACTGTCCAAAGAAAGACCTACCTATGAAGTTTACCATAATGCTATCAAGTTTGTGAAATGGTGGGAAATGTGTGTTGGTCCATCTAAGCAGCCAACTTTAAGGTTTTTAATTTCATCTGTGTAGATGAAAACAGTAAAGGAAAAAAAACTCAGCATTTTTATGCTTTATAAAAATAAAAGTGAGAGGGTGCCTGGGTGGCTCAGTCGTTAAGCGTCTGCCTTCAGCTCAGGTCATGATCCCAGGTTCTGGGATCAGCCCCACATTGGGTTGGAAGCCTGCTTCTCCCTCTCCCGCTCCCCCTGCTTGTGTTCCTGCTCTGACTATCTCTCTCTCTCTCTCTGTCAAATAAATAAATAAATAAATCTTAAAAAAAATAAAAGTGAGGGATGTTTGTGTACTATTGTCTACATGTTAGATGTACGCACACACATGCATGCACACACTCGTGCACACACACACAGGCATGCACACATACCCAAGGTAGAACTGGCTTGTGGTTTCCTGTTCTCCAAATGAGTGAGGGCTTCCTCAGATCGCATGAGATCTGTAAAAAGAATGGAAAACTAAAAGTGATCCTTGAAATGTGAATAGACTCATACTCCTTGGAGGCGGGGAGGCAATGAGTGAGGACCCCACGGCGTGTCAAAAGCCCACACGTACAGTTGGCCCTCCAGGACAGTGATGAATAGATTGCCAGGAGGGCACTGATGTGAGAATGACGGTCCGGACATCTGGTGGCCTCAAGGGGTTCAGACCGCCTTAGCTGAGGTTCATACAGGAATGTGCTGAAACTGAGCTGAATCCCTTTCTGGGCAGGGAGCCATGAATCCTTGAAGCTTTCTTCCTGCTCACCCCCCACATCTACCCAGCACCACATTCTCTCTGCCTCACCTTCCGAGTATCGCTCCCTTCCACCTCCTTCTCTCCACCTCCCCTGCCCCCGCTCCTGGCCTAAGCCACCATCGTCCTTCTAAATGATGAAGCAGCCTCCCTGCACCCTCCCTGGCTGCCCTCCAATCACTTCCCTGCAGAGCAACCAGGGCATTTGCTTCCAAATGCAAAGCTGCTCAAGCACCTCCTCGCAGAAAACCCATGCGTGATTTTTACCAGTGCTAAGTGCCAAGACCAACATTTTTAACTCATTCCCATAAGGATGAGTGGTCTGCCTCTTCTGACCTTGGCACATTTATCCTGCACCTTCCTGCCCCCCACCCCACCCCCTGACTCTTCTGCAGTCCCACAACCCTGGCATCTCTGTCTCTCGCGCTTTCTAAGTTCAAATGAACCACCTTGCTTCCCATCGATGGGCCCTCGCACAGCTGTTCCGTCTGACTTTCATGGTGAATGCCTTACACAACCTTTAGAACTCATCTAGAATGCCACCTCCTCCGGGAAGGCTTCCGCATCCCCTATTAGCCTGGGTTAAATCCCCAGGGTGGCAGGTGGTATTTTCCAAAAATGGTCATGGCAATATTTCCTGTCCCCTATGCTATTCCAGAACCTGGTCACTCCCCAGGTTCTGGAGTCTGTTTGCCCTCCTTTTGAACTTGGGAGGGAGTATTTTTTATTTTATTTTTTTAAGATTTATTTATTTGAGAGAGAGAGAGCACAAGCAGGAGATGCAGGGAGAGGGAGAGAGGATCTCAAGTAAACTGCATGCTGAGTGTGGAGCTTAACGTGAGACCCTGAGATCATGACCTGAGTCAAAACCAAGAATTGGACCCTTAACCGACTGCGCCACCCAGATGCCCTGAATTCGGGAGGGACTTTGTAACAGCCACTGTGGAAAGACTACCATGGAAATGATTCTGTGTGACTTCTGAGGCTGGATCAGAACAGGGATCCAGCTCCTCTCAGGACAATCGTTCTTAGAACCCAGCTGCCACAATGCTCAGGCTGAATAGGGAGGGACTTCAGGTAGGGAAAGAACAGGGGCCCCAACTAGGCTGGGAGGGTATTTCAGGTATCCAGATACAGGGACAGAACAAAAATAGAGGTAGGGAACAAAAACCAGAACCCCTGTCCCAACTGCTAGGGGTAACATGTTTTTCTAGTAATTACATTGTAACCACAGAAAATAGAAATTAACTACAAAAAGGATCAGGCCTCAAAGGAGAAGTTAACTATAAAGATTAACCAGACCTAGCAAAACATATCTATAGATCACAGATGTCACAAGAAACAAAGATTCTCACACAATGTATAAGCGTCATGTCTAGTTCCAGTGTAAAGTCCTAATAAAAGGCCAGAGATGAAAAGCCCTCATTGGCAACCCTATCTCACTCCTGAAAGCTTTTTCTGTACCTTTGCTTAATAAAACTCGATTGCTTTGCTCACTCTCCTTTGTCCACGAGATTCATTCTTCGACTCTGTGAGACAAGAACCTCGCTCTCCTGCTTCAGGACTGCATGCGGAGCCCTCAGGTAGGTGCTCCTGGGAACAGGTTTCCACCTACAGCCACAGCAACTGACAGACGTGTGAGTGAGTAAACCCTCAGAAGATTCCAGCCCCAGCCTTCCAACCACCCAGCGGACACTGAGGGGCCAGCGATGAGCTGTCCCTGTCCAGCTGCCCAAATTGCAGATTGCAGAGCCAATAAATGTTGCCATTTTAATCCTCTAAATCTTGGGGTGCTTTGGTACTCAGCCACAGTTAACTGGAACATAGTAAGTGTTAACACTTGCACCTTTTCTTTTACAGTTCAAACTGCATTTTTGTGTGTGTGATTATTTGATCCCCATCTTTCTGGAAATACTGAAACCTCTATGAGCGCAGAAGTCTTGCCTGATTTGTTCACCATTCCAATCCTGACATGGAGCTTGGCAAATGATGCACTCCCTGCCAAGGTATTCTTAGCTTTCCCGCACTTTCTCACATATTTGGTCATTGCTTGAATGTTCATTCATTTGATACATATTCAGGGACATGGCTCTATGGCAGGGATTTGTGTTAGAGTTGAAGCATAAAAATAAGGTGATGTATAGGGGATGGTGGGAAGGCAGAGGAGGGATCAGTTAGGTTGTGTTTTGAAGAATGCATAGGTGTTTTCTGGGTAATGAAGAGATAGGACAGGGCTTCTGACCAGGGAAATGGTATGTGCTGATGCATGGGGCCAGGAAGCAGCATGGCTGGGCAGGCAGAGAGGGTGGGTGGAAAATTCTGCAAGAAAAGGTTTGTAAGGGCCAGGTTCTTGCTGACGTAGGAAAGACGTTAGGGTTCGAAGCCAACGGCCAAGAAAGAATTCTTGAGACGTCTTTGGTGCAAAAAGGTGGTTTTATTAAAGCATGGGGTGGGACCCATAGGCAGAAAGAGCTGCCCCCGGGTCATGAGGAGTGGTTGATTATATACTTCCAGTTTGGGAGGGGATTAGGCATAGTGTAAGTCTCTAAGGAATTTTGGAAGCAAGGTTTCCAGGACCTTGAGGGGGCTAGCTATTGCTGGGGAAGTCATTTATTACATCTAATAAAACTGAGTCACGAGACCCTTCAGATGTATATCGGTGGGTCATATGCTTGGGGGATGATAGCCAACATATATCTTTGGGGGTAGAGATAAAGGAAGTTTCCAACGGAATTTTTATATGTTAAAGTAGACTTACATGATTCTGGGGGTCGGGCTAAGATTGCTTTTTGCCCTTAACAAAGTATTAACATTAAGGCAGTTGAGTCCCTAGAGAAAGGTCACTCTGCCTGTTTCAAGGACTTGTCAATGGGCTGTAAGTATTAGAGAAATTTAATAATTTTTCTTCTTAAGAGGCTCCTGAACTGGTCCACTGGGGAAATGATGCGATCAGGGTTAGGGAAGTGAAGAGAGAAGGGGAACTAAGTCAACAGCCAGTTAGCAAAAATGCACTTCGAAAGGCCCCCTGTGGTGCTGTGTGCTCTTGGCCCATTGTCACATCAACCCTATAAAGCAGGGGTCCACAAATATTTTTTAGTAAATATATCAGGGCCTGCACATCTTAGGATCTGTCACAGCTACTCACCTTACTGTTGTAGCACGAAAGTAGCCACAGATGATGGGTACACGAGTGGGTGTGCCTGTGTTCCAATAGAATTTTATTTTACAGACACTGAAATTTGAATTTCAGAAATTTCACGTGTCACAAAATAGTCTTCTTTTTGGAAAATTTTCCAACTTTAAAAAATGTGAAGACCCTTATGAATTCGCTAGTGGAGCCGGACAAAAGCAAACGGCAGGTCTCGCTTTGCTCGTTCGCACTATATAAGGCATTGGTTAGCATTTCGATTTTGGAGTAAGAACCCGGAGCAAGTCCTTCAAGGAGCCACGCCCCTCACATCATCAAGCACCGCCCCCTCCGGGGCGGAGCCTGCGCATGCGCGGCCGGCCCTCGGGCGGGGGCGGGGCGGAGCGCGGCTCCGACTTCCAACATGGCGCACGCTGGCGGCGGCGGCGGCAGCGGCGGCGGCGGCGGGGGCCCCGCGGGCCGGGGGCTGAGCGGCGCCCGCTGGGGTCGCTCGGGCTCCGCGGGTCACGAGAAGCTGCCGGTGCACGTGAGTGCTGCCCCCACCTTCTTTCGGGAACCCTGTCGTCCGGCACCCGCGGGCCGAAGCCCCTCGCCCGGGCCCCACCCGGCCCCGCCTCGGCCTCCACTCCTCACGGCCCCGGACCCCAGTCCCTTGACCCCTTACCTCGGCTCCTCGGAGGCTCGGCCCGTCCCCCTCCCCTCCAGGGTCCCCTGTCTTCCGTCCCCTCCTCCGCCGACCTCCGCCCACCGGGACCCTCCACCTCCCCGCAGGTGGAGGACGCCCTCACCTACCTGGACCAGGTGAAGATCCGCTTCGGCAGCGACCCTGCCACCTACAACGGCTTCCTGGAGATCATGAAGGAGTTCAAAAGCCAGAGGTACCCGCGGGAGCCCTCCCCACCCCGGGGGGTCCGTCCTGGGCCGCGATCCGGCTGAGCGGGGTGGGAACCCCCCCATTCTGGCTGCCTCTCCGCCCCAGTCGGGTGACCTTGCGCAGGTCTTGGAACCTCTCAGAGCCTCAGTTCCTTTTAAAAAACAGGAGTGGAGAGTACCCACCCCTGTGGAGCTGTTGTGGGGATTCCTGGAAGGAGAGCAGGGATGGGGTGAGGAGAGAGCAAGAGAGCGAAGTCTGCAAGCGGGAGAGTCTGGTCCTGTCTTTACTCAAAATGATTTTTAAATGAATTTTGTTCACCAAGGATTTTTTTAAAATTAATTTTAATGTTTTTAAGCACTACATTAAAATGTTATTTGCCTTGATTATTGAATGTTTTGGCGCCCTCTCCCCCTTAAATCTTGTCACCAAGGTGAGTGCCTCACCCGTCAGTGGCACCCTAGTCCCAGGCCTGTTGGACAGTAAATGCGCATAAAATGCTTTGTAAGGAGCCTGGCACATAGAAAGGGTTTAAAACACATTGGCTGATTTTGCAGGCACACAGGAGGGTTAGAGCTAGATGGAGGACCTGGAGATCATGCCATCTTCCAACAGGAGGCTCACTTAGGCTTAGAGTGGGCCAGGGGCTTGCCTAGACCAACCTTAGGGGCAGTCAGGACTAGAACGTGGGCATTCTGACTCTTAGATTCTCGGTGGTCACATCTCCACCAGGCTGCTTACGCCTTCTGAGGAAATGTGGCAGGGCTGGCCTGGTTTCCTTCCAGGAGAGAGAAGCTAAAGCCTTGAGGGGCCCCTCCCACCAGCCATGAGGGAGACCCCTGGCAATGTGCAACTCATACTTGCAAGGCCTTTGGTATTCGTGCCTTGCCATCACTTGCTGGGATCAACACCTGTGTCATGGTTCATCACATTGCTTAGAGGGCTGTGGCTTCCTGCCACTGCTTGGAGTCCCGGACTTTCACTTGGCTCTCCTGACATTTTCAGAACCGAGCGTGTGTGTGCTTGGAGTGTTTAGGGGAGCTGTGCCATGCAAATATCCTGTGGTTCTCGCTAGCAGGGCACAGGGAGCCCGAGCCTGGCTGCCATGGAAGTAGATGACACGTAACACGTTGGCTGAATCACACTGGTCACATTGCAGGGTGCTTCGTTGTCCTTCGAGAAGCCCATTAGGTGGCACTGTCAAGCGAGTTGGGAGTAGATTTTGCTTTCCATGTGCTCCCTAGGACACTTCTGCCCACTCTCAATCTTTTTTCTTCCAGCATCGATACGCCTGGAGTCATCCGACGTGTGTCGCAGCTCTTCCACGAACACCCTGACCTCATTGTTGGATTCAACGCTTTCCTTCCCCTCGGGTACAGGATAGACATTCCCAAGAACGGCAAGTTAAACATACAGTCGCCTCTGTCCAGCCAGGTATGCTGCTCTGGTGTTCCGAGTGATCTGGCCCTAACACGGCGCGCCCTGGTACTCAGGTACCCAGGTCAGGCAGCCCGTCTTGTGCATCTTGTTGCGGAAAGCCAGTCAAGATCCAGTCTTTTTCTAGACACTCTGCTCCCTTTTAGCACAGGTCGAAATAGATCAAAATCCCTACCCAGCCAGCCTCTTTATTCCACATCGATCCATTTGGAGGATTCAGATCAAGAGTGGATGTGGTTGGTTGTGTCAGGGGCATTCTCTTAACAGTTCTATGTCCTGTCAAAATAACCACCCACCAGCACCAGGCTCTTATTACTCTGAGGCTTTCCCCATGAGCACACAGGGCAGGCGCACTTGTACTCAGGCATGGGGTCTCTCTGATCGTCCCAGGTGCCAGCCACAAAATAAAGCAGTTGAGATGTGTGTGGGAATAGCCATTTTGTTGTTGCTGGGCCGCATTTCATTGCCACCAGGGTCGTTGGCTCAGCTTAGGCTTGTGGCTTTGGTTCCTTCTGTCTCGGGTGGTGGCTTGCTGCCTCTGTTTCTGTGGTCCCTTCTTCCCCGAGCCCACCAGAGCCCCTGAGAAAGTGAAAGTCTATGTGAGCTTTACTCTTATAAAGTAGCCATTGCCTTTCCTCCACCTTGGCCCCATTGCCGTAATGCTGTGCTGCGGGGGACCCTCTAGTGCATCTGGAGATGTTTAGCAGCATCCCTGACTCCGCCCACAAGGCCCTCACCCCTTGGCGACAGGCGACAGCTGAAACATCCCCAGACATTGCCAGATGACTCCTGGGAGCCACATCGCTCCCCCATCAAGAACCCCTGATCTCCGTGAACCAGCTCTTTAAGCCTCTTCTGTCTCTGCTGCAGGGCTTTGGGTTTTAGCGGGGGAATATAAAAATCTACCCCGGAAAGCATTCTTTCGGTTCCGCCTCCGATGACAGAGATTGCAGTTTCATATCAATGCAGGAGTCAGATTTGGAAGAACAGCCAGAGGCAGTGTGACAGTGACCTCCCTCTCTGAGAGGGACCCCCATGTAAATTCTGCCTTCTTTCTATGCAAGGAAAGCTCCACCACCAGCATGTTGCCTCATTAAAGCCAAGGAGAGCGTCTCCGTTTTGAAAAGGAACTCGGAAGCGCGTGGCCACTGAACTCCAAAGAGCTTCTTCCATTTCACATTTACAAATGGAGCTCAATCCAGATGTAGGGCTCGTTGCTCCAGACGATCACAAGCCTTAGCGGGATTCATCTGCGCAACAGTCGAGGCTGGGAAGAAAAGCAGGCTCATTTGCAGCGGTGCGCAGGGGAGCACTTGGACGAGTCTGAACACGGGTGTGTCGTGACCATCACTCCCTAAGAAAGAGCCGAGGTCGGAGACCTCAATTACGAAAATCGCCTTTCTCAATCCCCGACTGTTGGAGTAACTCGGCTTGCGGGGCTGGATCTCGATGCGAACCTCACCGTGGTTGCATTAGGAGGTGGCCCTTCCGGGCAGTAGCCAGAAGGCCCCTGTTGTTGTGCTCACTCCATGGAGAGGTGCTGTGGACACAGCGAGACTGGACCAGCCCTGTCTCCCCCTGACTTCACAGCTACTATTTAACCCGGCTTTATGGTCTTGCTAAAGCCCCGAAGCCACGACATCTAGGGCCCCCCTTCTTCTGCTGCCCACTCCATTTCTGTGCACATCGATTGACCTGCTGGGTTTCCTGCCCTGCTTTTCAGAGCTCCTTCCTGCCAGGCATAGGCGAGATGGCCTCTTGGTGTCCTGGAGTCCCTTGAGAGGCCACGGAAGCCCGAGAACTTCTCAGGGCTCCCTACGTGCCACACCCCGGATTTTTTTTGTTTTACTGGGTTTTTCTAGCTTTCGTGTTTTGAAGGAGCACCTTCATTTTTTTGTCATTGCTCATCTCGTGAGTCCTGTCAACTCTAGACAGGGAGGGAGTAGCTCTGAGGTGCTGAGGAAGAGAAAACGGGGGAGTCCCAGGCTGTGGGGAGCCCTTGGTGCAGTTTTCTCAGCCTTGGCCCAATTGCCCTTGGGACCAGATTGTTCTTATCTGGAGCAGGCTGTCCTATGCACTCTACCGGGCTGAGCAGCATCCCCTGCCTCCACCCTCCACCATGTGACAACCTAGAAGTAGCTCCAT
This sequence comes from Leptonychotes weddellii, assembly GCF_054177405.1. Taxonomy (NCBI): domain Eukaryota; kingdom Metazoa; phylum Chordata; class Mammalia; order Carnivora; family Phocidae; genus Leptonychotes; species Leptonychotes weddellii. The sequence continues at coordinate 9,811,584 of NC_138369.1, read as the reverse complement.
GTGTCGCTAAATGCCCCCTGGGTGACAAAATCAGCCTCGCTGAGAACACAAGTCTAAGAGGAAGACAGGCAGACAGGCTCGGAAAGCATGGTGGGAAGAAGGTCACCTTGCTGGGGCTACAGCCTCCTGAGTCAGCAGCATGTTGGAGCTGGTCATCGGGCCTCGGTTGTAGCATCCCTCCCCAGAGAGCCCTCTACTCCCACCCCTGGGTTATACGCATGCCACCCATTTTATATATTGTAAAATTGCAAAGCCAGGGTTTGAAATTAGAAATCCAACGTGTCTTGGTCTGCCTTGCCTGGCAGACTGAGTCCAGATCAGGCAGGACCCTTGTCTGTCTGGTTCACGACTGTGTCCCTGTCTCGGGGCCATGCCAGGCACATGTTGGAGGAGCAAGACACCTCGTGTTGGTGGGAAGGTGATGAATCTCAGCTCCCAGGTTCCGTTCAGAGCCGCCCCTGCCTCCTGGGAGCCAGCCCCTTTAGGGCCGGCTAGACGAACAGCCGGCTTGAACACAGGTAAAGGTTAAACCTTTAGCTCGTCCAGTAAGTGGCACCTTTACATTGAGAGGCAGGCCTCCCGTGTTCTCTCTCTGGGGGGAGGGTCATCTGGAAGTTCAGTGAGTCCCTAGTGGGTCGCGCCTCGTATTTGTGTCTTAGTCACCCACGGAGCAGGTGTCGACCACCACCTCTGTGCCAGGCGCTGGGGTTTATTCAGAGTCTGCTCTCGGGGCACTCGGGAGATACAGGTGGACAGATGAGAAATACTGCACTGTGAGTGAAGCCCGGGCAGGGCATGAGGGGCCGTGGGCAGAGGCCGTGTGAGAGATCAGGAACCCTGCCTGTGTCTTGGGCGGGGGTTTCCTGGGCTGGGTCTAAAGGCCTGAGGTGGCAAAATGAGTGGGTGTGCTTAAGAAACAGCCGGGGAGCCTGCGGGGTGGGGGGAGAGAGTCAGGAGCATGGGGAACCCGTGGAGAGTTCCAGGAAGGCGGCTCTGGCTGTGGTGCCAGAAGTGGACTCTAGGGGGGCAGGAGAGGATCTGGGGGCCAGCGAGGGGCCCCTGGTGATCCAGGCAGAGTGGGCGGTGATGTGGACCGGGGGCGGGGAGTCAGGGTGGGAAGTCCAAGGAGATTCCAGGATGCCTCAGCCTCTGGGTGAAGGTGGCAGCACCTGCTAGGGTGAGGGGGGCCTGGGAGCAGTGGGGGCGGCAGGGGTGCTGCTCTGCGTGGGGAATGTGCTGTTTGATGAGGTGTCTCGTACATACCCAGGTGGGGCTGTGCAGGGCTGCTGCTCGGTGTCTAGTAGGAGTGTACCTGACTATGCCCGGATTAGGCCACCCAGGGCAGGCACAGACGAGAAAAAACTGGATTGTTCCGGAACGTTTAGAGCGGGGGTTGGCCCAGGATCCAAAGCCAGCTCGTATTTGTATGGAGAGTGGTTTTTACATTTTCCAGAGATTACGTTAAAAAATGTTTTTAAATTGTGACAGTATTCACAGTAGCATAAATTCACTTTTTGTAACTAAAGTATACAGTTCGGCAGGTTCACGCGTATTTACGGTATCTTACGGCACCTCCCCCCATTCCAGAACATTTTATCACCCCAGAAGGAAACCGTATCGCACAGTTCTCCTCTCCCACCAGCCCCTGGCAACCACTAATCCACTTCGTCTCTGCAGATTTGCCTGTTGTGAACATTTCGTTTCAGTGGCGTCGCGTAACTTCTCTTGTCTGGCTTCCTGCGCCCAGCATTACAGTGTCGAGGTTCATCCTCACTGTAGCCTGGGTCAGAGCTGCATTCCTTCCTACAGTTGAAGATTCCATCGTCGGGATGCGCTACGTGTGTTAATCCGTTACTGCTTGGTGTAGACATTTGGGTCGTTTGCACATCTGTTTGCGATTCTTGGGTCGAACCCAGAAGTGGAATTGCCGGGTCACGTGGTAACTACGTTTAACTTAGTGAGGAACCGCCAGGCTGTTGGCTTCAGCAGGTGCACCATTACCGTCTGGCCCTCTTTGCCAAGCCCTGGCCTTGAGGAGGGTTCTCCATCTTTTCCCCGCGCCTCTGTCCAGGGCATGGGAAAGGGTACACGGAGCTAGAAAATGCCCCCGAGGAGCGGTGGGGAGTTCCAACGAGCTCACAGCCGCCTCTGAAGCAAGTCTCCGCTCCCAGCCTGCTCCCTCCCCCGCCTCTCCCTGGCTCCTTCTAGCTCCTTCCACTGCCAGGCCAGCACACCTGGAAGGAATGTGGTAATCAGCAAGAGAGCCCCCAGAGGGCCTTAGGATGCATCCCACTGCCAGGGAGAGGTGGCATTTAGAACTGTGGCTGCTTTGGGTCTTTTGTGTGTCTGCTTGTCTCAGCTCAGACTTTTCTAGAGTTGCCCCTCACCCACACAGTCTGGGCTGAATTGTGTCCCCACCCCCACCCCACCCCAATTCATATGTTGAAGTCCTAATCCTCCGTACTCAGAATATGACTGTTTTTGGAGACCTTTACAGAGGTAATTACGGTAAACTGAGGCCCTTAGGGTGTCCCTTGATCCAATCTGACTGGTGTGTTGTAAGAGGACATTTGGACACGGGGAGCGACCCCCACACAGGGACGATCATGTGAGGACACAGCGAGAAGATGGGCCACCCACGAGCCGAGACGCCTCCGGAGATACCACCTCTGCTGAACCTTGATCTTGGGCTTCAGCCTCCAGGACTGTGAGGAAACGTTTCTGTTGTGTAAGCCGCCCAGGCTGCGGAGTTAGGGCCGCCTGAGCGGAGTAGCGCACCCCCACCCCAATGAGAGCGAGCATGCCCAGCAGGCGCGTCCTTCCCGGTGACGGCTCTGCAGCTCTGTGCCCAGCGTCCCCCATCCCTCTGGAGTCTTCAGGTCCGCGGTTGGTGCCCCGTGCCAAGGGGGATGGAAACCCCGGGCTCTTTGTTCCTTCCTCTGGTCATCTGATTATTCCCAACAGTGGGTGGAGCCCATTCTGTTCCAAGCACTGTTCAGGCACTTGGGCTGTGGTGGTGAACAGTGTGGACTGTCTGCTCTCAGGGCGTTTGCCATCTGGTCAGGGGTGGACAGACGATAAAATAAGTAAAATATGTGTGTGTCGGAAGGTGACATGTGCCACGGAGGAAAATCGAGCGAGAAAGGGGCTCAGAGTGCTGGGAGACAGACATTTTGGTTTGGCGCTGGGTGGTTCTGGAAGACTTGCTGAGAAGGTGTCTTCTAACAGACGCCTGGAGCTGCACTGGAGGGTTCGAGACCTGCTCGAGAACCAGCCCCTGTGTGCATCGGACCCACAGGATGCCCGGAGGGTCGCCCCTGACATCTCAGTCGTGGTTTGTGGGGAATCATCAGAACCACGCATAAAATTTCAGTTTAGAAACATAAACATCTCCTCCTTCCAGGGGGTAGGTCAGTCCCACCCAAAATCAGGATTCTGGGTGCCCAGGGGAGGGACGTGGGTGTCTGTTTTCTATTTTTATTTGTATGGACAGAAAGCCCACAGACGGAGGGCAAGCATGATGACCGGTCAGGGCCTGTCTCTTCTCTCAAGTGACTTAACCCCGGCTTAGCACCAAGAGTCCTGCAGTCCTGGACAACCTGGGCGGTGGGCCCCCCTTACCTCCAGGGTCCCCACTTGCCCAGCACCGCTGACAGCAGGTGCTTTCACTCCTCAAAACAGTCTTGCTGAAATGGGCTGGCAGGAGGTGTGGAAGGCTTCTTTTGTAAACACAGTCCCAAACTCCACTCCAGAGGGGATTAAACAATCCACTTGTCATATATCTCTCCCGTATGCTGATTTTTCAAGGTGTTGGGTATCCATCAAACTCCCATGCTCTTTGATCAGATGGAGGTGGGTTCGTGAGACTCACCCAGGACGGTGCAGACGCACAGCGTGGTGAGGGAGGAATTACCTGCCTGTGCGTGCCCGCCCACCGCTTCCTTCCCTCCAGGCCCCCACAAGGAACGTTCTCCTGCATCTCATTAAAAACCTTGGCCCTGTGCTGGGTATTGCTTGGTCTCAGACAGACCATGGCTCTGTCTGGAGTTTCTCACGTCTGTTTGCGGGGTCAGGCCTGCCAGTAACTCACTGTCGTGCTGTTGTCAGGAGAATTCACACAACCACAGCGACTGTGCGGAGAACTTCAAGCCACAGATGCTGTATAAGGAGGACAAGCCGCAGGTGCCCTTGGAGTCGGATTCCGTGGAGTTCAACAACGCCATCAGCTACGTGAACAAGATTAAGACCCGTTTTCTAGACCACCCAGAGATCTACAGGTCATTCCTGGAGATCCTGCACACTTACCAGGTAAGAGGCCCCACGGCACACTGGGTGGGTGCTGGTGGTACCATCCCACTCTTCAGGGTGCGTCTGAGGCGGTCGTATTTTCTGGTCTGAATTCAGGAAATCCTGTACAATTCCGATGTGCTTTTTTTCTTTTTACCTAAAACTTACCATTTTAACCCTTTTTAAGTATCCAGTTCCATGGCATTAAGTACATTCATGTTGTGCAGCCTTCCCCACCATCCAGCCCCAGAACTTGTTCATCATGCGAAACCGAGATTCTGTCCCCGTGAAACAGTAACTCCCCCAGCCCCTGGCACCCACCATCCCACTTCCTGTCTGTCAGTTTGACAACTCGAGGGACCTCCTGTAAGCGGGATTATACAGTACTTGTCCTTTTGTGTCTGGCTTCTTTCGCTCACTGTGATGTCCTCAGGGTTCATCCATGTTGTAGCCTGGGTCAGAACTTCCTTCCTTTTTAAGGTTGGAGAACATGGCATGGATGCACCACTTGGGGTTATCTGTTCATCCATTGATGGGCACCAGGGTTGCTTCCATGTTTCTGGCCCTTGTGAATAATGCTGCTGTGAACACGGGCATCTGGATACCTGTTGGAGTTGTTAGGATTTTAATTTGCTCCTTGAGGCACCTCTACGTCCCAAGGAAGAGTACTAGGAAACACACCGTACGGGGATTTAAAAAGAACCTAAGAAGATGGTCTTTTTTAAGACGGCTTCGCTAGTGTTTTGACAACACAGCTACGCTCTGTTGATGCAGATTACAAGTGGATTACAAGTGGGCCCTGTGCCAGGCAGCGGGGCAGCAAAGATGAATGGCTGCTGCTTAGTTCAGTCTGGAGGTGGACGAGACTTAGAGAGGGATGGGGTGGGGAAAAAGGGAAACATGTAGTAGTGTGTCTGGATTCACAGTTGCCAACCCTGACCGGGGGCGGGGGGGGTGGTGTCAGGAAGGGCAGAGTTAGCTTGAATCCTGAGAAATCAGTCAGAACCACCAGGCAAATGAGTATAGACAAAGGGTGGACTTTCTTAGTGCTGGGAACACCCCATGCAAAGTCCCGGGGGTCAGGGCAGCCAGCCAGCTTCAGGGGACCTGAGGAAGGGGAGGGGTCAGACAGCAAGGGCTCTTGACGGGTCGTCTCCTTCCCTTCACACCGCAGAGTGGGAATCTGGAGCTATGTGCTTTGGGAGGGCCCCAGCTCTGCCACATTCTCGGGTGTAAAGTTGACGGCGTTGCTTCTAATGGCCATCCTGAGTTCCTGCCCTCCTGACCCGGGTCCCCTTCGGTCCTCATCTTGTTGCTTTAAGCTCTGGATTAGGCCATCTTCCTTCAACTCTCGGGGTCTTTCTGACTCTGGGTGGAATGGTCCCTTGTCCTGGTAGTCCTTTTCCTTCCCTTGTCACCCTGTTTCCTGTTTCCAAGGCCCAGCGCCAGCCCCACACTCCCTGCCCCCTATCCACGGGTTCGTCCCTGACCTTGTACTTCCCCAGCCTCTGGTTGAGGACACCCAAGGACTGAGGCCAGATCATTTCATGATTGTGCCCCTGCCCACATCCCCTCCACACTACCACGTAAGCCCCACCCCTGGCCAGGGCTCAGGCTGTGTTGTGGGGTGGGACAAGGACAGAGGCATGCAGGGCACCCCGAGTTGTTAACAGTGTGGTGGACTGGGTTCCTTTCTCCCAGTGGTGGTAGGCATGGGCTCTGCCAGCCGGTTCTCTGTTTCGTGAGTCGTCCCTCTGTCTCCTCCACAGTGGGATGCCTGAATGTCACAGCCTGGGGTGCCTCGTTCCTTGGCTAACGACTCATTTTCCCTTTCCCGAAAATCGGCAGAAGGAGCAGCTGAGCACAAAGGGCCGGCCATTCCGCGGCATGTCTGAGGAGGAGGTGTTTACCGAGGTGGCCAACCTCTTCCGGGGCCAGGAGGACCTGCTGTCCGAGTTTGGACAGTTCCTGCCTGAAGCCAAGCGGTCCCTGGTGAGTACGGGGTGCCCACCCTGGCCAGAGGGCCACCTTCCTCTCAGCTGGGACCCTGTTTCTCAGTGCAGCCCCGAAGACCAGGCTGGGCTTATCTGTCCCCCGGGGACACGCCGGGTTCTCCCAGAAGCCACACAGCGTGCAGACACCCCTAGGCCTCCGTGCAGGCTCACCTCCACATCCTGCTGGAGCAGATCCTGAGCAGGGCCTCTCTTACAGAACAGTGCCCGGGGGGTGAGGGCCGGTTGGGAGGTGGAGAGCATCCTGCTGTGGAGACCTGCTTGTAACCAGTGCCCTGTAGGAAGGGGCCGGTGGGGGCAGTCTGAGGCTTGGCAGTGACTGTGGGCTGGGGGTTGGAGGGCAGAGAAGGGTGAGGAGGGGCCTGGGCTGGGGAGGTTGGGGGTGCAGCCTGCACTATCAGCCTCGTTCCTCCCGTCACAGCCTGAGGCCTGCTGGGTTGCGCATTCCATATCCTCTTTTCATTGTATTTTCTATGAACGTAAGACTTCCTTAAAAATTGAAGTAAAATTCACGTAACATTAAATACACCATTAAAGTATACAGTTCAGTGGCATTTGGTACATTCACCGTGTTCTGCAACCAGCTCTTCTGTCTAGTTCGAGAACACTCTCATCACCACAGAGGAGACCCCGTCCCCATGGGCAGTCACTCCCCATTCCCCCTCCCCCAGCCCCTGGCAGCCACAAATCTGCGTCTGTCTCTGTAGATTGACCTGTTCTGCACATTTCATATACATGGGATCCTACACCATGTGGCCTTTAGTGTCTGGCTTTCGCTCAGCGTGATGTTTTTGAGGTTCATTCACATCATAGTGTGCGTCGGTGTTTCATTCCTTTTTGTGGTTGAGTCATATTCTGTTGTGTGGATGGACCACATTTTGCTTATCCAGCCATCCCATAGTGGACATTTGGGTTGTTTCTTTTTGGTGATTGTGAATGATGCTGCTATGAACATGCGTGCAGGAGGATTTGTTTGAGTCCCTGTTTTCAGTTCTTTGGGGTCTACACCTAGGAGTGGAATTGCTGAGTCATATGGTGACTCTGTGTTTCACTTTTTGAGGGACTACCAGACTGCTTTTCACAGTAGCTGTACCATCTCTTCTCACTAGCAGGGTACTTCACACTGTCACCAACACTTGGTGTTCCGTTTTCTTTTTAAATTATGGTCTAGTCATTGTGAAGTTGTATCTCATTGTGGTTTTGGTTTCCATTTCCCTGATGACTAATGATATTGAGCATCTTGTGTGCCTATTGGCCATTTGGTTTTTTTCTTTTTTTTTTTTTTAAGATTTTATTTATTTATTTGACAGAGACACAGCGAGAGAAGGAACACAAGCAGGGGGAATGGGAGAGGGAGAAGCAGGCTTCCTGCTGAGCAGGGAGCCTGATGCGGGGCTTGATCCCAGGATCAAGGCAGATGAAGGCAGACGCTTAACCAACTGAGCCACCCAGGCATCCTTGGTACCTTTTTTTTTTTTTAATTTAAAGATTTTATTTATTTATTTGACAGAGATAGCGAGAGCAGGAACACAAGCAGCAGGAGTGGGAGAGGGAGAGCGGGCTTCCCACCGAGCAAGGAGCCTGATGTGGGACTTGATACCAGGACCCTGGGATCATGACCTGAGCCAAAGGCAGACACTTAACGACTGAGCCACCCTGGCGCCCCACCTGTTGGCCATTTGTATATCTTCTTTGGAGAAATGTCTAAGTCCTTTGCTCATTTTTTAGTTTGTCTCTTTATTATTGAGCTGTAAGCGTTCTTTATATATATTCTGGATACTAGGCCCTTATTAAAAATTTTTCTCCTTTTTGTAGGTTGTATTTTCACTTTGTCAGTGTCCTTTAATGCACACAGGTTTTTAGTTCTGATCAAATCCAATTATCTATTTTTTCTTTTGTTGCTCATGCTTTTAGTGTCTCAGAATCTATGCCAGATCCGAGGACAGGAAGGTTTCTCCTTGTATTTTCCTCTAAAAGTTTCTATAATTTTAGCTTTCATAGTTAGATCATTGATGCATTTTGAGTTAATTTTTTTTTTTTTTTTTTATGGTGTGAGGTAGGGATCCAATTTCATTCTTTGGTTAGTGGAGATCCAGTTTTCCCAGCACCGTTTATTGAAGCGACTTTTCTGTTTCCATTGAATAGTCCTGGCACCCTTGTTGAAAACCGGTTGCCATAGTTGTATGGATTTCTTTCTGGACTGTTCAGTTCCAATCCATTGATCCCCCACGTCTCTTCTTAGGCCAGCACCACACTGTCTTGATTACTATAACTTTGTCATAAGTTTGAAATGAAGAAGTGATTTGAATTGTGTTCTTTTTCAAGATTATTTTGGCTAGTCAGAGCCCTTTGGAATTCCATATAAATTTGAAGATCAGCTTTTCTATTTCTGCAAAAAAGGGGGAAAAAGCCATTGGGATTGTGATAGGGATTGCATTGAATCTTTAGATTGCTTTGGGGAATATTGCCATCTTGATAATGTTAAGTCTTCTGATCCATGAACATGAGGCATCTTTGCATTTATTTAAATCTCTAATTTCTTTCAGCAACATTTTGTGGGTTTTGATGTACATGTCTTGCACCTCCTATTTAAATATATCCCCAAATATCTTACTCTTTTTTTTCTTAATTTCATTTTTGGATTGTTGGTCATGAGTGTATACAAATACCACTGATTTTTGTGTGTTGATTGTGTTTCCTGCGACTTTGCTGAGTCTGTTTATCAGCTTTAATAGTCTTTGTATATTCACTAGGATTTTTTCTATGCATGTTACCATGCCATCCGCTAATAGAGATGATTTTCCTTCTTTTCCAATTTGAATGCCTTTTAGTTCTTTTTCTTGGCCTAATTGCTGTGGTAGAGCCTCTAGTACTGAGTTGAATAGAAGTGGTGAGAGGAGGCATCCTTGTCTTGCTCCTGATCTTAGAGGAAAAGCTTTCCATCTTGCACCTGAGTGTGCTGGGAGCTGTGGGCTTTTCATAAATAAATACCCCTTAATCAGATTGAAGAAACGCCCTTCTATTCCTAGTTTGTTGACTGTTCCTTTTCCTCTTTTTGTTCTTCTCTGCTTCGGATGGTGACTTGGGGCCTGCGCACACGAGAGGTCCCCCCACCCCCCACTGAAGTGCATCACTACCACCTCTCCTGGGTCCTGCTTCTAAAGGAAGATGCAGTGGGGGGCAGGGCTGGGGGGCAGCAGTCTCGAAGTGGGAGGGGCTTGGTGGGGTGGGTACAGGGGTCTGGGTTTGGGTACCACCAAGAGTCACATGGCCTTCCAGCGCCCATGAGTGCCACCTCAAAGTCGGGATGCCACCTGGAAGCACTTCCTGAGTCAAAGTCAGAGAAGCTCTGTGCCTCTCCGTGGGGTTGACATCAGGTCCTGGAGCTGTCGCCTGTCCTTCACCCTGCCTCGAGCTTTGGGTATCCTCAGGGGCTGGAGGGCTAGGCAGAGACCCGGGAGCACACAGTCCAGGCCGAGACGCTCACTCCACGTCTGCAGGCGCTCAGGAGGGCTTGAGCCAGCGACCTCACTCACCTCCCGGGCCTGGTTGCCTTCTCTCTCACACGGGGATGACGGCCTTCCTGCTCAGACTTGGCAAGCCAGCATCCTCTTAAGTGCTTCACGCTCAGCCCAGCACAGGTGCAGTGCTCTGGAAAGAAGAGCTGGGATTGTTAAGGAAAAGCAGGCGGAGGATCCAGATGGATTGTCCCCACCCCCTCCCTGTGCCAACGTCGTCCGTCCCATTTGCCCTCCCCAAGTGTCCACCCAGGCGGCAGGGCCTCCACCTGCCTCCCCAGGACCAACCAGCCTGCTGCCGGGCCTGAGGGAGGCCCCTGGGGAGGGCTGAGCAAAGCGCTCCTGTGGAGTTCCTGACCCCCTCCCCGGGGGACAGGGAGCTCACCTGCACCAAAGGCAGCTGCACTCCCAGCTGAGCCCACCTCCTCGTGTCCCCACCCACACGTCCACTCTCAGCGCCGCCCCCCCCCCCCAAGCGCAGCGTCCCTCCTTGGGCTTGGCCCCCTTTTCCCAAATGATGTCCTGGGCCGTCCTAGGATCACTGCCATTTCTTCCTCTGCTTGCCAGAGAGCCGCCTTACTGGCTCCAGGGGCCCCGTAGACGAGAAGCAGAGGGATCTTGCCGCGTCCCGCCCGCTGCGCAGCCTTGTGTCAGTTGCAGACACTCGGCCTCCACGTCCCCCAGGAGCCGGAGCTGCGCACTGCCACATGCCGGCCGGCCCTGACTCGCCCCCTCACAGGGCACGGTTGGTCGGTTGTCTGACTCGTCCTCTTGGATCTGCCTCTTACATCTCGGCTCCAGCCCCTGTTATGGCAGCTCTTTTCCTGAACTCTGCCCTTGCTGGGGGCAGCACGGGAGACAGGGGCAGTGGGG
>NC_138369.1:9780051-9800394 GCF_054177405.1 Leptonychotes weddellii | reverse complement strand
AGCCCCCGTCCTCTGATTGCTGTGGTTGCGGCTCCCCCTGCTGGGCACCACTCAGCACTTACGGAGCTGGACCCCGACAAAGCCAGCCCCGGAAAAATAAGCATCTCCCTCAGAAAGGCACCTGCCCACACAGTTTCTTGAAATAGCATTTTGTTACCAATTCAGCAGAGTTCATTGATTAGAGCATCTTGTACATTTCAAACGATTGAATCAATTCTTTAAAAATTATTAAAAACACCCACAAAGAATCTGTTGTATAATTTGATCTTTATCCTCACCGTCCTTTATGTTAAATTTTGAATTTTTATTAAAACAGCAGGAAAAAGAAACTAAAGATGAAATCTGATATTGTTCTAATTAAATGTGACCACTTGGCCTAAGTCAGAGTCGACAAACTTTTTTTTTTTTTTTTTTTGGTAAAGGGCCTGATAGTGTCTTAGGCTTTGCAGGCCAGTGGGTCTCTGTCACAAAGACTTGGCTGTGGGGTTATGGTGGGGAAAACAGCTTTGGATGGTATGGCAACCAGTGGGCATGGCTATGTGCCAATAAAACTTTATTTACAAAAACAGGCCGAGCATGGTGAGTATGCCCAAAGGGTCTTTGAGGGTCCATCTAACTGACACGGTCACAAATGGTGACATGTAACTATAAAAAGTAAGAACTGTCTGAAGTGTTAAGGAAACTGGGTGAGACTGGGCTTGCCTTCCAGCTGGGGGAGGCGTGGCTGGGCGAGCAGTGGGTCTCCCTGTGAGGGCCCTGGTCCCACTCAGCGCTCACGGTGTCACCTGGCCCCCTCCTTCAGGAGTTGCTGCTTGCACCTATTCTGGCATCTATAACAAGAAATAGCAGTTGAAGATGTTTCCACTTCGGGTTCTTAGAGTAGCTTTGAATCTTCAGAAAACTTCTCCAGAGAAGCGTAATCCCCTGAGGGCCAGGTTTTGCCTGTCGTTAAATGATAGGTCTTTAATATTATTGTTACAGTTATTGTCATACAAAAACCATGCGTGTTAATGAAAAAATCAAGCACTAGTTAGAACATAAGGCTTGAAAAGTAAACTTCTCCTTCCTTGTCTCAGTTTCCTGGTTGCTCTCTTCAGAGTTAGGTACTCACAAGTATCTTATACTATCTGTCTTTCCAGAAATTTCCTACACGGGGCAAACAAATGTTTATCCTAAAGAAAAACTAAATGGTATCCTGTTTGTTCTGCCCCTAGGGTTTTTTTCTTGTTCCTGTAAGAATGTATCAGGTCTGCCTGTCCCCAGACACAGAGCTAGCACACTGGTATCTGGTAGTTCCTGGCTGTTTTGTTTGGCTACACCACAGCTTACTCACCCAGCCCACACCTTGGGCCAGCAGTACTCCCTTCAGGTGGTGTCTCCACGTCCCAGGTCCGGTGATGGGGTGACTGCCAGGTACCTCCCTGTCCCAGCACACATCTTGCAGAGAACCCGAGGTCTGTCTGCCTTCCCCATGTCTGCTCAGCTTTCTGGCACATTCACATAAATGCAATCCTGAACTGTTCTTCCAGAACTGTTCCTCATAAATATTGCCAACACCCTGTAGATACCCCACTTGTGATGAGCGTTCCTATCTATTAAGCATAGAGCCTGGGAGGACCAGTGACGAGCCTGCCAGTGAGTGATGACACTCCTCAAGACCTGTTTTCCATTCATAGAAAAGAATATAGACTTGGCTGGAAGACCCCCCCCCCGCCCCCCGCCCCAGTAAGCTGGTGGCCGTCGGCTGTTTCTCGCTGCCAGGGCTTCGTGCGTGCCAGTCCCCTGCCTGAAATGCTTTCTCTTACTGTGGGGTGCACAAACATGCAGGCAGACCCCTGTTGTCAGTGGTCTGTTGGGTGAGCCCTGCACGCCAAAGCCCAACTCTCATGTCTCTCCACTGTGCCCTCCTTCACCTATCAGGACCGTCATCCATCACAGCCATGTTAAACTGTGATAATCTGGGTACCCGGGTCTCCCCTCTAATAAAACAAACAACATCTGGGCGCCTGGGTGGCTCAGTTGGTTAAGCGACTGCCTTCGGCTCAGGTCATGATCCTGGAGTCCCGGGATCGAGTCCCACATCGGGCTCCCTGCTCGGCGGGGAGTCTGCTTCTCCCTCTGACCCTCTTCCCTCTCGTGCTCTCTGTCTCTCATTCTCTCTCTCTCAAATAAATAAATAAAATCCTTTAAAAAAAAAACCCAAACAACATCTGAAGAGCTAGAGTTGCCTCGCATGCAGACGGGGCCCCCTGCTGGCCTGTGGCAGGCAGCATTCACTGGGGCCATGGGCTGAGCCCAAGGTGGTTCCACACACCCAGACACCAAGAGCCAGTACTGAGGGGCCCAGCTGTATCTCTCCAGCACTGATCACCTCTTGTGTTTGTGTTTGTAGTTCACAGGAAATGGGCCATGTGAAATGAACAGTGTCCAGAAGAGTGAACATGAGAAGAATCTGGAACACAGCAAAAAGCGCTCTCGGCCCTCGCTCCTCCGTCCAGTGTCTGCACCAGCCAAGGTAACCATCAGCTGTGCACATAGATGTCCACCTGTATGGACCCCCAGCAGCCGGGTCCTCTCTGTAGACGACCTAGGGAGCAGTGTGCCCAGGGCATGGGCAGGGAGTCTGGACCTTGGTCTCACTGGAATTCACCAGCTGTGGGACCTTAGGAGTTCCGCTCACCTCTAAGGTGGCTGTTCACTCATTACCTGTGGCTCACAGGATTGTTATGAGGAGTGTTACTTCTTCCTGTAGAAACAGGATGTACCGCTAGGTCCTCTCCTTTTCACCATGCTCTTTCATGGGCAGGCCACCATGTGCAGTTGTGCAGGTCGGTCACTGCACAAGAAGCCCCGTTGAGGAGTGAGAGGGGCTGAGATCCATCTCCTGTTGCACTCATCACCCATGATGGTGACTTTCTAATTCCATCATTTTTTGTGCATTTACTAGTTGGCTTTCTACTGTAAGGAAGAGCTTTTCCTTCGTCCCCATTTATTGGGCACCTACATCAGCAGGGACTCCGGGTTGTAATCTGTGACTTTTATTGTTCATCTTGGCATCTAAACTGTCTCAGATTTGGCCGATGGGGCCCCTTTGAGCTGGCTTCTGTGTCCTCTGGACATATCCCCCGCATTGGGAGATGGTTTTGTAGGGTCTTCGATGCCTCAAGCATGCAGCCAATTTCTGGGCTAAGTCCAGCTTAGACGCAAAACTCTTAACAGAGATTTAAAACTCAGGCTTCTCTAGGATCATCTTGTCTTCTTTCTATCCCCTTGCCACCCCGTTACAGCCCACAGGACAAAACAGGCAGGGGGAGAGGTTTCTGATACTACATCCCAGGATACATCTCCCTTGCTGTTCCAATTTTGTGATGCTCCCACCTATTACCAGAAGCCCTAAACTGCTGAAATTTAGAGCCCAGATCGTGGGTGGAGCAGCCTTCACTAGGCCACGGAGGCTGAGATGGGTGGTCCTGAGATTTCCTCCACAGGGGTCCTGGGCAGACCCCATCCAGCCCCTCGTGGCGGTTGCTGTCAGGGAGCTCAGCGCCGGCGACGCCCTAACTCTGACAAAGATGCCCAGAGCCTTCATAGCATGGAATTTCTCTCCACAGAAGAAAATGAAACTCCGAGGTACCAAAGACCTGTCCATTGCTGCCGTGGGGAAGTACGGCACCCTGCAGGAGTTTTCCTTCTTTGACAAGGTGAGCCGTCGAGGCTGGCCTCACCCAGCTCGGGTGTGCAGGATGGGACAGCCCGTGGGAAGGGAGCCGGTAGGCTGGGCAGCGGCTGGGGTAAGCTGGGGAGAAGGGGCCGCCACCCAGCTTCACACTGTGGGCAGTGGTGCAGGCAGAAGGTAGCAGAGCTCGGGACCCGTGCAGGTTTGAAGACACATGTTGGCCTCCCCGAAGCTGTGTGGCTTTTCTAAAGCCGGGGTAGTTATGGGGCTCCCGCCCAGGGTCAGTGACAGGAGCCAGCGAGCTGGCCCTGCGCGTGCATACCTTCTGAGCCGTGAATTAGTTGCCTGGAGCCCCTTGCCCTGCTGACCACAACTGGTCACTTGAGAGCACGTGCATTGGTGACTCCGTGCTCTCCTAGTGATGTCTGAGCTGAGGGAGGGGTGGGGTGGAGTGGGGAGTGCGGGTGGGGCCTGGCCCTCCAGGGCCCCCTCATTCCCTCTCCCCGCAGGTTCGCAGGGTGCTGAAGAGCCAGGAGGTCTACGAGAACTTCCTCCGCTGCATCGCGCTCTTCAACCAGGAGCTCGTGTCTGGCTCCGAGCTCCTCCAGCTCGTCAGCCCGTTTCTCGGGTGAGTGATACTTCCCGGGACCTCCGCGAGGCTGTGCATCCCTAAACTCTGTCCACCTTTCTGTTGCTTGTCGCTTTCGGGAAACAGTAAATGCTTTCTTTGATTTTTGTTTGTAAATTGCCATGGTGGTGGAGGTCATTCTAGATTGAGCCACAGTAGAGTGAGAAAGAACACAGACAGGTCCTGGGCCCTGTTCTCCCACGGCGACAACCAGGATGCTGACACTCGCACAGTCCACCCGTCTTGTCAGGTTTTCCCGCTTCGTGCACGCGTGTGCATGCGTATGTGTGTGCGTGCGTATGTACAGCTCCGTCACCTGCGAAGGCTCCTGTGGCCACCACAACAGTCAAGATACTGAGCGGCTTCGGAACCACAGGGATGCTTGTGTTGACCTGTGTTACCCACACCCACGTCCGTCCTCCTCCCCGCCCCGATCTTGGCCCCACACCCCTGGCAAACCCCTAATCTGCGCTCCAGCTCTAAAACTTACATAACAGAAGTGTTATGTAGGTGGAATTACATAGTACATAACCTTTGTGGATTGGGTTTTCTCCACCCAGTATAATCCTCTGGGGATTCACTTGATAAGTGCTTTTAAAAATTCTGCCAATCAGAAATTGCCAGGAAGAAGGAAATGGCCACTCGGCACCCCTGCCGGCCAGAGAGAAGCCCTGTTGGTGGGGTCAGCGGCCTGCTTTCGGCACAGGCTGCTGCAGATTGTGGGCAGAGATGGGCAGACTCTGGGGGCTGGGGCGGCCGCTGCCAGGGCAGGGGTTTTCTAGTAGGTGAATGCACATGCACAGTGCGCTTTAGGAGGGGAGTGGGCCGGCCCCAGCATTGCCTCCAGCTCATCAGCTCTGTCACGTCGGGCAAGTTTCTTAGACAGTCTGAGTCTTAGTTTTCCTGTTAGGAAATGGGGATTTCTAGAGGTACCACACACAGTTTCAGAGCGCTCCAGGTGGGCCCTACACTTAAGACCTTTTAAAATAGTGTCTGGGATGTGGCAAGTGCACATTGTATAATGACTATGTAGCGGCTTATTTAGCCCTAAAGTCATCCCCAGGGACAGGCGCTTCCTGAGCCCTTTACTATTAATTAAAAAAAGTTTTTTAAGTTTTCTTTTTAAATACAAAATGAAGCACAGATCCAGGAATCCGCATGATGGATGACTTGATGAATCATTTGTAGGCAAAGCCCCTTGTGCCCACCACCCAAGTCACCCGTGGACCTTCGCCAGCCCCCAGGAGCCCCTCCCTGGGCCATCCCATTGTGCTCCCTCCCCCCTCAAAAGTATCACTTGGGAGCGAGTGCCTCCCTACCCGAAGGATGGCGCAGGTACCGTCCAGTACACGGCTCGCTCTTGCCGCCTCGTCTGGGTTTTGTGTTAGAGCACGTCTGTGAGTCTCTTCCTCCCGCTTCATTCCCTGCTGTTTCTGTGGTGGCGCCCCCGCACCTGCAGCCCTTGCCTCCACGTCCCTCTGTCCATCAGGAGGCAGTGGTGTCCACATTCTTTCTGTGGCTCGATTCATTTATGGGTTCACTGGGGGTTGCAAAAGAGAGACCCTCAACAGCATTTTTCACCTTTCGGCGGCCCAGGGTAGATGCTTGATTTCTGCCTTTATTACAATGGCTGGTTGATGAGTCACATTCCTGTCTTACCAGGACCAATTAGGGACCAATTCTTTTTTTTTTTTCTTTCTTTCTTTTTATAAAGCATCATACGGGCTCATGGACACATTTGATGTGTTTCAATTTTTCTTTTTTAAGGTTTATTTATTTATTTATTTTAGAGAGGGACCCCAAGCGGGAGGGGCAGAGGGAGAGGGAGAGAGACTCAAGCAGGCTCGCCGCTGAGCATGGAGGCCAGCGCGGGGCTTGATCCCACGACCCCGAGATCACAGCCAGAGCTGAAACTAAGAGTCGGATGCCTGACTAATTGCACCACGCAGGCACCCCTGTTCCAGTCTATTTTAAAGATGAGGAGGCTGAGGCCCAGAGTGCATACCTCTCACTTCGCTCAGAGACGACTCTTCAAAGAGAGTTGCCGTGGTGATGGGTGGGTCTGGGGTGGCCCAGCCCAGAAGCTGGCCCTTCGCTCATCCTCTGCCCTCAGGACACGATGCTATCAGGCTGCGCTGCAGCATCCTTTTTTTTTTTTTTAATTTGGTATTTCTTGGATGTCTTTCAGTGTGAAATGTGAGTCTACATGATCATTGGTAGCGACTGTATACTGTTCCCTTACTTGTACGAATCGTGGTTTTCTCAGCAGGGTCTGTAATGAAGGGCGTTTGTCTCCGGGTTCTATAGTCAGTGCTAAGGTCATGCTCCATAGGTTGGGATACTCAGAGGTCAAGTTAGGGTCATCAGGCAGTGCTTCCTGAGATCCTGAGAGGATACACACGTCAGGGTGACCTTTTCACTTGGGTTCACTCTCCCAGGCTGGTAGGGATCTCTTTTTTTTTTTTTTTTTTAAGATTTTATTTATTTGAGAGAATGAGAGAGAGAGAGCATGACGGGGGGAGGGTCAGAGGGAGAAGCAGACTCCCTGCCAAGCAGGGAGCCTGATGTGGGACTCAATCCCGGGACTCCAGGATCATGACCTGAGCCGAAGGCAGTCGCTTAACCAGCTGAGCCACCCAGGCGCCCCCTGGTAGGGATCTCTTAACGAAAAATGGCCCAGAGCAGGATGGCGCTGTTACACAGCCTCGGCTAAACCGTGGCTGGCTTTTTATATGGACTTGAATTGCGTGCTCACTCCCACGGCAGTGTGTCTGTGAGCTCAGAATCCAGTGCTCTGGGTCTGGGTCCCGCTGCGGAGTGGGCGCTGTTACTGGAACGATGACGTGCTGTGGTGGGCGAGGGGCCCGCGGAGGCCTGGGCAGGGCGGGCATGCCCAGTTGGGTGCGTCACCAGCCCCAAGTCCGAATTGGGACCCTGCTTCCTACCAGCAGCATGTTGTTTGCAAAATGGCCAAACCTACTTCCTGCCATTGTTGGGGGCCGGGGGCGGGGAGGGATTAAGGGAGAAGAATGAAGGAGCTTGAAATTTGAGGTGCTGAACGGGTGGGCAGTGTTGGGTTGGGGCCCGCTGTTCCCATTTCCACGCACCGAGAGCAGTGCCGGAGAAGGGCCACGGGGATGTGCAATGAAGAACTGCAGCGGGCCTCTGCTCGCTCGCCTTGCTATGACACCTGGCTGGGCTAGCAGTCGCCCCGACAAGGCCTCTCTTGAGGTGTGAGCCTCGGTCTGGGTTTGCACGCCCAGGGGCAGCCAGGCACGGGGGCCCCGAGATCTGCCAGAGTCGGGGCAGGAGTGGGCTGTGTCGGAGTGACCGCTCCCCCTTCGGAGCATTCACGGTGGGCATTTGTCACGGCTGCAATGTCAGATGTCCTCCGCATGGGTTTTGTTGATGTCTTCCCTCCCTGCATTTCCGTGTGCTCGTGGGTTTTCATTGTGAGTGGAGTTGGCATGGGGTCCCTACAGTGGGGCACAGTGGACGGCCATCTCAGGAGGGGAGCGTGTGGTCCACGACAGAAGGGGGCTGCGGGGGGCAGGATGGCCGTGCCACCCGTCCAAGTACCTGCCTCCTTGTGGTCAGGTTTTTTTTTTTTTAAGATTGTTTTAAGTAATCTCTACACCCAACGTGGGGCTCGAACTCACAACCCCAAAATCAAGAGCTGCACGCTCCACCGACTGAGCCGGCCAGGCGCCCCTCGGTAGGATTTGGTACTCGTTTAATCACAGATCGTTTAATCACTTGTGAGATGGTGTCTGGGAGGGGATCCCCTCAGGTAGGACGACTCTGGAGCGAGGGTTGGCAGACGACCTGTCGGGGCCGAGGGGCGGTGCCGCTGAACTCGTGCTGGAGCAGCAGCAGGCTGCACCAAGCAAATGGACACAGTGGTGTACCAATAAAACTTTATTTGCAGGGACGGGCATGGGCAGCCTGGCAGTAGTTTACCGATCCCCAGCCTGATGCCCGGCCTTTTCCAGTTAAAGAACATCACTAGCCCCAGCTTCTGCCAATCCGAATTGTCTCTTCCAGCGTGTTCCAAGGCTCTCCTGTTAGTGTTGGGACCTGGCAGGTGACAGAAGGGCGGGAGGCAGATTTATTCACACATTTGAGGACATTACACACATCTGATGCTTGGTTCTGCCTCGGCCCTCCTCTCTGACCACCGTCAGGGGGCGTTTACAGGAGGCCATCCCAAAAGCACTAGGTCCCTCCCAGAAAGCCCCAGGGAGGCCAACTTACTGTTTGTCTTTATTTCTGAAGGAAATTTCCAGAACTCTTTGCACAGTTCAAGTCCTTCCTGGGGGTGAAAGAGCTGTCATTCGCCCCACCCATGAGCGACAGATCCGGGGATGGAATAAGCCGGGAAATTGACTACGCGTCTTGCAAGCGCATTGGATCCAGCTACCGAGCGCTCCCCAAAACCTACCAGCAGCCCAAGTGCAGTGGGAGGACGGCCATCTGCAAGGAGGTAGTGCTCCCTGGCGGCTCATGTCAGCTTACGTGGTGCATCACCCCCCACACCGCAAAAACACCCATCACCCCCATGTTTTACATGAAAACTGAGTGTCGGCCCCCTAAATATTGAATAACAAACGGTGCTGGGATGCGGCCAGACAAAATGCCTGAGCTGAGATGGTGGTTCCTTCCCCACTGGTAGCTTTGGCAAGCCGCAGAGCACGTGGCCTTGGCATTGGCTTTGGCATTCTCCTCCATCTAGATTTATGTGTATTTCTGCCAGGAGCCTGCTGTGTCCCAGGTTCACTGCCCTTGGTGTCTCTGTTTAGCCTGACCATGGAATACTTTTTCGAGGTTAGTAGACAGGCTGTTACTCTGTTTCCAGAATTCAAGAGTGCTTGCTGATTTCAGGATATATAGTCCAGGGGTCAACAAACTAAAATCTGGCCCTATGCCTGTGTTTGCAAATAAAGTTTTATTGGCACATAGACATGCTCATTCATTTACATAGTGCCTGTGGCTTCTTTATCAGGACAAAGGCAGAGTTCAGTCGTCCTGACAGATGGGCTGGCCCGCAAAACCTAAAATATTTATTATCTAGCCCTTTACAGAGAAAGTTTGCCAACCCCTGACATAGTACGATTTGTTTACTTGACCAAAGTCCTGTTTTCTCTTAAAACCACTTTAAAATTAAGGTTGCTATTTGTATGAGAAGATAATTTCCTGTAAAATGCGGATTACAATGTTACTTATCTCCATATCTTTTGTGCTGGGCGGCATAGTAAATGGTTCTGGCCACCGAGGCCTACCACCCTGGTCATAGCATTTCCTCTTGGTGCAGGTGCTGAATGACACCTGGGTCTCCTTCCCCTCCTGGTCAGAGGACTCCACTTTCGTCAGCTCCAAGAAGACCCCCTACGAAGAGCAGCTGCACCGCTGTGAGGATGAGCGTTTTGAGGTGTGTGTGCTGGTGTTGCTGGGATCAGGGAGGCGTGGAGTGCGAGCGAGCCTGTACCCCCTTCTCCACTTTGTCTTTTTCTCCCTCCTGATCCTCCCTCGCACCCTCCCCAGTCTCCTTTCGAGTATCTGGGATTCCAGCACTTTCCAGCAGGGGGCAGCACCCAAAAGTGTCCCTTTTCTGCCTTGCTGGCTTTTAGGCTGGCTAGGCAGTGGTGCTGTTTCTTTCGATTTTAAATACATATATTTATTTAAATTTAATTAACTAATTCAAGTTACCTTAATTTTTTTCATTGGAATGCTTATTGAGATCGTTGTATATTTATATGCAGCAAGTGAACCCGGACACCCTTCTCCCAGCGGTCACAGCTTGTAAAATCGTGGGCACAGTGTCTCAGCCAGGAGGTTGCCATTGACTCACCCTGAGATCTTACTCACATCTCCATAGTTGAACTTGTGTTTGTGTGTGTGTGCACGTGTTCGCGTGTGTGTGGTGCGTGTGTGCGCGTGTGGGTGTTCTCCACCGCTCCCCCACCCCTGGGATCCCTCCTGCCGCCCTTGATGGACCTCCCCACCTCCCTCCCGACCCCTGGCAACCACTCACTTACCCTCCAGCTCTGTCACTTTGTCATAAGTGGAATCACACAGTGTGTTCCTTTGGGGGTTGGCTCCCCATCAGCACGTGCCCTGGAGAGTCTTCCCCAGGGCTGTGAGTACCGCGAGTCCTCCCTTATTGCCGCTGTTGCCCGTGAAGTGGGTCCGCCCAGGGACCGTTTCCCTCCTCAGATGGGTCCACCTGTGTTCTAGCCACTGGATGTTCGTGCAGTGGGAAGGGGCCCACAAGTCTTCTTTAGTGGGCGTCTGGCTTGCACCATTGCCAGGGTCGGACCCCAGCCCCGTAACCAGCCGTTCTTGCTCTGGCCCCTGGAGACGCTTCAGGGCCTCCACGGCCTGGCATCCATCATCCCCCCACCCACCCCCGAGACACAGAAGTTGATCAGTTCTGTCTACACATCTCTTCTGCCGACCCAGGCCAGTCCCCAGGGCCCCGCTGCCCCCCGACAGCCGGCCCCTGCCTTCCTTTCCATAGTTAGATGTCGTCCTGGAGACCAACCTGGCCACGATCCGCGTGTTGGAAAGTGTGCAGAAGAAGCTCTCGCGGATGGCACCTGAAGATCAGGAGAAGTTCCGGCTGGATGACTGTCTGGGGGGCACGTCGGAGGTGATCCAGCGCCGCGCCATCCACCGTATTTACGGCGACAAGGCTCCAGAGATCATCGAGAGCCTCAAGAAAAACCCCGTCACTGCCGTCCCCGTCGTCCTGAAAAGGTGTCCTCCAGATTCTGGCTGCCCCACCTGCCGCAGGCGGTCCCCAGGGAGCTCATTAGTGCTGTTTGTCACCAGTGTGATCGGGAGGGGGTCCCCGGGGCCTCGGGCTGGCTTAGTGCGGTTTCCAGTCTTTCTTCATCGCCTGTTCTACTCCTGAGAGAAAAGCACAACTGAACAATTGTCTGTGTCCTTCTAGAACTTCCCACCATGCACGTAATCCTATCTAAACATGAAAAGTTACTATTTTAAAGCACAAATAGGACCGCCCTAGCTTGTCTTTTACTTAGCAGTACGTTCTGGGACCCTTTTTGTGCTAGTGAACAGGTATTAATTATTAAGTGGCTGCCCTTGACCACATGCTGTGCTCAGCCCTGGGGTTGTAGAGCTGAGCCAGGCTGACATAGTCCCTTCTTGTGGGGCTTGCAGTCAAGCGAGTGAGCCCCGTGGTTGATCCAGCACCTACCCAGAGTGTGGGCAGTGCCATGGCCCGGGGCAGGGAGGAGGTGTTGGGGCAGCAGTATTTTGAGAAACTGTAAAACCAGCCACATTGGTTCTACAGAGCCATTGCTCCCTCCCGTCCTCTTTTCTTCAGCACAGAACCCATGGCCCAGGCCGGGAGCCGGCTTCCCGAGTTTGGAATGCACTCGGCAGGGCCTGTGGATGGATGACAGGCTGCCCATGGTGGGTGCCGGGGTTGTCCCCATGCTGAGCCCCTTTGACCCTGCAGGCTGAAGGCCAAGGAGGAGGAGTGGCGGGAGGCCCAGCAGGGCTTCAACAAGATCTGGCGGGAGCAGTACGAGAAGGCATATCTCAAGTCCCTGGACCATCAGGCCGTAAACTTCAAACAGAACGACACCAAGGCCCTTCGCTCCAAGAGCTTACTCAACGAGATCGAGAGCGTCTATGACGAGGTGAGGCCCTCTGTGCAGGGCTGAGCGGGCAAGGGGTCCCGGCTCCACCTCCAGCTCTCCCAGTCTCAGGCAGGCTGCCGGCTCTCTGTGCCTCTGTTTCCCCAGCAACCCTCTTGCAGGGCTGTGTAGGGGTGGAGGGGATGTTTCTGTGACAGACTAGAATGGGTTCAGGGGGAGGATTGTAGCGGTTCCGCCGTGGCTGGCAGGGGACTCTCGCCTCCCCGCTTACCCCCGGGGCCTCGATGGACCTTCCTTCAGGTGACCTCAGCTCTCCTGTCTCTGCTGCCAGCTGTGTGCCTGGCGCAGGTAGACCCTGAGAAGGAACATTCCATCTGTCTCATGCTCACAGACCTTACGATGCGGTACCATTGTCCTGGTTTTAGCAGCGATGAAACCAAGGCACGAGAGGTGGCCATTTGCCGAGGCCGGTCACAGGCGACCAGGGCTCTGGGCCCTAGGTCTCTGCCTCTAGCCACTGCCCTATGCCTTCTTGCCAACTTTGGCACAGTCAGGCTCATGGGGCCTTCACCACAGACCTGAGGCAGGGCTGGGGCCAGGCTTCAAGGATTTAGGCATCGAAAAATGCGTGCAGGGAGTGAGCTACTTGCAAGGGCCTGTGATAGGAAGCTCCTTCCCTCCTGCCTCCCTGCCCTGGGCCACCCTCGGCCCCGCAGGGCCCACCTGCAGCTAGTCAGCTTCCTCACTTGAATCCTCGAGTCGGTGGTCCAAGCCTGAGAGCGCCACCCCCACTCCCCCAAATAGGGTCCGTGGGACACCGTCAGAATGAGAGTTGATGAGGTGACTCATGAGGCCCACCACGGTCACCGCTGAGTTCCTTCGCTCTTGCCCTAGGGGCCAAGAGGAAAGGACAGGGCACTGTTTGGGGCCAGAGGTCGGCCCACCAGCCTCGTGAGCTCTGCATGTGCAAGCCCTTCGTGCATAGGGAGGTTGGCCCCTCGTGGTTGGGTGTTAGCAGAGCACAGTTCTGTATTCCGTGCCTCGGAACTTGCCCCAGGGAAAGGACTTGAAAAGATTTTTGAGGGCGTCTGTGGCACAAATGAGATCGGGACTCACAAAGCAGTAGCAGAAAGGTCACGCCAGAGCCAGGCACTGGGCACACCAGCTCTCAGGACTCCTCCCTGTGGGGGGAAGGCGGTCTCGGGCTGTGGCAGAATTCAGTGGCACTTGGGGAGCACGACCTCTGGTGGAAAGAGATAGGAGTCGCCCACCCCAGAAAGCCAAGGCCCTGGCCCTGCACCTGTTGTCTGTAAGTCACTCCTTCCATGGCTGTTCGAGGAGCCCCCTCAGTGCTGTACTGCAGGCTGGTCACTGAGAGGTGAGAGAGACCCGGCCCTGCCCCTGGGAGCTCCCCACCTGCAGGGACGGCATCCACGCTCACTTTTCCGAGAGCCTGGGTGTGTGTCAGCCTTGGTGCCTGGTACCTGGTGCTGGGCATCGGTGCCACCCGGGAGAGCACGTCGTCGGGCCTGACCTCAGCAGGCAGTTCAAGGCAGTCTGGAGGGAATATGATCATCTACAGGTTCGCAGGAAGCAGTCACGAGCTGGATAAAGACTGAGCAGGGGCTGTGGCTTTCCAGGGCCAGGGAGCAGAGGGGCATGTGCAAAGGTCCCGCACACAGCAGGAGGGAGCTCAGCACCCCTGAAGCATTGAAAGAGGCCAGGTGTGGGGGGGCTGCAGGACGACATGCCAGGGACTGTGGTCCTGTCATGAGCAGTGCAGGAAGGCCTAGGGGGGTGTGATAGGGCTGACCATGCTCCTGTAGGTCAAATCATTCTAGACCCAGAGAGGATAGTGGTCGGAGTAGGCTGGGGAACGGGACCAGGCAGGTGGGAGGTGCTGGGCTGCACCCGGACCAGAGTGTGATGCCTTTAGAGCCCTGTGGCCCTGGCCCCATCCCCCCCATCTTGGACTTCTCCCAGCTGGTCACTTCCTGCCTAATGGCCCCCTGTCCCCACAGCACCAGGAGCAGCACTCCGAGGGCCGTAGCGCCCCCTCCAGCGAGCCACACCTCATCTTCGTGTATGAGGACAGGCAGATCCTGGAGGACGCGGCCGCCCTCATCAGCTACTACGTGAAGCGGCAGCCAGCCATCCAGAAGGAGGACCAGGGCACCATCCACCAGCTGGTGCACCAGTTCGTGCCCAGCCTCTTCTTCTCCCAGCAGCTGGACCTGGGCGCGTCCGAGGACTCTGCCGATGAGGGCCGGGGGAGCCCCCAGGGCCAGAGCGCCGACCCCGGTGACCGGAAGAAGCCAGCGCCGGGGCCGCAGAGCAGCCCCTCAGAGGAGAAGGGGGCCGTAGGCGAGCCGCCGGCCGCCGAGCAACCGCCACAGCAGCACAAGCCCCTGGACGACGTGTACAGCCTCTTCTTCGCCAACAACAACTGGTACTTCTTCCTGCGCCTCCACCAGACCCTGTGCTCCAGGCTGCTGAAGATCTACCGCCAGGCGCAGAAGCAGCTCCTGGAGTACCGGACCGAGAAGGAGCGGGAGAAGCTGCTCTGTGAGGGCCGCCGTGAGAAGGGCAATGACCCCGCCATGGAGCTGCGGCTGAAGCAGCCGAGTAAGGCCTGGGGCCCCCAGGGGTGCTACACGGGTGCTCCCCTACCCCCGCCGGGCGGGGACGCGGGCGGCTCGTCAGGGCCGGTAGGAGGAAGCCTGTGGCGGGAGGGCCGCGTGAGTGTCTGGCCCTGGGTGATGGCTGTCCCCGCCCCTCAGGTGAGGTGGAGCTGGAGGAGTACTACCCGGCCTTCCTGGACATGGTGCGGAGCCTGCTGGAGGGCAGCATCGACCCCACGCAGTACGAGGACACGCTGCGCGAGATGTTTACCATCCACGCCTATGTGGGCTTCACCATGGACAAGCTGGTGCAGAGCATCGCCAGGCAGGTGAGCGTGCGCTGGGCGGCCTCAAGCCCCTTGGGAGAGGCCCTGCCTTCATCCCCAGGGTCAGCACCTTCCTTTTGTTCTTATGGAGGTAGGATTCACGTAACACAGAATTCACCGACATCACGTGAACAGAGCAGTGGCAGTGAGTGGACCACATTGGTTCATCCACTCGCCTGCGGATGGGCGTGTGGCTCGTTGCCACCTTTTGGCGATTGTATAAGGACTCATTTGATTCCTTGTCCGCACACCTTTCTTGAGGGTAGCGACACGTGAGGAACCACGACCCGCTCCTCCTGGAGGGAGACTGTCGGCCAGTTACCCGCATCGCTGAGAATAGCAAAAAAGACACGACAGCTGAGTGTCCATGAGAGAAAGTCAGGCACGTGAATCAGTCACGTTATTATAAACAGCAAAACCCCAGATGAGGCAGATGTGGTCCTGGGATGTAAGTCCTGCTCAGTTACCACCAGAATTATTGTTGTTCAGCTTGACTTGGTTTCCTGTTTGCCCAGGAAGGCTATTCGCCGGAAAGCAAAAAAGCCGAGGAAAGAATAGTGTCCTGACCCTCCCACCCAGATACGGTTGCTAGAAATGGCATTTCTTTTCAGGCTTTACAAACTTCTCCTTGAGGCAAAAACACCCCCAGAAGCGTGCCCAGATCCGAAGCGTGCAGCTTGGTGGGTCTTCCGGACAGCCTCAGCCCTGCCTCCTTTCAGCCCTCCCCACGGGCAGGCACCCGCGGCCTGGCCTCTGGCACGGGGACAGCCCCCGGTGTTTAGGCCGTTACAGGGCTGGGCATGCGTCCCGGGGCTGGCTGTCCAGTCTGCCCCCAGTGGGCCCCCGTTCTGGGGACAGCAGGCTCGTCTGTAGCACCCAGAGGGTTGGACCAGATCGGACGCTCTGATGAATGTTGTTGTTTTTTTTTTTTATTCCCCTTTCCACAAATGTCTCCTGTAGAACTCGTTTTTTTGTTTTGTTTTGTTTTGTTTAAAAAGGAGCTAGAAAAACGGGGGTATTTAGCTCAAGTCCTGGTAGGGGCCAGGACCCCTCGCCCCGAGCTCCCCACTTTCCAGCGGGCTGGATGCTCTCGAGGCCCTCCGTGCCTCCGTCGGCAGCCTGCGGGGCCCTGTCGGTGCTCTTTGCCTCTTCTTCCTTGTTTGATCAGCATTTCTTCTTTTCAGTAACAGCGGCCGGTGTTTACTGGGACCTTGCCGTGTGCCAGGCACCGTGTGAGATTGACGTGTGGCCACATGTTGTATTTATTCAACAAAGCAGCGGCGGGGAAGGCCCCGAGACTGCGGAAGCCTGTCCAGGGCGCCGCCGCCAGCTGCTTCCCTTACCCCTCTCTTCCTGCACCTGCGGGTTTTAAGTCCATTTGTAGGGATTACAAGACTTAATTGTGTTGATAGTAGAACACTTAGGGAAAATTACCTGCCACGGCACCACCTTGGGATAGTCCCCGCCCCCATTTTGGGGACTTCTCCTTCGGTCCTTTTTCTGCGCGTTCCTCACGCCCAGGCTGGGCTGGTTTCCCATCCGGTCCGGGGCCTCCTGTCCCCAGCTCAGTGGCCGCCCAGCACGGCCCGGCGGACCCCGGCCTCCGGGCCACCTCATGGACTTGGCGGACCTCCTCCCTGGGCGGCAGCTGTGCCTCACCCTTCCCCGGGGGGCGGCCTGCTGGGCGCCCACTGGCTCTCCCTCCCCGCAGCTGCACCACCTCGTGAGTGACGACGTCTGTCTGAAGGTGGTGGAGCTCTACTTGAACGAGAAGAAGCGGGGTGCCGCGGGGGGGAACCTGTCCTCTCGCTGCGTGCGTGCTGCCAGGGAGACCAGCTACCAGTGGAAGGCCGAGCGGTGCATGGCCGATGAGAACTGCTTCAAGGTAAGGTGGGGGCCGCGCTCTGTCCCCCACGAGGCCGGGGCTGCGAGGAGGGGCGCCCGCAACGGGGAGGGGGGAGGACCGGCGGCTTTGCTGGGGCGCGGGAGGAGCGCTGGGGCCGGGCCTTGACGTGGCTGCCAGCCTGCCTGATAACCACACACTCTTACTGGGCCCTGGAGGCCGGGGAAGGCAGTCATAGGCGCCCTTTCAGTCTCGCCTGGGCCCTCCCCGTGGCCTCAGCTGCTCGTCCCCCTTCTTCCCTAGGTGATGTTCCTCCAACGCAAAGGGCAGGTGATCATGACCATCGAGCTTCTAGACACCGAGGAGGCGCAGACAGAGGACCCCGTGGAGGTCCAGGTGAGAACCTCAGCCCCGTGCTCTGCACCTTGAACCCGCCGTCCCACGGGCAGCATTGTGGGCGCCCCTGCCACAAGCCCTGGGCACACACTGGCCAAGCACAGGCTGCCAAATGTCCACCCAGAGAAGCCTCACTTGCAGCCCGAATGCTGTCCTTGGAAGCCTGAGGGGGAGCCAATGGGGGTGTCCCAGGGCAGGAGGCCATGTGAGAGCCGGGCCGCCCTCCCCGCACAACCCTGTTCTGGCTCCTCCCACCTGCCGCCAACACTGTGATGCCCCACTTGGGCCTGCGCTCAGCATGGTCACTGAGACCCTGGGGCGCATGAGCCTGCGCTCCCTGTGCACAAAGCCCAGAGCCCTGGTCCGCACTCCAGGATGCACGTTCCACCTGGGGTCCTGGGGCCTGTAAGCCCCCAGCCGGCTTCACAGGGTCAGGCCCCCCCCGCCACCACAGCCAGCCGGGGGGCTCCCTCACTGCATCCTTTCCTGCGTGCTTCGGGGGTCTGCACATCCTGCCCCTTCCGGAAGTTTCCAGCAAATGTGGTTTGGTTAGGCTTGAGTCTGGAGGAGCCTCTGGCTTTTAGAGGGTGGCGAGCAGATGAAGCGTCACGGGACACTGCAGGCCGTGCCCACCCCAGCCCCAGGCGGCCCCTGCAAGCCCTGCCTTCTGCTCATCCCCAACTCCTCCCTGGCCTTGCCCTACTGCGTGTGTCTTGATGTCGTTCCTGCTCCCCAGACCCGGCGCTCCTCTGTGTGAGGGCCCGGTTCCCCGTGTGAGCTTGTATGTGACGGACAGAGAGGATGGGACATGGCCGGGATTTATCCACGTGAGCATGAAGTGCCACAGCTGTTGAACTCATGGCTCTAGACGAGTGCTCCATCCAGAGCCGCCGTCTGGTGGCTTCCGTCATGCGTCCGCTCCTCACTAGCTGCCATCCTCCTAATGCTTTGGGGGGTGGGGATGAAAACACAGGCCTGCCTCCCTCTGGCCCCACAGCATCTGGCTCGGTACGTGGAGCAGTACGTGGGGACCGAGGGGGCGTCCAGCTCGCCCACCGAGGGCTTCCTCCTGAAGCCCGTGTTCCTGCAGAGGTAAGAGGACCCACAGATGCGCTTCCTTCTGCGTGGGCCCAGGGAGGCCCCTCCTGCCGCGGGCAGCACCGGGCCCTGCCTGGGTTTCACGTGTTGCTGGTGGGAGGGGTTGGGTGGTGGTTTCTACTGCTTCCGTTTGCATTTCTCCAACCCCGGGGAAGTCGGATGCCTTCCCGACCTTAAGCGCCCGGAGGATTTCCCAGTCTGCAGATCCTCTTCTCACCCCCAGGAACCTCAAGAAGTTCCGCAGGTGGCAGTGTGAGCAGGTGCGCGCCCTGCGTGGCGAGGCCAAGAGCTCCTGGAAGCGGCTGGTCGGGGTGGAGAGCGCCTGCAACGTGGACTGCCGCTTCAAGCTGAGCACCCACAAGATGATGTTCATCGTCAACTCTGAGGACTACATGTACCGCCGCGGGACCCTCTGCCGGGCCAAGCAGGTGCCCCTCCCCGCCCACGGCCGTCTGGGAGGGGTGCGCCCCCGGGCTCCGGGCCCCGGCCGTCTGGGGCCACCCTGACTCTGCACCCCTGCCCCCCCCCCACAGGTACAGCCCCTGGTCCTGCTGCGCCACCACCAGCACTTCGAGGAGTGGCACGGCCGCTGGCTGGAGGACAACGTGACGGTGGAGGCGGCCGGCCTGGTGCAGGACTGGCTGATGGGCGAGGAGGACGAGGACATGGTGCCCTGCAAGACGCTCTGCGAGACCGCGCACGTGCACGGGCTGCCGGTGACCCGCTACCGAGTGCAGTACAGCCGCCGCCCGGCCTCGCCCTGACTCCGTCCGCGGCCGCCTCGGCCCGGAGCTGCGCCGAGCGAGCTCACGAACGGCCTGAGGGGAGCGGAGCGTCCCCCAGCCTTGCTGCTACAGGCCGCGAGCGCCCGAGAGCGGTGGGGTTGTGTTGGCCTGTGGCCCCGTGCTGCCATCCCTTTCGGCTTCCCTGCTTCCTTTGGGCCCGTCCTGTGCCAAACCTGAGTCCTTCCTGCCCTTGAACTCGGGGGGCTCGCTCCCTGCTGGAAGGGGGAGGATCCACACGCGAGCCCAGGAGCAAGTGATTGCCTTTATGCACCTGCTGGGCCGCTTCCGTCACACGTGCCAAATCCCCAGGCGGGGGCACCACCGGTCCTTTTGTGCATACGGAGTCTGGAAAAGTCCGTGATGAACCGTAGGGGGGCGTGTGTTGGGGTTCAGGAGACCCCAGCATCGAAGGAGTCGGGCCGGGGTGGAGCTGCTTGAAAAGCGCGTCCTTCCTGAATGGTTCTTTTGAAAGCTTCCAGAAACTTCCCGAGCTGGGCCGTGCCTGCATCTGGTAGTCGGGGCCCGGGCTAGGCCCAGCTGATGCTTGGGGTCCTTGGTCACTTTGAAAGCAGGAGGAGCCCTTTCAGCCAAACTGTTGAGATTCTGCTTTGTCAAGATGTAAAGTGGGTGGGCAGCACCAGAACTGTCGAGAAGACCACACTCTGGAAAAAATGAGACTCCTAACCCTGTATTGACCTGGCAGCCGCACTTGGAGCTCTCAAAGGGAGGGGGCTCAGCCCGAGACTCCCGCTGAGCTCACGCGGCCCCACACTGGGAGGGCCCAGCGGTGCGGCCGTGTACCTAAGAAGGACATTCTAGAAAAATATATATATGCACACACATATTTATTCGTAAGCTCTCTTAGTGGTTGTAACTTCTGCAACAGCCAAGTCCCACGGTTCCTTGGGCAGTGAGAGCCGCCTTCGTGGGACTCTGCAGACCTGCCCTTGACATTGCCCTTCCTACAGCCACCGCCTGGACGGGGTATGGGCGTGAGGGGCTGAGGCAACTGTCCTACAGAGGTGTGCAAGGTTTTCTGTGCCAAGAATGCCAAGCAGTTCGGGCCGGGGACCAGGTCTTTAGAATACTTGCACCCTGAGAAGCCCTGGCCGGGCTCCTGGCACCATCAGAAGGGGATCGACCAACAGCAGGGCCCAGAACCATCCCCGTGTGCAGCCTCCCTTCTGCCCAGCGGCAGCCCTCACCCTCCCAAAACTGAGCTGTGCCAAATCCGCGGTTCTGGGAAGTGGAGACATGTTTCTAGAAGTTTTCTAGGAGTTACCTGTGGAACTCAAGGTTTGCAAAGCCTTTGACTCGGAGTCTGGGCGATTCCAGGGCCAGTGTG
>NC_138369.1:9759753-9779551 GCF_054177405.1 Leptonychotes weddellii | reverse complement strand
GACCAGGTGTGAGTGCCCCACTCACCATGGGTGTAAAATTTAAGGTGGCACCACCAAACTCAACCACCCAGACAAATACTATTTTTTTCTTTTTAAAAGATTTTATTTATGGGCGCCTGGGTGGCTCAGTTGGTTAAGCGACTGCCTTCGGCTCAGGTCATGATCCTGGAGTCCCGGGATCGAGTCCCACATCGGGCTCCGTGCTCGGCGGGGAGTCTGCTTCTCCCTCTGACCCTCCCCCCTCTCTCATGCTCTCTCTATCTCATTCTCTCTCTCAAATAAATAAATAAAATCTTGAAAAAAAAAAAAGATTTTATTTATTTATTTGCCAGAGAGTGAGAGAGCACAAGCAGGGGAAGCAGCAGCAGAGGGATAGGGAGAAGCAGGCTCCCTGCTGAACAGAGAGCCCAACGCGGGGCTCGATCCCAGGACCCTGGGATCATGACCTGAACCGAAGGCAGCCGCTTAACCGACTGAGCCACCCAGGCGCCCCCAGATAAATACTATTTTAATGCAATATTTGAACAAATCAAAATTAATGCCCCCCAACCCATGGTGAACAAAATATCGGCTTTTAAAATAAAAATAGAGTCAGAAACAGCACCACACCAAATCATCCTGGAGCCTGAGGCAATAAGAGAAATCTGGTGGGCTTTGAGGAGCAGGCTCAAAGTCCCGGAATGTGCTGGAACTCAAGGTTGGCCAGCTGCGCCCTCTGGTGGTGACATTCATTCCTACACCTTCTCATGCAGGGCAAGCCCCAGGTTGTCAATCAAGGATTGTTGAAAAGAACATGCTGTGATTTGGGCTTTTAAATCTTCCCTCGAACTGGGCAGTTGTTCCCAAGGCTGTTTCCCTGGTAAATCACTCCCCGTGAGGTTTACAACTGCTGGGCATGAATGCACAAGAAAGGCCAAACTGATGGTGGGCACCAGCATCTTCCTCTTGGGACATACTTTAGTTCAATCCCATATTTTGCAGATGATGGAAGCTGAGGCTCCACGCAGAAGTGACTCATCCAACAACAACAACAAAAAAAACCCCAAAGAAACAAACAAAAACACAACAAAAGAAATGGCTTGTCGAAGGCCGTTCACATCAACAATATTGATGCTATCATGTGACAGTAATAGGACCCTTGGATGGCACCATGGGGACAGGCTCTGCAAGAATTGACTTGCATATCTTTCCTCGAAGCTCTAGGTAAGAAGGTTGACCAGCATCCCCATTTTGCAGATGGAAACACTGAGGACAGCAAGGTGGGGGGGGGGAGCATAAGGGACTTGCAAGGTCACACCACCAGTAAGTGGCAAAGCCCAGATTTGAATCAACACGGTGGGGCTCCAAATCTGAGTTCTTGGCCAGGACTGGTCTATGTGGTAGGGCTAGCAATTTGGCAGGGAGTAAGTGATGATGCCCCTACCCTCACAGAGCTCAGAGTCCGGTGGGGCCCTCAGGTGATACAAAAGACAACCGGTAGAAATAATAAGAGCTAAGACAGATGGAAAAAGGGTGCAGTGCTGGAGAATGCAGGGACTAGGGAGCCAGGGGGTTGTCCAGGTTCAGTGGCGGGTGGGCTTCTCCTAGGAGGAGCATTTGTTTAAGCTCCAAGGGAGCCCCAGAAGGGATATAGGGACTTAAACACCTCTATAAAACTCCTTATAAAACCCTCAAACAAAAACCAGATGGGAACTGTGTAATAAAAACCACCCTGGGGGCGCCTGGGTGGCTCAGTTGGTTAAGCAGCTGCCTTTGGCTCAGGTCATGATCTCTGGGTCCTGGGATGGAGCCCCATGTCTTGCTCCTTGCTCAGTGGGGAGTCCGCTTCTCCTTCTCCTTCTGTCCCCCCCCCTCACTTGTGCGCGCTCTCTCTCACAAATAAATAAATAAAATCTTTTAAAAAAGATACCCTGGCCACCTCATACTCATTAGGATGACTATTATTTAAAAAAAAAAAAATCAGAAAATGGGGGCAACTGGGTGGCTCAGTCAGTTAAGTGTCTGACTCTTGGTTTCAACTCAGGCTGTGATCTTGGGGTCATGAGATCAAGCTCTGCATGGGGCTCCACGTTCAGCATGGAGTCTGCATGAGATTCTTTCTCTCCCTCTGCTCCTCCCCCTGCTCTCTCTCTCTCAAATAAATAAATTTTTTAAAATCTAAAAAAAAAAAAATCAGAAAATTAAAAGTATTGGTGAGGATGTAGAGAAATTGGAATCCTTGTGCTCTGCTGGTGGGAATGTGAAATGGTGCAGCCACCGTGGAAAATGGTATGGTGGGGGGCGCCTGGGTGGTTCAGTCGTTAAGCATCTGCCTTCAACCCAGGTCATGATCCCAGGGTCCTGGGATCGAGCCCCGCGTCGGGCTCCCTGCTTGGCGGGAAGCCTGCTTCTCCCTCTCCCACTCCCCCTGCTTGTGTTCCGTCTCTTGCTGTCTCTCTGTCTCTGTCAAATAAATAAATAAAATCTTTTAAAAAAAGAAAATGGTATGGTGATTCCTCAAAAAAAATAAACATAGAATTACCATTTGATCCAGGAATTGCATTTCTGGGTGTATACTCCAGGTCTTGGTGTAAGGTCTTGAAAAGATATTTGTATACCTGTGTTCACAGTGGCATGATTCACAATGGGCCAAGGGGAGAAACAGCCCAAGAGTCCATCAAGGGATGAGTGGATACACAAAATGTGGTCCATCCATACAATGCAATGTTATTCAACCTTACAAATGAAGGAAATACAACATGGATGAACCTTGAGGACATTATGGTGAGTGAAAGAAGCCAGTCATAGAGGGCAAATACTGCATGGTTCCCCTGATATGAGGTCCCTACAGTGGTCAGATTCATAGAGACAGAAAGTAGGACGGCAGGTGCCAGAGGCTAGAGGTGGGGGTGGGGAGTTGGTGTTTCATGGGGACAGTCTCAGTTTGGGAAGATGGAAGAGCTCTGGGGATGGATGGTGATGATATTTGCACAACATTGTGCATGTGCTTAACACCACTGGGCTGTACACTTAAAAATGGTTACTTTGGTAAACTTTATGTTCTGTGTATTTTGCCACAATTTAAAAATGAAGATGAAAACAGACCAACAAAACACCATCCTGGGCAGAGCATCAGAGATTCTTCGAGCTCTAGGGCAGAGGGTGGACGAAACCCAGCCCAACGGTTTACCCCAGGAGCTAAGGATGTTTTTTACAGATCAATATTTGCAATGGACAGGATGGCAGGAAACACCGACTTTGAACCCTAATTAAGCAAAATGTTTTCCCCCAGAGCAAAAACTGCCCCCTTCTTTCTCTTGAGTAGACTTTTTTTTTGTTTAAGATTTTATTTATTTATTTGACAGGGACAGAGAGACAGCGAGAGAGGGAACACAGGCAGGGGGAGTGGGAGAGGGAGAAGCAGACTTCCCGCTGAGCTGGGAGCCCAATGTGGGGCTCGATCCCAGGATGCTGGGATTGTGACCTTAGCTGAAGGCAGATGTTTAACCAACTGAGCCACCCAGGCGCCCTTTGAGTAGACTTGCGTTACAAAAAATCATGTTCAATTATTATGATTGTATTTTGAATATTATCAATAAAAAAAGTCATGGGAATGTGTTTTCTGCCTTGTTATATTAAGTACTGACATAATTTCCTCGATTTTTGCCTGAGATTTTTCCTATCTGGCCCTTTCTAGAAAAAGGTGCCGGGTCAGGGAAGGGGGCGGACACTGCTTTGGTAGTGTTCAATCCAAAGCTCTTCCAGGTTCAGTTCAAGATTCTAGAAACCCCACAGGTGTAGACAGGAAAGGTGTGTGGGTTAATGAAAATCCAGCTGGGGGCTCAGTGAGAAGAATGGGCTTCTAGAAGTCAGTGCAGAGTGAAGGCCCCGGCCCGCCCCCCCTTCCCGGCCAGGCCGACTCACCCATGCCTCGGAGCTCCACAGCTGGGCGGCACAGCTGGAGGGCGTCCCGGACCAGGCCGACCTCGGGACAGTCCAGGTGAGGGCCATACAGGTCAAAGTCATCCAACAGGCCCTCGATGCCCCCAGAGACACCCCGGCAGGAAATCCAGTTCATGCTGCCTGTGGGGGGCAGGGGGCATTGTGGGGGCACACACCCCTATCCATTTCTCTGGGGGTTCTCAGCATCAGCACTGTGGATGTTGGGGCTCTGCACTGTAGGATGCTGATCAGCACCCCTGGCCTCCACCCACCAGATGCCTGTAGCACCTCCCCAGTAGTGATAATCAAAAACATGAACATTGCCCCAAGAGTCCCCCGGGTGCAGGAGCACCCTGGGTTGAGAATCACAGGGAGGAGCAGATGGATAGATAGATGGACAAATAGAAAGATGGAGGGATAGATGGATGGGTACATAGATGATGATAGACGGATAGGTATAAAGATGAAAGATGATGGATATGATAGACAGACAGACAGGGTCTCATTTGAAGATCACATTTCTCACCTCTGCACTATCAACTAGCACTAGATGCCGGTAGCACCCCTCCCCCAGCTGTGACAACCAAAATGTCCCCAGACATTGCCAAGTGTCCCCTGCTGGTGCACAGAATGACCCCTGGTGAGAACCACTGTCTTAGGAGGAGCCAAGCATTCTGACTTTTGCCCTTTACCCTTCCCAGGCTCCGGGAGGCGGGAGCACAGCAGAGGGTTGGGACCCGCTCACTGTCCCCTGCAATGGGTGCAACCCTTACCCAGAACCTCCTGTTTCAGCTCTTTGATGCGTCCTGAGTGGACCAGGTGATGGGGCAACTCCTTTAGCTTTCGCAGATTTGCCATCGTGTCTGAGAACCACAGGGGCTGAGGGGCCACCTGCAGGGGAGGAGGGGGCTGGAAGCCAGGCCACGATGACACAGCTCACTCATTCACTCCACACACATGGGCCAAGCCACCACGCGCGTGTGACACTGGAGGGGACTGGGACGCAATTCCAGACGGAGGTGCCCCATGCCCACCCCAGGCAGGGCCGGGGCAGAGGGAGGAACTTGGGGCTCAGGGAATCCAAGGGGCATCGGAGCTGGGTCTCGGAGTTTAAGTAGGAGTCTGTCTGGGGAACCCTATAGGAAAACAATGGTATTCCCGGGCAAGGGAATGGCATGTGCAAAGGCCCAGGGGTGGGAGATGCCAGGAGTTTAGGGCGGTTCTGTATGCGCCTGAATGTTATGATTCTTCTGCCCCCCACCCCAGAATGTTGGGGATGGAGGGCATATTCCTCATCTGCTGCTCCTGATCCCCCCATTATGCTCAGAGGCCGAGGGGACATCCTGCTTTCTGAGGGAAGGGAAGGGAAGAAGGTGAGGAGAGCATTCTGGATGGAAAAGAAAGAGCAAGGTGGTCCTGGCCAAGGAGCCTTGGCTTTGCCTGCACAGCAGGGTGGAGCCTGCAGGTAGTGAGCAGGGGGTCCCAGACAGACAGTTCACCTTGCGATCCAGGTTCAGGGGCTTCCCCACCAGCGGCAGAGTGATGAGTTTCTTGGTGCCCTGGCTCCAGGCCCCTGAGAAGAAGTCAGCCAAGACTCCGTGCCTCTTGGCTCTCTCGGGCCCGGACAGGTAGCGCTCTTGGACCACCTCGGCCAGCTGCCTGCAGAGAGGGGACACGGGCTCATGGGCCTGTGGGGTGGGGTGAGCTCAGAGGGGGCCCCCAGCCTTCCAGAAACCCGTTCCCAAATGCAGGTCCCTCCTAAGCCACCTGCCAGATGCTCGCTGGCCTGCTGACCACCTGTCCTACTTGTTACCTAACATTCATCTATAAATTGGCCCATCTTTCTTTTTCCCCTTAAATATATTTACTTTATTTATTTTTTTTTTAAAGATTTTATTTATTTATTTGAGAGAGAGAATGAGATAGAGAGCATGAGAGGGGGGAGGGTCAGAGAGAGAGGCAGACTCCCTGCTGAGCAGGGAGCCCGACACGGGACTCGATCCCGGGACTCCAGGATCATGACCTGAGCCGAAGGCAGTCGCTTAACCAACTGAGCCACCCAGGCGCCCCTACTTTATTTTTTTTTTAAGATTTTATTTATGTGAAAGAGAGAGACACAGCGAGAGAGGAAACACAAGCAGGCGGAGTGGGAGAGGGAGAAGTAGGCTTCCCGCTGCGCAGGGAGCCCGATGTGGGGGCTCGATCCCAGGACCCCGGGATCATGACCTGAGCCGAAGGCAGACGCTTAACAACTGAGCCACCCAGGCACCCCTAAATATATTTACTTTAAAAAGGAACATTTGGGTTCCTCAACTTAAACTTAAAATAAGGTACTGTAGGACCCAGCTACTCCACTCCTGGGTATAAACCCAAAAGAATTAAAAAAGAAAACAAAAAAAAACAGGTGTTCGAATGAAAACTTGTGCTCACGTGTTCACGCAGCACTGACCACAAGCCCGAGGAATGACCCAAGTGTCCATCAATGGACAAACAGATAAACAAAATGTGGTCCATCCATGCAACAGGATATTACTCAGCCACAAAAAGTAGCAAAGCCCTGATTCATGCTACAACACGGATGAACCTTGGAAGCTCTATGCCGAGGAAAGCAGCTGGATACAAAAGGCCACATGTTGTGTGGTTCCATGTATATGAAACGTGCAGAAGAGGCAAATCCACAGAGACAGAGAGCAGATTTGTGGGTGCCAGACAGGGGCTGGGGGCAGAGAGGTGGGAGGATGGGGAGTAACTGCTGATGGGGACCAGGTGTCCTTTTGAGGGGATAGAATTGTTCTGGAACGTTTTAGAGGTGATGGTTACACCACATTGTGGATGCACTTAACATTACTGAATTGTACACTTTAAATGGATGAATTTTATGTTATGTGAATGTATCCTCAGTTTAAAAACCGAGTTAGTTGTGTGTTAGTTAGTTAATTAGTGGTATGGAAACCCCTGAATGCCGTGCTAAACGCCCTTGTTTCGCTGGGAACGGGGATAAAAGAAGGATCTGGAACAAGGAGGAGCCCGATGAGCGAGCCCTCGCTCCCGGAAGCCCAGACAGCATGTCCACCATGCCGGACCCACCTGTGGGCGATGGCCAGCAGCGTGAAGCCGTCCACGGGCCGCCGGGCCAAGCAGTGGCCCAGATCCCGGCGGAGCCTCACCCACAGCAGGGGTGGGAAACGCAACAGCTCCTTGCTGGGCGGGGTCCAGTCCTGGTACACAGCCTGCAGGACCTCGTCATCCAGGGACAGGACGTCCTTCAGCTCTGCCTCTGAGAGCCCATGCCTGCAGGGAGAAGGGACGGACACTGGGACACGCTGTGTCTCCTGCGGTCGGAGGGCGCAGACACCCAGGGACAGGGAGACGTGGCCAGCAGCACAGCATCCTGCCCGCCACCAAGGGGTCCACCCTGAGGGTCGGCATTCGGACCGTGCCCAGCAGGTACGGATGCCCGGTTACGGCTGTGCCCATCGAGGAAGACCTTCCTGCTCTTTCCTTCTGCCCACACACCCGCAGAGCCGTGAACTAGCCTCTCCCCAGTCTCGCATGAGTCGGGCAGCATAGGGAGGGAGACAAGAGGTCATTTAGAAAAATAATGCAGAAACCAACTGTGCCCACCCTGGCCTCACCCGTGTTTCCAGCCCCAGAAAAGTATCCACCCTCCTTACCAAGGCCGACTGGACCTGGCTGCCTTCCGCCCCTAGGGAAGCGGCCCTAAAGGGGATGAGTGATGACGTTTCGGTGCTGGATCACAAGGGACTTCCTGATACCTGAGAGGATCAAACTGGGAAAACTGGATTTGCCTGCACATTTCATCCGGGAAGGACAGCAATCAGAGCACCCTTCAGAGCAAGGGAAAGAGGGATGCTGGCTTCTGTGGGCAACCTGCGTGTGTGTGTGTTTCACTCTCTGATGTGGATCAAAATCTTCATTTTGATCAGAACACCTGCCACCTATATAGAGCACCTGCTCACTTAGTGTTTTCTAGTGTATAACAGGGTGGGTGGCCCCTGGGGTCTCTTCTGTGAGATCAATCCCAGCTATAATACCACAGTTTTCTCCAAACCAGAATTCCTGGGAGTTACACCTCGGGGGTCCACTTACCAGCACCCCTGTGTGGTCCTGTGCCTCCTCAGAAACCCTCTCCTTCAGGATAGAAGCTTCTTTCCCACTCTTTCATGTACCCTCAGTACAAATCAAGCTTGGGTCCCCTCCTTTCTGGCTCAGGTTCGATGGCTCATCCCACCTGAGCCGGATGGACAGCCCAGCAGGCTTGCAGGATGGCTATCAAGGAAGCTGCAGTCCCATAATTCCCTGGCAGCGTGGCTCTGTACAGGGCCCCCTGGGGAGGGGCCAGGCCAGTCCATTCTTTCTCAGAGAAGCAGATGCTGGGTCCTAGGAGGTCAATGGCTCATCAACAAACCATCGGCAGGTTTGTTTAGCCATTATTCATGGAGGGCGTCTCCATGCAAGGCACCATGCTGACTCCTGAGGGACAGAGAGCTAGATGCCCATGAAGCTTATCTTCTCATCCCCAGAGCCAGGTAGGAAATAGCAGGAACAGAGCACAAAGAAATTGGGTAACACCAATGGCTAGGAAGAAGATACACCGCGTCACACGAAAAAGAGCCACATGGTGGGGGGGGGAGGCAGGAGAGAGACTGTTCTTGGAGGAGGTGGGTCCCTCTAGGAAGGTGCCACCGCAGCTGGGACTGGGTGGGAGGGAAGGGGCCAGCATGAGATCTGGGGCCAGGGTGCTCCAGGCACGGGGTGGAAGGCAGCCAGGTGATGGGAAGTCACTGGAAGGGTTAATCAGGGCAGGGCCTGAATCAGATTTATGATTTTAAAATCTCACTCTGGACAGGTGTTCAAACCACAACTTGTACATGCATGTTCTGAGCAGCATAATTCACAATAGCCAGAAGGTGGAAACAGTCCAAATGTCCATGAATGGATAAACAAAATGTCGTTGCTATGGACTGAGTATGTGTCTCCCCCAAATCCACAGGTTGAAGTCCTAATCCGCAAGGTGATGATATTAGGAGGTGGGGCCTTTGGGAGGTGGTTAGGTCATGAAAGTGGAACCCCATGAGTGGGCTTAGTACCCCAGAGAGCTCCCTTATCCCTTCTGTCACGTGAGGACACAGCAAAAAGATGCCCATTTATGAACCAGGGAGCGAGCTCTCACCAGACACTGTATCTGCTGGCACCTTGACCTTGGGCTCCCCAGGCTTCCAGAACTGCGAGAGATAAATTGTTATAAGCCACCCACTCTATGGTGTTTTTGTTACAGCAGCTCAAATGGACTAAGACAAGGGTATATCCATACAATGGAATATTCTTTGGCCATAGAAAGAAACAAAGTACGGACACACACATTGCAACACAGAGGAGCCTTCAAAACAGTCCGCTCAGTGAAAGAAATCCGTCACAAAAGACCGCACAGGGTATGATTCCATTTACTTGAAACGTTTAGAGCAGGATTCAGAAAGCCACGAGGTAGATTAATGGTTGCCAGGTGCTGGATAGAGAAGTGAGGGAAGGCACAAGGCGTGTTCCTCCCGGCATTACTCAGCCTCGCACCACTGACATTTGGGCTCGGATCACTCTTCACGGTGGGGACTGTTCTGTGCTTTTAGCAGCATCCCTGGTCTCCGCTCACTAGATTCCAGCAGCATCACCCCCAAGCTGTGACAACCAAAAATGTCCCTGGATGTGGCCTAAGGGTCCCCTGGGGACAGAATCTCCTCCGGCAAGAACCACTGGCCTAGAAGGACTCAGATCTGCTCTGAGAGCTGGGCTCTCCACCATCACAGCACGCTGACTGCGTGGGGAAGCATGATGTGTTTTCAAGGAACAAGAGGTACCGAAATCACCCCTGGAGGCTCCTTCCCTAAACCACCTGCC
Organism: Leptonychotes weddellii; assembly: GCF_054177405.1. NCBI lineage: Eukaryota > Metazoa > Chordata > Mammalia > Carnivora > Phocidae > Leptonychotes > Leptonychotes weddellii. Next base: position 9,769,717 of record NC_138369.1, on the reverse strand, counting down.
CCTGCCAGTCCCTGGGGCGGCTGATCCGACACCCCCGTGAGACCCTTGGCTTTACTAATTGGACAAGACGTGGGACTGAGCAGGTCGGTTATTTTTGTCTCCCCAGATTTTGGAATCGGGACTCAAGAAGGGGCCAGTAGGCGGTGCCAGGTCTCTGAAATGGGGGCTCATGATGCCAGTGGAAGCTCGAGGCAAGTGGAACAAAGGAAGAGTCCAGAACAGAAACCAATGGGCAGAGAGGACCCAGAGGGCCAGGGGATGAGAAACTGTTCTGATTCTCATGGCTTTCTGGTTCCCATGACAACACCACCTCCTCCATGCGGACTGCATCAGGCTGGCCTGACGGCCCACCCCTTCACCCTGGAACATTCCCCAGTCCGTCTTTGTACTCTTATAGAACCCAGGCCCAGCCTCCACTCTGGGGGCACCAGTCACAAAATCTGGGGTACGGCATGAGATCTGGGGTACGCCCCCCCTAGAGCCAGCAATTGGGTGGGTGGTCCTGGACCGCTTGAGCTCTTCCCATGGCCTTGGCACAAAGCCCTGACTTCTTACACACTAGCACGAGCGGATTCTGTGGCTGGCAAACAAACAAACAAACAAACAAAAAGCCACCCTCACTGGTCAGATCACTGCCATCTTGACTGACATGGTGCAAAGGAAAAGGTCTGGAAGGAAAACCTGCCTGTGAAACTGGAAAGAGGCAAAACCAGCTAGTCCAGCATTTTTTATATATATATATATGTTTTTTAAAGATTTTATTTATTTATTTATTTATTTATTTATTTATTTATTTATTAGAGAGTGAGCGGGAGAGAAACAGCATGAGAGGGGAGAGGGTCAGAGGGAGAAGCAGGCTCCCCGCTGAGCCGGGAGCCCGATGTGGGACTTGATCCCAGGACCCTGGGATCATGACCTGAGCTGAAGGCAGTTGCTTAACCAACTGAGCCACCCAGGTGCCCATAGTCCAGCATTTCTGATGGTGGGCTTGAGTGTTGGCTTTGTTGCCGTGTGTCTGCTAATTGGCCTCCGCCCCACCCTCCTGGGGGTCCGGAGTCCGGCTGCTGGGTGCGTGATGGACCCACTCCTCTCTCCTGCTCCTTATTTCTGACTCCCCTCCTTCCCTACCCGGCATCTCTGAGAGTGGCTCCTGACCATCCTGACATCGCAGTGTGCAGCCCTGAGACTTTCTCTGGGCTGAGCAGCTAGATGTAAGCATTCAGTCCTAAAGCTCTAGAAACACATTGAAATTGGATTTTCCTATGTGCTTTTTTTGCTGATTCCCACGCGACAAGCTTGGGATGAAGTGTAGATGCATGCTGGTGGTCAATCCTTCAGGGTAATTGGCTTTAAAAAGGTTTTTCTGAGATCTCCCCATAATATTACCTATTAAATACAGAGGGGAGCTTGCAGATTTACAACAGGGAAAAAAAATCTGCACCTGAGAAGGGCTGAGCATCACTCAGGTTCACCCTGAATGTGATCAGGAGGAAACAACAGACCAACCCAGATGGAGGGACATTCTACAAACTACCCCCAGCCCAGGTGTGGTCCCCTGGACCAGCAGCATCAGCATCGGCCAGAGAGAAACATGGGATTCCTGGCCCCAGCCCAGACCTGCTGAATCAGATTCTTTATGCAAAAACAAGACCCGAGATACAAATCCCCGTCAAGGGTTGAGAAGCACTGATCAATAAAATAACTGGCCCGGACTCTTCAAAAGGACAAAACCAGATGGTGGAATGTTCCAAATTAAAGGAGACCAAAGCAACTTGACAATTAAATTAGACATGCCATCCCGGTTTGGATCCTGGATTGGGTGTGGACGGAGAGGAGGGGGGCCGCTATAAAGGACGTTTTTGAGACAATTGGCAAGTGTTCACTGTAAACTGTGCATTAAATAATATTATTGCCTCTGTGATGTATTTCCTGACTTTTGTAATTGTCCTGTGGCGATGTGGGGTTCTGATTGTCCTTGTTTGTAGGAAATATGTGATGTATTTAAGGGTAAAGGGGAATAATGCCTGTAATGAATTTGCAAAAGAAAGAAAGAAAACTAGAGGGGGTTAGGGAGGGAGGGAGAGAGAAAGCTAATGCGGCAAATCAGGGATTCTGGGGGAAGGGTGTATGGCCGTAGTTCTCAGCTAGGGCTTACTCTGCCTGCAGGGGACTCTTGGCAATATTCTGAGACAGTTTTTGGTTGTCACAGCTCAGGGGTACTATGAGCATCCAGGGTCGAGGCCAGGAATGCTGCTCAACATCCTACAGTGCATAGGACAGCCCCCACATGCTGATGATGCGGCCCCCAATATCAGTAGAGCCAAGGCTGAGAACCCCTGATGTGTGGGCCAGTCTTTGCTCTAGTTTTGTACTATGGGAATTCTTCCACTAGTCTATAATTTCAAAATATTTCTTTTTTTTTTTTTAAGATTTTATTTATTTATCTGAGACAGGGAGGGCACAAGCAAGGGCAGGGATGGAGGGAGAGGGAGAAGCAGGCTCCCCGCTGAGCAAGGAGCCTGATGCAGGACTCGATCCCAGGACCCTGGGATCATGACCTGAGCCAAAGACAGACACTTACCCGACTGAGCCGCCCAGGTGCCCCTCAAAGTATTTTAAGTAAAAATTGTACAAAGGAAATACCACAGGCAGGCCCATAGAGACAGGAAGCAGGTTGGGGGCCGCCAGGGGCTGGGGGTGGGGAGTGGCTGCTAATGGGGATGGGGTTTCCCTTTGGGGTGATGGGAATGTTCTGGAGATGGACAGTGGTCGCACAACACTGTGAATGTCCTCAGTGTCACTGAACCATACACTTTAAGAGAGCGAACTTTACGATCCATGAATTGTGTTGGGTTGAATAGTGTCCCCCAAAGGTCATGCCCACCTGGAGCCCGTGAAGGTGACCTTATTTGAAAACATTCTTGAGAGGAGCAATCAGCATACCATGAGGTCTTACTAGATCAGAGTGGGCCCTGAAGAGGGAAATGGGGACACGAAGGCCCACAGGGAGGAGGCCGCGAGATGGGCAGAGGCAGCGGTGGGAGGGATGGGTCTACAGGCCAAGGGTTGCTGGCAACACCAGAAACGAAGAGAAAAGCCTAGAACCAGCTCCCCTGGCGCCTTCAGAGGGACTGTGAGAGAAGACGTTTCTGTTCTGAGCCCCGAGGGGCGAGTGCGTGCATTCTGTCTCAGTTAGAAAGAGGGTGAAGACAACAGAGACTTACCGGGAAGACACAATGTAGCCCAGCACGTGGGCCACCAGGAGCTGCCCGTGTGTCTGCTCCAGGCGGGCACACAGTTGGTGCATTGCTTCCTTAGCAGTGGAGGCCAGAGGGGCAGGTATGGTGAAGGAGGCCCATTTCCGGGCCTCCTCGAAGGCCAGACTCAGCCGTCCTGGGTGCCCACACTCCGGGAGGCTGGCCCAGAGCAGTTCCCTCTGCTCTGGGCTCAGCGTCCTCCTCGAGGCTGCCAGCAGAAGCTGGATCATCTCTTGCCCTTGGTTTCCGGAGAGGGGTTTCACTTCCCAGTAGGCCTCTGGGTCCGTCAGCGTCTGTCGCATAGTGTCTAGAATCCCCCGCCGCCCTGAGCAGGCTGAGAGGATGAGGTGGACCCTCGGTGGGCATTTGGGAGGCAGCCAGGGGACCCTCCGGGCGCGGCAGATGGAATCCACATCATCCATGGAGTCCAACAGGATCACCAGGGACTCGAAGTTTCGGCAGGAGACAGTGTGGAGGAGGGTGTGGAAAAACTGGACCACCCTGGCATGGGCCTCCAGGACCTGGGCCGGGGGCAGGGGCAGCCCGTAGGCCAGGCACAGCTGGAAGCAGATGCTCTGGAGCAGGCCCCGGGCATCGGCGCTCATCTGTGACATCCCCAGAAGCCGCAGGACGGTCACCGTCTTGCGGCCAAGTAGTCTCGGCATTTGCTCTGCCAGCTTGCACATCAGAGCTGTCTTTCCGATGCCTGGGGGTCCAAAAAGCACGATGGGTGAGTGTGGACGGCCGTCATTCTGCCAGAGCTGCTGTGCCAGCTGGGCCAGGAGCTCCTGGCGCCCACAAAAGGTCCGGGTGGCCTCGGCACTCAGCCCCAGGTGGTGGCGGATCTCCTGGTAGAGCCATGCCAGCTCCCGCCGGCCCGCCTCCAGCTCCCGGAGGTGCTCAAGGACCTGGTGGTTAGCCCTGGCCACAAACTGCTCCCCCAGCTCCTTCAGGTACTGAGCATGAGCCTTGTTTTTGGGGTTCACCAGGTCTCGGCTCCATGGCAGGTGGTGGGCCTGGAGGACTCCGGGTTGCATGTCGGCAATGCGTCCCTTGAGGCCACTGAGAAGGTTCTGGGCATCCGTGTCCAGGCAGCCATCTGTGAGCTGGTCTACCATCTTGAGGGTGCAGTCTTCCAGGATGTGTTTGTGGAGGTCTTGGATCTCTCTCAAGAAGACGGTTGCCCCCTGGTCTCCGTCTGTCAAGCTCAGCAGGCCCCGGTCTATCTCCCATTCAATGACTGAAAAAGTGAGGGAGATGGGAAGAGAGTGTGGTCATCATTGTGTGATCAGCTGGCCCGAGTGGAGACACTTGAGAGACATATTTGGGGAGGTAGGGACATTAGTTCTCCCACTTAATGTGTGCTGGAGTCACCTGGCATGACCATAGACAATATGCAAACTAATGCACTCAAGTGGGTTCCAATAAAACTTTATTTACAAAAACAAGCAGTGGGCCGCATTTGGCCAGAGGACTATAGTTTGCCAGAGTCTCCTGGGGGCTCAAAAACCCCATATGTCTGGGCTCTGCCTCTAGGAGTTCTGATTCAGCAGGTCTGGGTGGGGCCCATGGGTCTGCATTTCCAAAAAGCTCCCAAGTGATGCTGAGGCTGCTGGTCCAGGGGCTGGGCCAAGAATAGCGCTGATTTAGTCATTATAAATCAAAGAAACCTTGGTGTAGGCAGCACAGAGATTCTATGTGAGAAGCAGCCCCGTTATAAAACACTACGGTAGTTGCTGGGGCTGGGGGAGAGGGATGGGGAGTGACCCTTAATGAATATGGAATTTCTTTGGGGGTGATGGAAATGTTCTGGAACTAGACAGAGGTGGTAATTGCACAACATTGTGAATGCACTAAATGTCACTGAATCATTTACTTTAAAATGGTTAATTTCATGCCATGTGAATTTCACTTCAATTTAAAAAATATCCAATGTCAGTTTTGGGTGCCTCCCTCATCACACATTCATTCAACAAACATTTATTGAGCTCCCACTTGTGGCAGCCTCAGCTCTCCAGACAACTAGCCGTGAGGCTGAGAGCAAAGGTTGGCATGCTTTTCTGTAAAGGCTCAGATAGTAAATATTTTAGGCTCACAGGTCAAATGGTCTCCATTACAACTATTCAACTCTGCTGTTGCAGCGTGAAAACAGCCATAGCCAACATGTGAACTAATATGTTGAGTGTGTTCCAATAAAACTTTATTTATGAAAACAAGTGTTGGGCCGAATTTTGCCTTTGGGCCCTGGTTGGCTGACCCCTGTCCCAGAGCATGCAGCAGCTGCCCTGAGGACCCGAATTTTCCAGAGCCAAGAGCAGACACAGATTTCTCCTCGGAGGCCATTGTTTTGAAATAGCAGTCAGACCTGAGGAGTTATTTTTTAAGCCGCCCTGGGCCCAGCAGAGGCTCCGAGGTCTCTGGAGCTGAGTGAATCAGGCTCCCTTGGAGACAGGACTCAGTCTCAGAGCCAGAGATAAGAGCCACTCAAAAGCCCTCCTTGGAGTGACACCACAGCCCCCTCAGGCCCTCGAATGGAAGTCGGGGATAAAGGCAACTGACAGTCCTGACATGGGATCCTTCTGGGACACGTCTCAGCATGAATCAATGCAAGACCATCTGCTCTGCTCCTGCAGGCTGCGCGGCCTTGGTCAAATCACTGCGTCTCTCTGAGTCTGTTTCCTCTCCCATAATATGGGTGTACTAGTTTAATCTCTCTCTCTCTTTTTTTTTAAGATCTTATTTATTTATTTGTCAGAGAGAGAGAGAGAGAGCACAAGCAGGGGGAGCGGCAGAAGGAGAAGGAGAAGCAGACTCCCTGCTGAGCAGGGAGCTCGATGTGGGACGCAATCCCAGGACCCTGGGATCATGACCTGAACCGAAGGCAGTCGCTTAACCAACTGAGCCACCCAGGCGCCCTAAGGCTAGTTTAACCTTGCCTAGGCTCCTGGCAGCATCTTCTGTGAAACAATGCTTGTGAAAAGCTGAGCTCCTTATGCCGAAGGAACAAAGCCAATCTCCAAAGGTTGTAGACTGTGTGATCCCATTCTATAACATCATTGAGATAACAAATTATAGAGATGGAGACGGATTATTGGTTGCCAAGGGCTGGGGACTGAGGGCAGGGCCGAATGTGACTCTAAGAGGGTAGTGGGGGGGAACTTTGCAGTGAGGAAACAGTCCCGCATATGGACTGTGGCAGTTATTCGAAGCTACACGGGTGTGAAGTTTTCTTAGCGTGAAATACACATGTGCACGTGCACATACGCAAATGCACGTTTGTAAAAGTGATGTTTTGTCAGGGGCGCCTGGGTGGCTCAGTGGGCTAAGCGTCTGCCTTCAGCTCCCAGGGGTCCTGGGATCGAGCCCCACGTTGGGCTCCCTGCTCCTCTGAGAACCTGCTTCTCCCTCTGCCTCTCTTTCTCTCTCTGTCTCTCATGAATAAATCAATGAAATCTTAAAAAAAAAAAAGTGATGCTTTGTGTGGTTGTCACAATGTCCACTTTTGGTTGTACTACTCTAGTTTTGCAAGATGCTACCTGTGGGGGAAACTGGGTGAAGGATACATGGAATTACTTCCTACTTTTTTTTTTTTTTTTGCTTTTTTGGGGGAATCTCTATTTCCAAATACAGAGGCTGAAAAGAAGAAAACTGAGAGCAAGGGGCCTGGAAATATGCTCTGAAGACACTGTTGACAGCAGCATATGCCTTTGTGCTTTCTGCTACTTTCAAGGAGTTTCTGTTTGTTCTTTCAAGTGGGAATTCTTTTTTTTTAATCTGTCTATTTGTTTGAGAGAAAGAGAGTGTGCTGGGGGAGGGGCAGAGGGAGAGAGAGAATCTCAAGCGGACTCCATGCTGAGCACAGAGCCGACACAGGGCTTGATCTCATGACCCTGGGATTATGATCTGAGCCGAAATCATGAGTCGGATGCTTAACCGACTGTGGCACCCAAGCGCCCCTCAGGTGGGAATTCTTCATGGGCTACGCTTGATCGAATGAGATCATGGCTGGGACGAGATCATGGGACAAGATCCTCACAACGATTCCGTGATGTACTACCTCAGACTAGTTCCATTTTACAGATTAGGAAACTGAGGCTCGGAACCTGCCAGAGGTCAGTACAGCTGGGAAAGGGCAAGGCTGAACTGCAAGTCCAGGCCCACCCCAAAGCACAGACCCCAGACGCTGATTACAGTCCCAGTGGCAGATATCTCTATGAAAGCAGTTAGCACATTTGGCTTCATGTCACAGAGCAAGGAATAACAACACAGTAAGTCCTCAATAAATGGTGGCCATTAATGTTATTATTCACATAAACACTGTATTTAAGATCAATATGTCATTCGTAGTCTTAACCAAAGTATTGGGTTAGCATCACCTGTGATATCAGGTGGGTGTCAGGTACCCCTGGTATGATGGGATAGGGAAGGAACTTCACCTCCGTGGTCTTCTTCCCAGAAACCTATGACCCCCGTCCAACCATGAGAAAACACCAGACAAGCCCAGATTGAGGGACATTCTGCAAAAGACGCGGCCAGCCCTCCTCAAAAATGGTCAAAGTCATGAAAAACAGGGAAAGGCTGAGACACTGTCACAGTCCAAGGGAACCTGAGACGTGACAACTAAACGCAGCATGAGAACCTGGACGGGATCCTGGGACAGAAAAACATTAACGGGAAAACCAAGGAATTCTAACTAGACTCTGGAGTCTAGTTAATCGTCATGTACTGATGTTAATTTCTTACTTCTGGCAAATGTACTGTGGTCACATAAGACGTTAACGTCTCCGTGTGAAGAACATACAGAGACTCTGTACTTCCTGCAAATCTAAAATTATCCCCAAATAAAAAGTTGAGTTTTAAAAATTGACATGTCATTACTAGAATTAATATATATGATAAATAATAATCAATACATTTTAGTACAATTAAAATACTACTGACATAAATTACATTCAATATCTTTAAACAAGTCAATGTGTTTAATATGTTCATAATATAAATCCGTGTATTTAGTATGTGGACAAAATGAGTTCATGTTTTTAATATTTTTGGTAAGAGAAATTCATATACTATAGTTTTGGAGATATAAATGGACATATCTGACATACTACTGAATACGTGAATGGTAATAATCTGTTTCTTGCTGGCAGCAAGCAGTGGGGAAATGGCTTGGCGACACTGCCATTTTTTTAAAAAAAAATTTATTGATTTATTGATTTTAGAGAGAGAGGGAGCACGAACAGGGGGTAGGGGCAGAAGGAGAGGGGGAGAGGGAATCCCAAGCAGGCTGCACGCTCAGCACGAGTCTGACTTGGGGCTTGATCTCAAGACCGTGAAATCATGACCTCAGCCGAAACCAAGAGTCAGACACTTAACCGACTGAGCCATCCAGGCATCCCGGCAACACTCTGTTTTTAGAAAAATCTTCCTGGTAGCCAGTGCAGAGGATGGAAGAGCCAGGGGTTAAGGCTAGAGGTGAGAGGTAAGGGGCCAGCTGAGAGCTGGGTGATGGACTCTGGTCAAATCCCTATTCCCCACCTTAGGTGTAGGAGACCCCTTCCTGTACCTCAGTTTCCACCTCTGAGGCAGGTGCAGGGAGGCTGGAGGACTCAATGTCCCCAGCAGGGGCTGGCTCCTGGGCTAACATAAGGGGACGCACTGCTCCAGTTTTTCCAGGACTGTCTGGGTTTAGCCCTAAAAGTCCCCAAACAAACCAGGATAGTGGTCATCTTAGAAGCCTTCCCTCAGAACCAGGAGTCTCTCTGGGAGAAGGGGAGCGGGAGCTGGAGGAGGAGAAGAAAGGAGGGTCCTAAGGGACAAAGAATCAACCAGGACCTGGCTGAACTCTGGGACGAGTACAGTAACCTCTTGCAGAACCAGGGACCCAGGAGCTAGGCTGGTCTGGTATTTACAGGAGTGTAGGCTACGGCATTTGGACAGAATGCGAGGCGTGTACTTGAATTCAGGGCATTTCCTGTGGCCCCTGGCAGGGGTCCCCGCAGCCTCACCTGACCAAAGGTAGTGGTACCACTGCTCCTGGGTGATGAGGCCCAGCCTCCGGGCCTCCTGGGCTCCGGAGTGCAGCACAGAGGTCAGGGGGGCCTCTTCGGGCCCGTGGGCCTCCACGGTGCCTAGCGCCTGCAGCAGGTAGGTGGGGGGCACGGCGTTCTCATCCCTCCGGAAGTGTCGAGCCACCAGGTCCAGGTCCCGTGGCCTGGAGGTCAGCTGGGCTCTCAGAGCCTCCCACTCCTTCTCCTCGATCAGCGTGGGGACTGGACAGGGGCCGTACTGGTCACCTAAGAGGGCCTGGCAGAGAGAGGGGCACGGGTTCAAATCTTGGCTTGGGCGCTCAGCTCCGTGACCCTGGGCGAGATGCCCTGAGCCCCCCAGACATGGGCCCGGCTGTGGCGCCACAGTGATGGGTTCATTAAGAAGTGCAGGCTAGAAGACATCCAAATGGCCAAGAGACACATGAAAAAGTGCTCAATATCGCTCGGCATCAGGGAAATCCAAATCAAAACCTCAATGAGATAGCACCTCACACCAGTCAGAATGGTTAAAATTAACAAGTCAGGAAACGACAGATGTTGGCGGGGATGCGGAGAAAGGGGAACCCTCCTACACTGTTGGTGGGAATGCAAGCTGGTGCAGCCACTCTGGAAAACAGTGTGGAGGTTCCTCAAAAAGTTGAAAATAGAGCTACCATA